>NC_062571.1:7500000-7811666 GCF_022837055.1 Prionailurus viverrinus | reverse complement strand
GATCCAAAAAACTCAATGAATCTTAGAAAGAATAAATACAAAACTATCCACGTGTAGCCATATCATAATCAAACCGTGGAATACCAAAGAAAAAGAGAAAACCTGGAAAGCAGCAAGAGAGAAACAGCACATGACATGGAGAAGGTTTGATGCCATTACTGACTGACTTCTCATTTGAAGGAATGGAGTCCGGAAAGCAGCTGAAGTGCATAGTCAATGTGCTGATGGGAAAAAACTACCAAGAATTATAGATCCAGCAAAATTAGCCTTCAGCGAAAGGTGAAATAAAACCCCTTCCCAGATTAACAAGAGAAAAGTAAAAATCGTTGAGAACTCATTGGTAGTAGAATACCACAGGAAGTCATTCAGACAGAAAGGGAGTGATCCCAGAAGATAACTCAGATTCACAGAAAGCAACGGAATACACTAGAAACAGTGAACATGTAGGTTGATATAAAAGGCTCCATATCTGGGGCGCCTGGGTGGCGCAGTCGGTTAAGCGTCCGACTTCAGCCAGGTCACGATCTCGCGGTCCATGAGTTCCAGCCCCGCGTCGGGCTCTGGGCTGATGGCTCAGAGCCTGGAGCCTGTTTCCGATTCTGTGCCTCCCTCTCTCTCTGCCCCTCCCCCGTTCATGCTCTGTCTCTCTCTGTCCCAAAAATAAATAAACATTGAAAAAAAAAAAAGGCTCCATATCTTTATCATTTCTTCTCATGACTTCTTAAAAAGGCACAATATTCTATAAATTATCATAATATTGTATTATTGTATTTGCATACATAGGTACACATTCATATATATGAAATATGTATGACAGTAATATCACAAAGAATGGTGAGGAAATGGAACTATAAAGGAGCCAGTTTTCTATACCTTACTGTAATTAATTTACCATTAGTCCGCTGTTGAATGTGATAAGTCAAGATGCATATTGTAATTCCTAGAGCACCCATTAAGAAAATAATTCCAAATAAAATCACTGAAAAATCAACGTAAGAGTTAGAGTATTACACTAAAAATATACTTAACAAAAAAGGCAATAAATGAGGAATAGAAGAACAAAAAAAAAGACAGGACACATAATATGAAAACCAAATAGCTAAATGAGAAAATGTAAATCCAACCATGTATATTAAATGTGAATCGTCTTAACATCTTGTTGTACTACATTTAAAAAGCAGGATCCAGCTATATGTGGTCTACCGAGACACAAATTAGATTCAAAAACCCAAATTTATTTAAAGTAAATGATGGAAAAAGGTGGTAATACTGTTAGACAAACAGTAGCCATAAGAAAGTTATAGTCATTATAATGATATCATACAAAATAGACTTTAAAACAAGAAATATTGCTAGAGAGAAAGAGGGATATTTCACATTGACAAAAGGGTCACTAGACCAGGAAGATACAAAATTATAAATTATACAAAATTATACAAAATTATAAATATATATACACACGTAACAATAAAGCGCCAAAAAATACACAAGGCAAAAACTGATAGAACTGAAAGGAGACGTGGAATGAATCATGGAAATGAATTCATTTCCATCAACTAAAAATGTAAAATATTTGCATATCACCAGTCGTGTCTTTGTTAAAATAATATTGTACTAGACCAGTATGAGTTCTATTTACAATGTATGCAATACACACACACACACACACACACACACACACAGAGACACGCACACATACACACATGTACAAGAATGAACAGTACAGATTCAGTTCCGTAAGAATCTTAGAAAAGCCTTGACCTGAATGAAGGTTTCCCCTAAATCCTATAGAAGAAGGAATGTGACTAAAGTCTCATAATAATCTTAGAAAAGTATGAATTATACAGGTTTCCCCTACAGGATAATTACCCATGGTGAGGCATCAACTTTGAAGAACCTATCAAATTCAGCCCAAGCCATGCCAAAGAACTTGTACTTAATTGATGACCCTGGCAATAGAACTCGGAATGTGCTTACCAGATTTAAAGGTCCCCTCTGAGGTGACATTTCTAATGCTCTCAAAGGGTGAGTTAAAACTCAAAATATGTTATTAATAGCAAAATGCAGTACTGCGAGAACATGCTGGATGAAGACTGACTCATCAATTTAAGAGAAAAAGCTTAACCGTGGGTGAACACTTGATGAATGTAAAAAGCTGATATGATGCAAGAATATATTTTTAAAAATGCGACAGGAAAGCTTTAAAAAGGAGTGTTTCATTAGCCTCTCTTGGTGAATTTTTCTTCATATACTGTATCCATTTTTTTCTATTATACCTTAAAAACAGTAGCAAGAAAAAGGATATACAGAGAAGAATGGCTGATGCCAAAAAAACAATGAATGGAAAATAGGTTCTTCCTAAGGGCAATAAAAGACATTTGGATTACTTTTGCCCAAATGAGAAAGGCTAAGAGATGGCAGCATCATTTTAAAGTTCTCAAGTTTTATTTTTTTTTAATTTTTAAAGCTTATTTATTTATTTGAGAGAGACTGAGACAGAGTGAGTGGGGGAAGGGCAGAGAGAGAGAGAGAGAGAGAGAGAGAGAGAGAATCCCAGGCAGGCTCCGTGCTGTAGCACAGAGCCCAACACGGGGCTTCAACTCCCGAAACCATGAGATCACGTCCTGAGTGGAAACCAACAGTCGGACACTTAACTGGCTGAGCCACCCAGGCGCCCCTAAAGTTCTCACATTTTAATATCTGTGGATTTTTACAAAGAAACTAGGCAAAAATCGAACCAAAACAAACATCAGTCTGTCTGAGAGAGGTGACGTACCACGTGGCCTCGTGGGATTCCATGCGTGTATTCAACAGACCTACATTACACAGCCCTAGTGTTGCATACTGGATGAGGACAGAGCCACGTCAGCAACGGCCTGTGCCCCACGGGTGGGCAGAACGGGGGTCCTGTCCCAGCTGCGTGAACTCAGCAAAATGCCCGGCTGGCCCTCTGTGGACCTAAAACTCCCCAGCTGTGAAACAGAGACAGGGGCAGTGCCCACCGCCCAAGAAGGTCCCGGGCATTAAGTGGGGTGACGCACAGAAAGCCGTTAGTCCAGTTCCAGGCACACAGAAGATGATCAGCGAGTCAGACGCCGCCGAATTTGTCTGTCATCGTCTCTGAGTCCCCGTCATCATCACTGTCACCCCTGTGGTCATCGATATCCCCGTTCGCCATCTTCCTGTCCTTCGCCCTCCTCAGCAGGATCCCCACTGTCACCCTCAGCCCCCTCGATTTTGGCCTCCAGGGTGGGAATTCTGCAAGGTGATAAGCACCCGCTTTGCTGCTCTGTTAGTCATTTTTTTTCTGTGAACAGATCCTGAGTGTCACCGTTTAAGAGGCAAATCTAGACGTGGAACGGGCCCTGAATGGTTGTTAGTTTAGGTCACACTGTCCCATTCTCCTGTTCATGCTCTAATAATAGATGGTTATCCATCATTTAATGACGTTGATACAAAAATGTAATTTGCTTAAATTATTCTTATTTGGGGCTAATCCAAGAAATTAAGTTCCACTTATATTATAGCAAATTCATTGCACGGGAAAAATGAAGTCACACTATGATCGCATTCTTACCTTTTGTGGCAAAGGAACACGGAGTAAAGCACTTACAGTGACATATCCCCTGTTCACGAAAGGTCCAATGAAATTTGAATTCAGCAAGACTTGCTACTTAAGGAACCACGGTGCCTTTGCTGTTTAACCATGCTTTGGGCTTGCATGTTTTAGGAACATCAGTAAGTACTCTGGTAGACAAGGAACGGAGAACCGGCCCCTCTTCTCTGTCTCTGAGCTCCATTTGTGCAGGTTTCTAAAAAATAGATAACGGAAAAAATTTGGCCATCTTTTTATTGTTGCGAAATACCTACATCTGCAGAGAAAGGTTTTTGGGTTGAAGATATATTCTTCTTAAACAACAGTTTAGGGAGGTGGCTTTTATTTTTGTCCAGACTTTGGCTTTGAAATGTTACTAGCTTGTTGGTTTAGGAAGCGGCTTCCTCAAGATAAAGGAACAGTACGTTTCCATATGTCACAGGCTCATGTTGGTGGATGTGGACGCTTGTTTCATTGTCCTCTTCCTGAGATTAGGGTGGTACCCGGTGAATGACTGAGTTGCTCCTCAGGGCAGCCGATGAGCCAGTGCCTACGTACAAGGTGCCCCACCAGTCGACGACAAGATAACTGAGATATTATTGAGAGTACGCGCTTGGAACCTTTCACAGTAACTGGATGCAGCCATGACATTCAAACATATGCTTGTGTATTTATCGAAAATCTCAGTTACCAATTGACTGAAAGTTTTAAAAAAAAAGTGACGAAGAGTGACAATAACCAAAACCGAAACAAAAAATAAATTCTGGTCCTTTACCATACCTGTTTAAAGAATGCCGGTTCTGTGGGGTATGAATAGGTACACCAGGAAAGGACATGCCATCCTTAGAAAGGCTTGGGAGAAAATGGTAAACGAAGTCAGGTAAATTCTTGTCTTCGGGACTCCTCTGAGGCTGCATCGTTAACCTCCGGGAAGCAGGGCCTCTGGCCTCCTCAAACCCTGGGTTTGTCAAGCATCAGCCACAAGCATTGTCCTATGGAGGACCTTCCTGAAGAGTTAGTATTCTGTAGCTGTTTTAAACTTGGCAGTCGCTTCTAAAATTTTTTTAACGCGTATTTCTTTATGAGAGAAGGAGAAACAGAGCACAAGCAGGGGAGGGGCAGAGAGAGAGAGAGAGAGAGAGAGAGAGAGAGAGGGAGACACAGAATCCGAAGCAGGCTCCAGGCTCTGAGCTGTCAGCACAGAGCCCGACGTGGGGCTCGAACCCACGGACCATGAGAGCATGATCTGAGCCGTAGTCAGACGCTTAACTGACTGAGCCACCCGGGCACCCCTGCAGTCGCTTCTTACATAGTATTAATACAGCAGCCTAATTCTTCAAACTTGGTTTTCCTCTTATTTTTTTTAATTTTTGCAACATGACCTGTAATGCTACTGCTGTACTCATGTCCCCGTTTTTCTGATATCATGGGTTTCTTTTCATTCGCTTAAAAACAAAACAAAACAAAACAAAAACAGAGGTGCCTGGGTGGCTGTCGGTTAAGCATCTGACCCTTGATTTCAGCTTAGGTCATGATCTCTTGGTTCGTGGGACTGAGCCCCACATGGGGCTCTGCAATGACAGTGGGGCCTGCTTGGGATTCTCTCTCTCTCTCCCTCTCTCTGCCCCTCCCCCACTCATTCTCATTCTCTCTCTCAAAAATAAATAAATAAACCTAATCTTCAAAAAAATGACCAGTTGATCAAAATGGAATGAAGTCCCACCTCCTGGAAGCCAGAGACTACATTCAAAATTTTTTTATGTTTATTATTTTTGAGAGAGAGACAGAGCATGAGTGGGGGAGGAGCGGAGAGAGAGGGAGACACAGAGTCCGAAGCGGGCTCCAGGCACAGAGCCCTACAAGGGGCTCAAACCCATGGGCCATGGGATCATACCCTGAGCCAAAGTCGGTCACTTAACCGACTGAGCCACCCAGGGGCCCCTACATTTTTTTATGATTTCCGGATCATCACAGAGAATACGGAAAGAGCCTTCTCTGGAGGGGCGACTTGGAAATAGCTGTGCTGGAAAATACTTCCTGGCATATGAAGGTGAGATTAGAAACCGAAAAGATATTGGAATGAACCAGATGCGAAAAGGCTTTTTAGTGGCACCCACAGAAGGCAGAGGAAACAAGAGGGCAACTGAGGGTCAAAAAAGTCACCGAAAGTGTACTTTTAAAAAATACCCACACATGAAAGCCTTCCTTGAAATGCCGTCAGATGTCAGCACTCCGACACCCAGGTCTCGTGGCAGCCACACGTTATAGGGAAGAGATTGCTTTACTTCGTGGTGGTTCCGTCTCCCTCGTTTGTTTATCTTTTTTTAAAAGTTTATTTATTTTGGGGGCGGGGGGGGGGTTGAGGGCAGAGAGAGGGAGAGAGAGAATCCCAAGCAGGTTCCATGCTGTCGGTGCAGAGCCCGAGGTGGGGCTCAAACTCACAAACGGTGAGATCACGACCTGAGCAGAAATCAAGAGTCGGATGCTTAAGCGACTGAGCCCCCCAGGCACCAACCCCCCCTGCCCCGCATCTCCCTCATTTAACCATTGCACTACCACGTCCAACTTCCCTTTTCCTTGAGCCTGATGATCGCTTGAAAGCCATTCTGTTGCGTGCTGGCCATCACATTCAGAGTGAGGCACTGAGAGAGCGCGGAGCAGGTGAAGGTCTCGGGACAAGTGGACACGGTCTGTGAATAAGTAAGCGCAGCCTCAGGCTTGACAAAGCCACAGTGGAGCGCTGGTGACGTCTTGTCCCGGTGTGCCCAGCTGGCCTCCTCGTCACCCCACCTCACGTGGCAGCCCTTATATCCTCCTGAATCCCAGCCTTGCTTTCTTGGGCATCTTCCCCCCCCCCCCCACCTCCCCCCCAACCGACTTCAGATATACACACGGCATTTTCCTCTCTTAGGCAGGAGTCGGGGAGGGGTGCAGGGAGTAGGGAAGGACACCGGCTAGCCACCTTTTATTTCCCACTTGCCTGTTTTTGCAAAACTTCTTAAACAACGTATCTGATTTCCTCGCCACCTCCTCTGTCCTTGGTCGCAGGCATCTGGCTTTCAGGGCGGGCGCCGCCTTGACCTTGTGCTGACACTGCACCGGGCTGGGTGCTCGGTGCTCAGCACACGGCACTCGATTGCATGCTTATGATACTCCTCGGAGTCAGGTCTTCCTCCTCCCATAATTTTATAGGCCAGACGCCCAGGCTTAGGTGAAGCATTTTGCTACACGGGGTCACTATTGACAGGGCTGGGATTAAGCCCAGGTCGGAGTGACCGCAACGCGTTCTCTTGACTACCTCGTTGTTTACTCGAAAGTGCCAGGAAATTGCTTCCAACTTCAAGAGGTGTTATTATAACCCATTTAATGCCCTTACTCTTAACCGGGGGGGGGGTGGGGGTGGGGGGGGGTGGGGGGGTGGGGGGAGCATCGCCACCCTCCCGGGGGGCATTTGCAAATTTGTAGGGGTACTTGGCTGTCTCAAAGCTGGAGGTGAGAAAGCTACTGGGATTTAATAGCTAGGAAAAGGAGGAGGACAGTGGTGAGGAACGTCCTGCAAAGCTGAGAACCACCTTGTGGAACAAAGAATGGTCCTGCCTCAAATGCCGATAATGGCCCATTCGGAAACAATGATAATGGATGAGAATCTAATAATGGATTCTGAAAGCCTAAATAACTTCCCCGAATCTAGAGCCATAAATCAAACTGATCTCGGTCTGGCTCTAAAGCGTATGCTTTTTTTCACTCTATTCAACAGTACATTAAAATATTATGTATAATTTGATTTGCTCTCAGAATTATCATATTTTATATGCAACATCTCAAAAGTAATTTATTTAGAGAATAGTTAACTAATTTCCTGATTGAATGTTCTTTTAATACATTTAATGGAGATAGCATGTATCATAGTACTCTCCAGATTTTCTGAAGGATGCTAAAACTCAGTGAAAGAAACCATCAACACTGTATTAAATTAAGAGAGCTGCATATTCTGGAACATGCTGTCTTCTACACTGTCGACCAGGAGTGGAAAGGACTCATTTAGGAAAGGAGAGGGATGGAGGAGGGGGAGGGAAATGCTAGGCGAAGAGATTAGGAGAGAGAAAAACATCCTTGGATTTTTATTTAATTTGTCTTCTATACTGTGAGCCCTGGGCTGTCACTTGAAGTGTTTACTTCTCTGAAATATCATTAAGAAATCTCCTTCATAAACTTTCTACAGGGCTGTATTTAAATTTAAACAAAATTTTCGATTTTCTCTATATAAAGGCATCTCTTTAATGTGCTTATTTCCAAAATGTATGCCATATATTTTGTGTAGCGGTCATTGGTTGTGCTTGGCAAAGACCTTGTCACTCTTGGTAAAGGAGGCTTTATCATAGATCTGTGATGCACACGGGGCCATGGGGCATGCACTTGGACATGCCCCGAGTCTGCAGGATTTAACCATCCTTTCCTAACAGCCAGTCCGTGTGTGTGTGCATGTGTGTGTGTGTGTGTGTGTGTGTTGGCTTTCTTTGCTACCCCAAAAACTGCAGCACCAGTTTCAGCCCCACCTTCGTGCCTACCATGGAGACTCCCATCCTGAGTTGCCTGGAGGGAAAAAAATGTTTCTATTGTGCTCTCTAGTTTTTTGGGGTTTTTTTTCCTTCCTATTTGCCCAACTTGGGACATATTTAAATTCCCAGTGTATTCCCAGTGGAGGTGATTTTCTGGGCACCAGAGAGAACAGAGAATCTCAAATTTCAGTGGTAAGAATATCTGGGGAGCTTGTTAAAAATGCAGATTTCCAAGCCCTGCACTAGAGACTTAAATTTAGTAGCTCTTAGGGGGAGTCACGCGCTTTGTCAGCAAGTCCCTCAGATGATGGAGTACGGACCGCGAACTAGACTTTGAAGACTTTTAGCTCGGGACTCAGTAGGCCCTTGATAAGTAGTTGTTGAATGTACCTAAAGGTTCTCCTGATTCCTATCGAGAGGCTGTTACCTCTAACCACATGGCCTCACAGTCCTAGAAGATTCTTTAGTCCTGTCTTGCCTTTTGTCTACCTTTGTCCCCCTGTTTTCAGTGACTCTGGAAGTCTTACCGTGGTTGCTTCTCACGGTCTCCTGCACACGCCCTTTCCATTCCCACGCCATCACGCTGTGTCGGACGCTCCTGTCCCATGTCCTGTTGGCAGGTTCCCCGGGCTCCAGACTCTTCACTCTGGCTTCTGTTGGAAACCACTCTCACGTGCATCATTCTCCTCTCCGTGCTTATACGCATCGAAGACTCTTCATGATTTGGCCCAAGCTACCCTTCCACTTGATCTCTCTCTCTCCTCTTCTCTTTAACCCCCACTGCTTTACACTCTTGTCCCTACGCGTGCATTGTGCATTTCCACCTTTCTGTCTTTGCTTTTTGCCAGTTCCCATGGGCGGAAAAGGGTTAACTCAGCAGGACTGGGTTGTTCAGACCCTGCACTTGCCAAAGAAATGCTACTTCAGGACTAGCCCTTGGCCAGCTCCCGGGAGACAGTGTCTGAGCCCCTGAAATAGTCTTCCTGATGAGAGTGTTTTTGTATACCCAAGGCCTGGGATTGTAATATATTTAAGGTAAACACACCTATTTGCATTCCTGAGACATTTTGGAGTTTATTCTATAGATGTCTTCACACAAGGGTAAACTGTGTGTTGTGGTCTTGTTTGGTGAAGTGAAAATTGGAAATAACCCAATTATCCATTGAAAGCAATATTAACGGAATACGAATTCCTTCGTAGTAATAGCGATAAAGCTTCCATTTACTGAACACATTGTGTTCTAGGGCTGTGCTAAGTGTTTTACGTACAGTATTTCACTTAAGTTTATAGCAGATCTTCTGTAGGTTATCCCCACGTAGACAAACACGGAGGCACCCGGAGGTGAAATGAGGTCATATGGCTACGATCTGTATGACCCCATCCATCCATTCATACTGGACTGATAAAGAGTGATCAATTAACAAAGAGTGATGGAGCCCTCTGTGCTGGCACGGAAGGATCCTTATGGCACATTATTAAGCTTAAAAATGAAAATTATGGGGGGCGCCTGGGTGGCTCATTTGTTTGAGCGTCCAACTCTTAATTTCGGCTCAGGTCACAATCCCAGGGTCATGGGATCTAATCCCATGTGGGGCTGTGTGCTGAGTGGGAAGCCTGCTTAAGATTCTCTCTCTCCCTCTGTCCCTCTCCCCCACTCATGTGCACTCTCTCTCTCTGTCCGTCTCTACAAACATATGAAATCACTTGCATGTGACCATTTCATAAGCCATATATATATATACATATTTGTCTATTGTATAGAAATTCTGCTCAATATGTATATGAAACATTCTAGTTGTAAAAAATCTAGAAAATGAAACAAAGCACAAAGAAGAAAATCATGACTCATAACCTAACCCATCATTTCCTTACCATAGCATCTCTTTTCTGTGTTCTAAGAATAGATCTTACCAGCAGACCTAATGGACCTCAATGCTAGCAGGGTTGTTCAGAGAACAAGAGACAAAGAAAAGTTGTGTTGTTTAAATGAATTTGACAAACACTGCATTTCACATCCTCTCCTTGTTCTGGTGCAGATATATTTCTTAAAGAAGGCCTGCAATACACCCCTTCTTTATTCAGGATTTCTTAGACTCAGTGACTGTCTAACCCTTACACGAGTTGACCGTCCATAGCTGGGCAGTTCATGGGATGAAAGGTAACTGTTGCTTCCCCCTCACAGCAGGACCCTGGGCACCGACAACAACTACTTTCTCATCTCTACATCCAAAGACAAATCAAGAGCTTCAGTTTATTTGTCCCGGGGTTTGTACATTCAAGATCCGCAAGAGTGACCCTAATTGGCCCTACCTGAGCCATATGCCCCAAACAGTCGCTATGAGAAAGGGGATAAGACTCTGATCTTTGGCCTTGGTCATGAGCTGGGCACTGTGGCCAGGGCACTGAGCTCTGTGATGGCCGAAATGGCATGAATCACAAATACCTGAGTCAAGAAAATTAGTTGCACCAAGGAAAAGAGAGGAGGGAAAAGGTGACAAGATACAAGATGTCCTAATACGCTGCCTTATTCTCTTTCTGTACTCTTTGGTTGGAACTCCTAATGTGTTTCATACAAATATGTGTTTTATATTCATGCTATATATTCCTTCTCATATTATACTTTTTCAGTTAATATATTATGAACACTTGTTTTCCACTGACATTAAATATTCTTCAGAAACATGAGCTTCTAGAGCTACATTATGTTCCATTTCATGAATGAAGTGTATTTATTTATTTATTTAAAATTTGTTAACGTTTATTTATTTTTGAGAGAGAGAGAGAGACAGACCATGAGCGGGGGAAGGGCAGAGAGAGAGGGAGACACAGAATCTGAAACAGGCTCCAGGCTCTGAGCAGTCAGCACAGAGCCCGACGCGGGGCTCGAACTCACGGACCGCGAGATCGTGACCTGAGCCGAAGTCGGATGCTCAACCAACTGAGCCACCCAGGTGCCCCTTATTTATTTTTTAAATTTTATTTCAAATTCTAGTAGAGTTAACATACAGTGTGGTATTAGTTTCATGTGTACAATGTAGTGATTCAGCACTTCCATACGTCATGCAGTGGTCGCCACACACGCACTCCTTAATCCCCGTCACTGATTTAATCCAGTCCCCATCTACCTCCCCTCTGGTAGCCATGTTTGTTCTCTAGAGTTGTGAGTCCATTTCTTGGTTTTTCTCTCCCTCTCGTTCTTCTTTCCCTTGGCTCGTTATTCCACATATGGTGTTTGTCTTTCTCTGAGTTCTTTCGCTTAGCATTATATACTCTCTAGATAGATCTATGTCGTTGCAAATGGAAAGACTTCATTATTCTTTATGGCTGAATAATATTCCATTGTGTGTATATACCACATGTTCTTTATCCATTCATCTAGTGATGCACACTTGGGTGGTTTCCATAATTTGGCTGTTGTAGGTAATGTTGCTATAAACATAGGGATGCGTGTGTCCCTTTGAATTAGTAATTTTGTATATTTTAGGTAAATACCCAGTAATGTGATGACTGGATCATAGGGTATTTCTATTTTTAACTTTTTGAAGAACCTCCATACTGTTTTCCACAGTGGCTGCACCAGTATGCATTCCCATCAACAGTGCAAAAGACTTCCTTTTGCTCCATATCTTTATAAACACTTATTTCTTGTGCTTTTGATTTTAGCCATTCTGACAGGTGTGAGGTGATATCTCATTTTGGTTTTGATTTGCATTTCCCTGATGATGAGTGATGTTGAGCATCTTTTTTTCATGTGTCTGTAGGCCATCTGTATGTCTTCTGTGTCTTCTTCACACAGTCTCAGAAATCCGTTCAGTTCTTTGGCCCATTTTTAATTGGATTGTTTGTTTTTTGGGTGTTGAGTTGTATATGTTCTTTATATATTCTGGATACTAACCCTTTATCTGATATGTCATTTGCAGACAACTTTTCCCATTCAGTAGGTTGCCTTTTAGTTTTGCTTATTTCCTTCACTGTGCAGAAGCTTTTTTATTTTGAAGTGATCCCAATAGAACTATATTTAATGAGTGAACTGTATTCCTCTATTGTTAGGCATTTAGCTTGTCCTTAATTTTGGGTTTAAAAAGCTCTGGCTTATACATTCAGCATCAAGAATTCTTCTTGGTTCTCAGCATTCAGACTCACAAGACCACGTTTGACACCATTCTGCTCCAAAGTGTGTAAAATGGGAACATGGCTGAAAAGGAACATTCTTTTCCTTTAGGAGTCCTTGCAGTGGTCCCTAGAAACTCATGCGCAAAGAGATGAAATTCACATAAAGCAAGTACAGGAACTGTCCTGGTTTAGAAGCCTTATTCCCCACAAAGAACCAGTAACTCTTACAACAATTTCAAAGGGATAGGTGTCAGGGGCCTTGTAAAGGACGTGTCCAGTTACAAGTGCACACACTCAGGGAAGCTCAGTTTCTATCAGACTATGGTTCCCATAGAGTACTTGCCATGTAGCAGCCCAGGATCAGTTTTACTCTAAGTCATGGTGACTAATTATCAACATACTTGATGTGCCCTCTCATCAGGTTACCAGGTAAATGAAGGTCAAATTCTCCTGCAGAGGGGCACCTGGGTGGCTCGGTCAGTTGAGCGACCTACTTTGACTCGGGTCATGATCTTGCAGTTTGTGAGTTCAAGCCCCATGTAGGGCTCTGTTCTGACACCTTGGAGCCTGGGGCCTGCTTCGGATTCTGTGTCTCCCTCTCCTCCTCGTGCTCTGTCTCCCTCTCTCTCTCAAGAATAAATAAATGTTAAAAAATTAAAAAAAAATTCTCCTGCAGAAATGGGGAAGGGTTTTATAAACCCTTTACCCACACACATTTTAGACATAAATCGTTGTCTATATATGTGATTATTTCCTTAGAAAAAAAAAACCCCTGAGAAGTGGGAATATGGAGTCAAAGAGAATTAACAATTTAAAAACTCCTGGTGCATGTAGCTAAATTATGTTCTAGATAGATGGACCAAATAAAAATACCATTCGTGGTACACCTGTCATGTTTGGGGCCCAACCTGACTTTCTGGCATCATTTCCTTCATTTTCTACCTGAATGTAACTTTTCCTCTGGCCCCATGAGCCTCTCCACCATCCCACCCATTTCATTTTCTTTAACATCTCTTGGTTAGCCTTGTCTTCTGACTAGAATATTCTGTCATTTGTCTGCCTGGTACCATCTGATTTACCTTTCAAAGTGTTCTAGAAATGTCACCTCCTCTCCAACCACTGATTCCCTTCAGCTCTTTCCTAAGTAGAACTCTTGACTCACCCCTGTCCTGCCCGTACCTTTTTTGTTCTGAAGACAGCTTTAGTGCTTCTCAGGTTGTATTATTGTCTGTATTCTCTACTAGGATGTGAACTTTTTATAGCTGGAAACTGAACTTGTAATTCCCCAGCTCAGAGCACTTTGAATCATCTATAATGACCTTTGAAAAATGTTTGTAGAAGAGCGTGAGTTAGTTTACCAGTAAAGGTTTATCAATTAACTATAGGGCAGGTACTATTGAAAGGACTCCATCCCCAGCATCTGGAATGGTCCCTGAACAAAACACATGGCCAGGAAACAGTAAGCCCTGCTTGAATGAGTGAGTGAATGCAGGTAGAGCACCGAATAAGGAAAGTCCCCATTCTCATGAAGTATAACTCTCAAAGAGGGAAGAGAGAGAGAGTAAACCAGCCAATAAGAGAGCCATGAGATGGAATAAGTGCTATGGAGGGAACAAAAATGAGGATGATGTTATAAAATGCCGGGTGGCTACTTTAGCTGGTAACCAGGGAGGGTTTTGCTGCGGAAATGGCAAGCCGAGATCTGTATGCCAAAAAGTCGTTGGCCCTGGGAAGACTTGCAGAAGAGCTTTCCAGGTAGAAGTAAAGCCTAGTGCAAAGACCCGGTGATGGAAAGAACCTGGCATGTTTCAGAGTGATAACAAGAAATGCTCTGGGGTGGGCCCGAACAGAAAAAAGAGATGATTTTCAAATTCTTAATGACTGCTACAGTATAAACATTGATGAATCATAACTCATTTCAACACCTGCCTCCCTCTCCCTCCCATCATCCCACTTTCTGGTTCTGAAGGTGTCCTGGATCCAGAGCACAGAAAGCTGTAGAGACACCCGTCTCCTCAGCCCCGTCCTTTTGTAGTCCTCCAACTCCCAATCAGATGGAAGAATACTCCCTGTTTGGATTTCATGGACTGTCAAGCAGATCATATTTTCAGTGGGTATCTTGGGATTCCTTTAAGACGGAGTCTAAGACTGTCAGGAGGTATTTTGGAGTGGCTATAATATAGGGCACTGCTTCCCGGACTCTCATGTGCTCGTGAATCCCCTGAAGGTCTTGTTACTAAACCGATTCTGCTCCAGCAGGTCTGGGGTGAGGCCTGAGATTCTGCCTTTCTAGTAAGTTTCCAGGTGATGCCGGTGCCTCTGGTCCATGGTCTCCACTTTTAGTTGAAGGGCACGTACCACTGATTCTGAGTCTTGGCTGCCTGTTAAAATCCACTAGGGAGCTTTTAAATCCCCTGACCCTCAGGCTGCACCCTATGCGGCTTGACTCTAAATCTCTAGAGTTGGGACTCAAGCAGGTGTATTTTTTTAAATTCCCCCAGGTAATTCTAGTGTTTGGTGCGTGGACTCATCGGGTCCCTTCGGTTCACAGGCTGAATTCTACAGTCATTGATGAGGCAGCAGGTGCACTTTCAGAAAACAGACCTCCTGGGAAAAGAAAACCGTACCCTGTCAAAGTCTTAAAAGAACTCTAAAGGTAGTTAAGTTTAAAATTTGTAAAGTTTGTTTTTATTAAGCGTGTGTTTGCGTTTTCTCCCTTAAGAACAGACAGGGCTCCCTTTTCACTCTTTGGCTGTCCTAATTTAAAACTCCTGTTATTGATACTGGCCTCATTTGAAAGAACTTTTTTCTTTTTTCTGAAACCTCTGGGCAAACTAGGGTTATAAAGTAAAAAACAAAAAACAAAAAACAAAAAACAAAGGAGGGACCTGCACACTGGCTTTTGCTGTGCAGCCCAACAGAATGAAATAATGGAGTCTGAGGTTTGGGATAAATACGGTCACATCAGGTTGGCATTCCCTCCAAACTGATGAAAAAAATTATACCCTTCTGGAACCCACTGTAATTAACTCTCGGACAGCATTTTTATTATAAATCCTCATTTTAAGAAGTTTGTTACTCAGCTGTAAAATTTTGCTCTAGGCTATGGCTTGGGCATAGACCATTTCGGCTTGACAGAAGCTTTAAAAATAAAGGTCTTTTATTTTTTTTTTTCATTGAGCAAGTGAAGTGTGGTTTTAAAAAGAATGAAATATCCAGTATTCTCAGACATTCTTTGCATCTCTCTCTATTTTTTTCTCTGAGCGGTCTTGATTTCCAACAAATGAAACCTAGATTGTTCGCATATTTTAAACCAAATGTTTAAACTCCGAATTGTTGGAGGGACTCTTTGAATTAAGGAAACGCATTTTGAGGGTCACAACTCAATAAAAAAAAAAGAAGAAAAACGTTCTTCACTATTTTTCACGTGCAGAACAAGGGCGAGGCAGGATTCTATTCTTTGAAGTTCCTCGGTCTGTTGCTCATTTTTCAAAGGGGAGATTACACAAGAAAGCTGAATGAAAACAGGAAGCGAATTCAGTCTGTGCCTTCACTGAGAATTTCTCAAGGGATTCCTAAAATGTCCCTTTGTCATAAGTGCATGTTAAAATAAACAGTGGTCAGTTTCATGGCACAAAGTCTTGAGTTCTGTTTTTTGGTGTCGGGGACTTTTTCTGAGGTAGCCCTCTCCCCATAGTCCAGAGGGAACAGTCGCCCATCTCTGGATGACATTGTTCCTTCAGACTTGGATGGCTGGGATTCAGATCCGGATGGCTTGGATTTCACACGGTACCTCACCCGCTGGCTGTCATTAGCATCCTGTCTGCTCACAGTGAGTTCCTTCCTCCTACCTCCTTGTCATCCCCCCTTGACAATGGGTGTGACAGTCACCTTACCTTTACCTCCTGCCTGACTGTGGCATAACAGAAACCCAGTTACACACACTAGTGCCCAGAGGAGCTCTGTCCTGGGGCCCTAGGTCTGGACAACCTTATTGATGGTCAGTAGCGGTCAACCCGAGGCCCTGCAGGACTTCCTCAGTCCAAACAGACCTTACCTAGGTGGTGGCTGCAGCAAATCACCGCTTAGAAACTTGCGCTGTTGTCATTAAGAGTAGTATTTCCTTTGAAAGGGCAAATAATGTAAAATCATGGCATATAAGGATTTCATAGGCAACCACCAATGGGAGGAAAAAGAAAGATAGGCGTTAACTTTAAAAACAGACTTCAGGCTCTTTGCCAGTGACGATAGTAGGGAATTCAAGGTGTTCCGGCCGTAACCCTCCATGTGATTGGCTGTCTTCATTCTAACTGAAACAGTAGGGCGTCACATTTTAGTTCAAGCATTCTAGGGAAGGAAGCCGGCCCCCACCCCCCACAGTCTGGATCAAGCCTTCCTCCCTCCCTCCTCTTTGAACCCTGGACTTACCTGGAACACAGCTCCTCAGAATGTCCTGTCTGCTTTCCACCAACTAGACTGTGAGCCCTTTGGGGTCAGAGACTATGTACCTTGTTCGCTGTTAGAATCCTGCCCCAGCACCTTGCTGGGTAAATATTTGTCGTATAAATCCGTAACACGATGAAGAAACCCACGACATGGAAACATAGGGACTTGCCCCCAAATAACAGCTTTTGAATGTGTCTACCAGTATCGTACAATGCTTTCCAGGTTTATCGACGTATTTGGAAAAGGCTGTCTGGTTTTGTTTGACGGGGGCCGGTTCCTAGGAGAGGAGTTGTGACGGCTGACGTTCACCGAGGATTCAGTTACCAGGCACCATTCAAAGCGCGTCGCCTGCATCAACTCGTGTAATCTTCACAACAGCCAGCATGGTGGGCACCGCCATTGGCCGTATTTGACGGATCGAGAGACTGAGTTACTTGCCCAGATCGCTGTAGTTGGTGGTTGGAACCCAGCCATTTCAACCCGAACCCCCTTTAGCCCCTGGGCTGTGAAAACGGTGCCACACTGTGGCCTCCCCCACGCGCGGGCCACGGCGGGCCCCGTCTTCACATCAGGGGACCGCCGATCTTCCACACCTCGCTTGGTGGTCACCGCACCCCCCGTGCGAAGTCCGTTTCTCCGATCCTCGTTTCCTTGCAGCGTGCACATGTTTCTTCTCTCAGTTCCTCGCTGTCAGTGTTTTATGGCTCGGGGAGCCCGGGGAGGCCGCTGTACCCTTAACGCAAAGCCATTACCGCAGACGTTTCTGCTCTTTTTCAGAACCCCGTAATTTGTTAAAAGTTCTGGCGTGGGTTTTCCTCACGTCTTCTTGCTGACTGTGTTAGCACTGCTCGCCAACATTCTCGGCCGTCTCCGGGGTACCGATTGAGACATAAAGGTTTCTGTAATTGTCTAACATCATTTGCCGCTTGATGTAGTCCGGCTTGCTCACGTAACTGTGCCCGGCTTCCAAGCGGTTTTTCTGGCCCCGATGGGCTATAAAATCATCTGATGCCGCTATAACTTTAAAGACAACAACATATTAGCTCGGAATCGTTTGCTGTTGTTAACTCACGTTTTCAGGTCGCCTCTGTACCCCGAGAAGGGGAAAAGGATGAGCGGGGATTCTTTTGTGAAATTGAAGACAACGAAGAGGAATTTTTCTCGTCGTCGCTTCTTTTCCTTGCTGAGGATACCGGTTTGCAGTGGGCTATTCTTGTCGACTGTCTGCGAGCTCTTTGTCATCTGAAGCGCAGATATGACATTTTTGTTTTTTTTCCAACAGTGGGTGATGGCCAGTCTCAAAAACCGTTCTGACCCAGGTTTTTGTGGAGCTGATAGTGATTTAAAAACAAAGCAGCCCGGGCGCCTGGGTGGCGCAGTCGGTTAAGCGTCCGACTTCAGCCAGGTCACGATCTCGCGGTCCGTGAGTTCGAGCCCCGCGTCGGGCTCTGGGCTGATGGCTCAGAGCCTGGAGCCTGTTTCCGATTCTGTGTCTCCCTCTCTCTCTGCCCCTCCCCCGTTCATGCTCTGTCTCTCTCTGTCCCAAAAATAAAAATAAAAACGTTAAAAAAAAAAAATTTAAAAAAAAAAATAAAATAAAATAAAAACAAAGCAGCCGTCCAAGGCCACACAGTTCGTTAGGGCCCCGACTGGGGCTGGACTCCTGGTCCCCAGATGCCCAATCCAGTGTTCTTTCCATTGTACCACCCCCTCACGCTTTATTTGTTTGAAACACTGGTCACTATTGCACCTTTGCAAGAGAAGTTAAAGGAAACTTCACATGCTAAAAGCCAATTATCGTGAGAACTCCCAAGTCCTCATAGATTTAAGTTCCCAAAGAATAATACACACACGGCCACAAGAGTGGCTTCCCAGGACGCTAGCAGAAAGAGATTTAAAAAAAAAAAAAAATGTGTTTTATTTTCTAGCCTAACCCCAGACTTGCCTAAAGTTAAGTTAAAAAAAAAAAAAAAAGTATATGTGACGTATTTACATGTTCCTAAGGAGCTGCTATCTGCAGAAACTGAAAAAGGGGTAGTAATCTTTCAACTCTCTGAGATTTTTTTTCACGGAGTTAATGGTTCAGTCCTGTGGAGAATCTAGTCTAAAATTCCTATGGTCCCTCATGATGTCCCCCAAAAGAATTTACCGTCTGTATTAGTTTGCTATGGCTACAATATCAAATAACCACAAACCGTGGGGCTGTAACAACCAGAATTCGATGTCGTACAGCTCTGGGAGCTGGAAGTCCAAGATCAAGGGACTGGCTCCTTTTGAAGGTGGAGAGGAAGCATCTCTTCCAGGCCTCTTCCCTAGTGTGTGAGTCCATTTGTGCTGCTGTAATGAAATATCACAGACCGGCTGCCTTCACAGACAACAGAAATGTATTTCTCACAGTTCTGGAGGCTGGGGTGGCCCCACACCAAGGCGCCCAAAGATTGGGTCTGGTGGGAGCCTGCTGCCTCGTTGGATGTTGGCCATCTTCTCACGTGGTAGAAGGGTCAAGAGATCTCTTTTGGGGGGGGCCCCTTTTATAAGGGCACGAATCCCATTCATGAGGGCTTTGCTTCCGAACCTCGGGTGTTAGGATTTCAACATGAATTGTGGAGGGTGTGTAAACGTTCAGTTCGTGGCACTTCATTTGTGGAGGTTTGCTGACGATCTTTGGCATTCCTTGGCTGACAGAAGCATGATCCCAATTTCTGCCCTCATCTGCACAGGACATTCTCCCTGTGTGCATGTCTGTGTCCACATTTCCCCCCTTTCGTAAAGGGACACCGATCGTATTGGATTAGGGGCTGACTCTATTCCACGATGGCCTCCTCTTTGCTAAGTACATCTGCAGTGACCATTTTCTGAATGAGGTCACATTGTGATGTTCTAGAGCGTAGGACTTCAACATACAGATTCAACCCGTAACACTGCCTATTTACGTAAAGATTAGTTCTTTGATTATCAAACAGGAAAACCCTAAATATAGGCAATATGGCTTCCCCTCTATCAGGAAAAGAAAATGTAAGTGGCAAGTATTTACTTTAATTGAATTATTTAATACCATTAAACCCATCATATACTTTTAAATAAAGTCCCTGTAATTCAGGGCCACACTACCTGGAGATTAAGAACATAATGAATAGTTTCATCACCTTGAGATATTGCCTTGGTTTATACAGGCTTTCCTCTCGTCTGTTTTTTTTCTTAGCAGAACAAATATTTTCATTTACTCTGAGTGAATTCTTGATAAGTTCTTGATCCTCAGCTTCCAACTCCAATGTATTTAAAAGGTTACTTAGAAGACAGCATTCTCTAACTCTTCCTATGCAGATTCCTGTTCCCTTTTTTATGTCCCCATAATATTAAGTGCATGCCTCCATTGTAGTATCTTTACATTCAGGGATTGTACATCTTATTTATAAAACAGTGTTTATTTATTTCCCCAATACCTGGCATCATATGTCTGGTACATAATGTCTAGGGATGCTTTTTTTTTTTTTAAGTTTATTTATTTATTTTTGAGAGAGAGAGCACACGAGCAGAGGAGGGGCAGAGAAGGAGGGAGACACAGAATCCGAAGCAAGCTCCAGGCTCTGAGCTGTCAGCCTAGAGCCTGACCTGGGGCTCGAACCCACAAACCACAAGATCATGACCTGAACCCAGTGGGACGCTTAACCGACTGAGCCACCCAGGCGCCCCATGCTTGGGAAACTTTAAATATCCGGTCAAAGTTCACTGAAGATGGAATCAATGTCGAAGAGTTCATAGAAGCATATTATTTTAGAACTAGAGAAAGTCCCACATCACATTTTATCTAATACAGTCTATATACCCACTGTCTGGTCAATGATTTGTCAGTGGACAAAAATAATTAACCCAAATTAGTATTCACCCAGCAGATACTTTTAAAGATAATAGGAAAGCCAGCACTTTTTACAGGACAATCATTATTTGAAATCCTCTGAAGTATGGTCTTTTGAAGCCCTGTAATGTTTTAAAAGTCCAAGCATTATAATTAGATACAGAGTGTTTACAATTGTTTTAGATTTTAAAACTTTGGGAAAGTCTTTATCATGACAATTTAACTCCATGTAATAAATAGTATTTATGAGGGCCCCTGGGTGGCTCAGTCGGCAAAGCGTCTGACTCTTGATTCCAGCTCAGGTCATGATCTCACCATTTGTGACATCGAGCCCCTCATCGGACTCTGTGCTGGCAGCGTGGAGCCTGCTTGGGATTCTCTCTCTCCCTCTCGCTCTCTCTGCCCTCCCCAGCTGGTGCATGTGCACATGCTTTCTAAATAAAGAAATAAAGAAATAATATTTACTTGCATATATCCCATCTGCTACTTTGTAGCTACCTTGGGCAATAACTTTATCTTTCTTTAGGGTTTATAAAATATCAAACCACTAGTCAAGGTCACTTTTATCTCCAAAATTCCTTATTCAAATACGTATTGTGCACATGTTATGTTCTTAGCACCTGTCAAGACACTAGGATCGTGACTGAAGGATGGGAAAATGTATGAGACATGTCGCCTCCATGGGACCACAACCTGGGCATGATCCTGGACACAGACGAATGTGACTTTTTTTTTTTTTAATGTTTATTTTTGAGAGACAGAGAGCGAATGGGGGAGGGGCAGAGAGAGGAGGAGACGCAGAATTCGAAGCAGGTTCCAGGCTCCGAGCTGTCAGCACAGAGCCCGATTCGGGGCTCGAACCCATGAACCATGAGATCATGACCTGAGCCAAAGTCCGATGCTTAACTGACTGAGCCACCCAGGCACCCCAGAAGACTGTGACTTTGATGCAAGGTAGGGAAGTTCTGTAAAAGGCATGGTGACGGTCAGAGAAAGCTTCCAGGGGCTAAGAACACTTGGCCTGTGCTTTCATCTGTGCTTATTGAAAGGTAACCTAAATACAAGAGAAGCTGACTTTTGTGGAGAAAGCCTGCTTGTTTTAAGTTTTGTGGATACATTATTTTTTATAAAGTTGATTTATTTATTTGGAGAGAGAGAGAGAGAGAGAGAGAGAGAGAGAAAAGGAGAGAGAGTCCCAAGCAGGCTTCATGCTATCAGCACAGAGTCCAATGTGGGGCTCAAACCCACGAACCTTGAGATCATGACCTGAGCCCAAATCAAAAGTTGGATGCTTAACCGACTGAGCCACCCGGCACCCCTAAATTTTGTGGATACTTTAAAGGGGTGGTCAGACCGTCTGTTTTCACCCTGACTGGACTCCGAATTGACAGCTGAAATGTCACCGATTTCAAGGGTTGCAAAGGCCAACCGAAAATACCCGAGGGCTTCCTTCCACCCCTCAGCCCAAGCACAGGCCGTGCTTCCTGCCCGCAGGAGCTCGGGGGAGATCCTGAACCTTGGGGGCAGAACCTGAGCTTAGAAGTTCAGGATCCAGGGGTGCCTGGGGCGCTGTGTCGGGTAAGTGTCCGACTTTGGTTCAGGTCATGAGCTCGCGGTTGGTGAGTTCGAGCCCTGCGTTGGGCTCTGTGCTGATGGCTCAGAGCCTGGAGCCTGCTTCGGATTCTGGGTCTCCCTCTCTCTCTGCCCCTCCCCCGCTCGTGCTCTGTCTCCCAAAAATAAATAAACCTTAAAAACATATTTATTAAAAAAAAAAAAAAAGGAGTTCAGGATCCAAAGAGGACTTTTGCCTGTTGCCACGGCCTGGAACCTAAGGGCAGACTGACACAGGAGCTCCCTGAGGAGGGTGGGGGATGGTCAGGGCAAGTTTCTTTGTGCCACAGGAGTCTTTCCTGCTGTTACTGAGTCTTTCCACCCTCCTGCAGACCCAGAAGCCACCAGATCTTGGATTTCCACCCACCGACATTTCCTTCGCGTGGGTCCAAAATAGACAGGCCTCTCCTCCAAGATGGGGGAGCAGCAGCCCACATCCTCCTGGGGCAGGGCAGAGCGAGTCGGCTTTCCTCTCCTGCCGTGACTGCCATTCAGCGTGACCGATGCAGGGTCCCCGGCGCTGACATGGAAAATGAGGCTGCACGGGTGAACGCTTCCACGCAGGTCGTAGCTCTGAGTTCCTAGGTGACTTTCCGTGCATTCATGCATGCGTTCGCTCAGCGGGGATTTGTGAGGGGCAGCTCTGGGCCCAGATCAGAAGCAAGATAGAGGCCGTCCTTTCTTCGTGGAGGCTGCACTCTGTGGGGAAGATGGGTCATGGTTAAGAGGATTACAAACTGGGATAAGGGCCAGAATGTCAGTAAGGGGAACGTGATACCCTTCAGATGTGTAACCCGGGAGGGCTTCCTGGAGACAATGACATTTCAGCTGATGAAGCACGAGGAGTCAGCTGTGCAAAAGGGCAGGCTGAAGGAACACAAGTCAGGTGGGTTATCTTCACTCTTCAATTCACCAGCTTGAAAATGGGAGTGAGAGAGGAAGCAGAATACCCCCGACCAGATCGCTCTCTTGTCTGACTGATGAACAGACTTCCATGGAGGGACGCTGGGCAGGCATCTGGCCTGGTGCCAGCCATCACTGTCTTGCAGGGTCATGAGATTCTCGTACCTGCTGGAGCCTTCCTCCACGAACTCTCGTCAGCATTCACTGCTCCTTCTTGCCCTCTTTCTCTGGTGCCGGGCTAAACGATGCCATCGAGTGCCCGGGATGTGAGGTCATTATTTGGTGGCCAGTGTACTTCCGAGCTGTGTATTGTGGGGGCCGCCTCAATTGCACATCCAACCCCTAGTCCCTTTGGTGCCGTCGGACGTCAGAATGGTCCAGTGCCCTGCAGCCTCTGTGCAGGGACCCAGGTGCCTTACTGTGGACGGAGGGCCGACCTGAGGGTTTACGTCCTGCTGGAAAGGAGTCAAGGGCACCCCGCGTGGTCAGTCAGCGGGGAACATGATTTGTCCTCTGCCCAGCAGTGGAAACACAGAGAAAGCAGGCCTGGCCGTTTGTTCTCCTTTTCCACGATCACTGAAAACCTTGAATGTCTTAACAGTGTCTTGGGCTATGCTGACTCTAACCAAAATTGATGGGCGAGCTCCGGGGGCGTTTGGACTGTCTTAGCCGCGACCGTACACGTAATACTTTCTGCGGTGCGACAACATGGAACAGACAGAGAGAGCTAACTGTCCCGTGTAGGCTTAAAATTAATGACTTGCCTCTGTTCCTTGATCCTGACGTTTCCAATAAGAGGTGGTGGATTTGGTCTTGTGGTTCTGTCTCTTCAGTTGAACACCAGATTTACCCACGGACAGACTTAATCATTGTCGACATCAGAACATGTTTCCATCAAAGGACGTAAGTGCTGGAAAACAGAGACGCTATAAAACGCATCTTTTTAATAGCAAAATAAAAAAAAAAAAAGAAAGGAAAGGAAAAGGAGAGGAAAAGCCCTTATCCAGCTTGAATCATTTTGTAAACAGCCCTTCTGCCTCCTTCTCCCAGCTCCCTTCCCTGTCCTCGCCCCCACCTGGTCCCCTTTCCTCTCTACACCCACCATCCAACAACAAAAGAAAGAAAGAAAGAAAGAAAGAAAGAAAGAAAGAAAGAAAGAAAGAAGGTTTCACACCATATGTTTCTATTGAACAGTGACTTTCTGGTTTATGAGAAAATATTGGAAGCATTAAGCTTCAGATCTAAGGGCCCATGTTACCATGCCATCCTCTCTTCCCCCCTCCTCCCTTCCCCCCTCTTCCCTCCCCACCCCCTTTCTTCCTCTTTCCCTCCTTTCCTCCTTCCCTCCTCACTGGAACAGTCTTCTTTTGGCTGGTTTTATAAGCCATGGTCTAGCGTTCCCTGGGGAAATCTGCCCTTTGGCTTCTAGCCAGAGGCTCATATCTAAAATATCAATGATGGCAAAACTAGAATGTTTGCTCTTTTCAAAGCTGGGTTGAGGAGTGTTATGATTTTTTCCTCTGTCTTAAACCATAGACAAATATGTACTATTCTTCCTTTGAACCTGTGTGTGCCATATTCTGTAGGGAGAGAGAACGACCTATGAGACAAGGTCCCATTTTCTAGGGGGTTTAGAGCACACTGAATTCAGAACATCTACATAGAAAAAGAAAACCAGCCACCCAAGTAGTGCGTCCTCACCATCAAACACTTGTACTGAAGAGTTGATAGGAACTCATCAGCAAATGCAACCTGTTCGGGCTCCAGCAGCTTGGAGAGGTGGGAAGCACTCCCCAGGGGCTGGGCCCTGAGGACTGGATGCTGTGAATGTGGCAAGTGTTGGGGAGAAGAGGGGGCAGGTCTTACCAGAGGAGGAAAGAACTGTGTATGCACAAGGTCTTTGCTTCACAAAAGAGAAGCTCTATGCCCCATTTGGAACTTGCCCAACAGAAGATTTCGCAGGGCCCCCGGTCACCCCAGTGCCCGTCTCTGCAGCATGGCGGTGGCCCAGCTCCGAGATAAAATGGCATGGGGCATGACCAATGGACACAGCTTGAACCGTGCTTGGCTGATAGCCCAGGCTGGACAACAAGGCTAGCCCAGAGGGGGACAGGCTACCTCGGACTCATCTGGTGATGGATGTCCTGGGAGGACAGGCTCCTTCGGGGGGAAAAGGATTGGGGTGAGGAATCAGGAGAGACCCCCAAAAGGCTGAAGAGTGCATATAAGAGGGGACATCATTTTCAGGGAGCCTGGCTGGCCCCAGATGATACCTGTGTGCCTCCCCTGCACTGCCTGCTGCCTCTTCGGTCACACCTAGTTTCATGACCTTCATGGTGGCTGGAGAGTTCAGGAGGCTTTGTGGATGAAGATATCTAGACACTGAAGACTAAGGGGTTAAGGAGTATTTCATTCTAGTAAAACGCACCTCCCAGTTCAGAGTTAAAGCAACCCCCCTTACCCCCCGCCAGAGATTATAAGTATCCATAGCAGAAACCCCATAGACCCCACATCCTTTCTCTTGCAATGCACCCCACACCAGAGATGATGCCTTGCTGTTGGTCTGAATGTCAATGCATTCCTTCAGCAGGAAATCCATTAGGTTTACTGTTTTTTTTTTTTTTTTTAAATTTTTTTTTCAACGTTTATTTATTTTTGGGACAGAGAGAGACAGAGCATGAACGGGGGAGGGGCAGAGAGAGAGGGAGACACAGAATCGGAAACAGGCTCCAGGCTCCGAGCCATCAGCCCAGAGCCCGACGCGGGGCTCGAACTCACGGACCGCGAGATCGTGACCTGGCTGAAGTCGGACGCTCAACCGACTGCGCCACCCAGGCGCCCCTAGGTTTACTGTTAATGTGGGGCCACGGGGCAGGCTGGGCCGGCTTTATTATGCATTTGAGGTGGAAATGGTTTCTTTAATGATTTACACCCTTTTCATTGGCATTGTTCTCACCTCCTACTGATGTTTTCCTCATTGTGGTGGACTGATACTTCAGATAACGAGCTAACATTTAGTATGATGATTTACATTTAGTACGATGATTTCGTTACACTTTATTACCTCCTTTGGCCACATAAATCCCCAGACTCTACAAAAACAACCATTCTGCATTCTGGAGGGTGGGTGCAGCGGCTGGTGTGGGGCATCACATGTGCCACTCAGACCACAGCGTAACTGGGGAGGGCTGCTTCTGGTCAGATTTCTCCAGCCTGGGCTGCACCACCACGGTGCAAATGCCCCGGGGTGGGGGAGGAAAACTCTGGAGGCTTCACAGGGCTTCCAGGATTTCAGCGGGAGCTGGGATTTTTCCTAAAATGTATGGATTTTTGTAACGTGGGTGGAGGAGGGAGGCTGCCTGTATTTTCTGTTCAACTTTATCAAACCACCTAGAAGGCTTTTGCTATATAACTCCTACGAGTATGACTCAGTAGGATCCTTCCAAAAGCCACTGGAATTGTGCAAGAGGACAGTGAAGAAAACATTTGAAATCATAGGAGTTATATGGTGAGGGGCGTTGGCCAACCACGAGGCTGGCCCCCCTCTCTTGAGGAAACTGATCCTACAGATGGAACAAAGCTGGCAGGATATCTTGACTGTTTTTGACTTCGTCAGGCATCTCAAACAGAAGAATCATGAAGCTGTTGACAGGTTCCTGGTGGCTCTGAGGCTGTGAGTCCCAGGAGCCATCAGAGCCCCAACTAGGCTCCGGGTCCCACTATACGTCCAGGTGTGTGAAGTTGCCCGTCCCGTGTGAATGCTGCCCTTTGAGTTGAGCAGTGCGTAGACCTGTCTGTGATGTGGCTGATGGGGGACCTGGTTCCTTCACGTGGATGCTCATCTCATCTCTTCTGTTCAATAGCTACTTGACCTTGGGCAAGGCATAGAACCTTGTGTACCTTATATCTATGTACCTTAGCTGTACCTTATTTGTAAATATTCCCCATAGTCCTTTGCACTTCTCAACTGATCTCATGGTCGTTTTTGTATTCTCGATCTTCCAGTGTTATCTGAGAATTTGTGAATATGGGTTTCATAGTCATTATCTTAGTAATGTACTTAGCTAGATACTTAGCTAGTATCTAGCTAGCTGGCTGGCTTATCAAGGAAAAACGTAATAGAAACAAAACAAGCTGGAAGTTTACCTCAGGAAAGCCATCAGAACTTTAATTCTGCTAAAGCTTTGGGTGGTTATTCAGTCCTTTTGGAAACACAGTTTGGACTAACTTGAGATTTAGGGCCCAATGTGGGGAGAAATGCCATGGAAAGAACGGTTCCTAATTCACTTAGTTGAGATGGGAAATAAGAGAGCCCCCTTGCAATGAGGCGAACATGATTCCTTTTCCAAATTTTTAAGAATTCTGATTAGGAATAGTTTTATCACAGAATGTTCTTGGTGACTTCTTGTGTAGCTTCTAACATCCCTTCAGCCCTTCGGTTAAACATGTTTCATGTTCAGTGGATCTAAGGCCCCTTGGGAGCCTTTGAATGGAGGTGGATTAGTATTCTCTTTGAAACAAAAAGAGTAAATGAAGAATGGCCTTGCATTGCAATACAGTGATCCAGGGAACTCTTTTGTTTTCTGGAGAATAACCAAGTCATTGGAAGATATTTCCAACCGAAATGTAAATACCACATTAACTGTCTGTTCCCAGTTTCTTCCTCCCTGCAAGGAGAGAAAGGAGACACCTTAAAATGGATTATAAGGCCATCAAGTTAGAAGTAATTATGGGAATAACTCCCTCCCTGCACAGGGTTTAAATGACCTGCACGGGTTGCCCTAGAAGGTTTAGAACTTTTTTTGGTATAGATTTTCTAGAAAAAGGTAGAGTTTACCCCCTCTACCTTGGTATCCCTCGATCCTAATCAACCTGCATGAGCTACCTTCCACACCCCACCCGGGACATTCCTGGTTTCACCTCCCTCCGGGGCTGACTGAGTGCCTCTGTGGCTCCTTAGCTCCATGTGGCTTCCTATGCGCTGCTCTGACAATGCCTTTGAACTTTCGTGTGTTTCTCTAGCTATTCAGCTGTGAGCTCTTTGAGTTCAGAAGCCGTGTTCTTTATTTTTATGTTTGTATTTTTTCAATCTTTTTTCTCATGTCCTGAAATAGTGCCTGACAGATACACAGTACTCCAGAAATACTTGGTGAATTGAATTAACAAGACTATTTACATAGATCAAATAGCTCAAGTGCAGGAAACATGTCCAGACTTGATTAGGTCTCAGGGAAGTAGGCACAGTGTGCTCCTGGCTCTTGTGTTCTCCACCAACCCCAGGTGCACCCCCAACTTCACACCCACACTTGGGAACAAGTTCTACCTCGGTCACAGGGCAAAGAAATCGGATAAACCTACTCCTATTGAACTGTAATTGATTTTAATATGTTTCCCTTGAGTGACTTAACCACCCCTGTTTATTTGAGCTCTTAATAATTCTTGTTTAGGCTTTGTAGCCTTCACTGAGGAGTTGACCTTGTGGGAGGTTTGAAGGTTGAAATCACGTACAGGACCTCTCTAAATCCTAACCATTGAAAATAGATACAGGAAGTATTATTCATGGAACCCCAATGGCTTCCTAAAAAACAAAGCCCCCTGCTGAAGGGGTCCTAGAGAACAGGACTGAAACAGGAGGCTGAAGGTGGTGCTTCGTATGTATTTCTCACACATCAGTGGAGCAACCATGTATAGGAAAAGTTGGATCTACAAAACTGACCTTGAGATATTTTTCCTCCCACCGTAACACCAAAATAACGTCCCTAGAAAAGTTGCCAATGGCTTCCTAATGATCAAATCCAATAGTCATTTCTTTGTCTTGATTAATTTACAATTGCTATTTGGCTCGGTTGAACATGCCCTTCTTGAATTTTTCTGTGCCTTAGGCTTCTACCTTTCCTTGATTCTCTCTTCTTTCCCCAGCCATTCTTTCATGGGCTCTTCTTTTTCAGTTCACCCCTGAAGAGTTGGCATTTCTCCAGGTTCTGTGATAAACCATCTTGTCTTCTCACTCTGTGGATCATCTATCAATAATCTCATCCACTTCCAAAGCATCTAGTCTTGTCTGTATTCCAGTAACTTCATGAAATCCACTATCATCACTCCACACCACTATCCATATTCCGGATCAATATATTCTTTTTTTTTTTTTGTCCCACAAATACCTATTGACAAATTACTGTGGTAGTAAATGGTGGAGATACAAAGACAAAAGTCCCTACCTTTAAGAGACAAACTAGTAGCAGAGACAGATACGGAAACAGAGTGGCTATATCCAAGAATATTTGGAAATAAGAAAACTCAGATCAAACTAGGAGATCTAGAGAAAGAACTCAGAAAGAAAGGATGCCCTGAAGGATACTTAAATGCTGACTAACAGTGACCATTGTTATTAATTCAAGAGTCCCTCGCCTCCTTTTCTTTTCTTTTTCCTGGCTGGTGGATGGTCTGAGTTCCAAGGCGGGGGTTGGTCTGCATGCCTCTTCTTTACCCCCGCTGCCCTCTGTCAGTTTCATATGGCGTGCGCTGCTGTCCTCTGCAATTCATGGTCCTTCTATTGACTTCTAGTCTGATAGCCCTCTTAGTACTTGCGGGCCTTCCACAAAAGGCTGTGAAATCTCTGAGCTGTTCTTGCTACCTCCTGCTAAGGTATGCAAGTTTGTGAGCCTGACCTCAGGTCCACCTGCAGAGACCCTCTCAGATGGCATCTTAAGGTGGGAATTTTCTCACAGGCACAGGTGTTTTAGGCTTTACTCTGAGATCCTTTTCTAGAACCTACCTCTCAAACTTACCTTATTTTTTAATTATCTGACTGTAAAAGCCTCCACCTTGGGTGGGGAACGGAGAAGAGACATTCCGCCCCTATGTCATCCTTCTTTCCCTTCTTCCTCCTTTCTCTCTCTGAGCCCCGTGCTTTGTGCCAAGAAAGGTGTTGATTTCCTCTCTCTGGACTTTTCCATCAAGTTCTGTAGCTTTCCCTACTCTAAGATTCTTGATATAATGTCCACCTTTGGGTCTTCCAGACTCAACTGCAACTTAGAAGTATATTTTTCCCCTCAAAAGGCCCAGCTCTTGCGAATCAAAAGCTCTTTGACTTTCAAAACGGTTGTCTCTGCCATGAATTTCAAGGACCTATTTTGAAACTCAAGGCCAAGAATTGGACTTTTTGTTCTTGAGGCTCCTTTTGTGTCCTGCCCTCCCCGAAGCAAAAACTTCAGCCTTCCTCAGTTTAATGTTAGAAAGGCTAAAACATTTTTTTTATTAAGAAAAAGAAAAATACATTGGATTTCATAATATGCTTTTGCTATACTGGTAGCCAGACCAACTTTCAATATTTAATTATATGCCTTTCCATTTTGTAATTGTCTTTTAATTTCTTAACCCTAGTATGAAAAATTTAAGATTATTTAGGGCGGAGAAGAAGTCAGAGATGTCTTTTCTATCCCTCAGAAAATAAAATGGGAAACATAAAATGGGTTCATTTTCCCATCCATTCATTCACTAGGCAAACATTTGTTGAATACCAAGAGCTATTGACAAAAAGATGAATAACAACAGTCCTTGCCCTTCATGAGTTTGTGAGTTAATAAGAATTACTATTAGGTAATAAAAGGAAAGTGGAAAGTAAACCAAGATAACTCAGAGGAGAAGAATATAAATCAGAATGAGGGAGAAAATAAAACAGCTTCTTGGAGAAGGTCACACTTGAGCTGAGTGTTGAAGGTTCAGTGAGTTAAATGCATTGAAAAGACTTTATTCCATCCACAGGGACTTGCATGAATGAATAAATGGGATTCTCAGCATTGAAACCTAGTTTTAACCAGGTGAATGTTCAATCGTGTTGTGAATGGAAGGGAAACCCACTTCAGTAACACACATACATTGACGCCCTTCCTGAATGAATAAAGTTTTGATATAATATATACAAAATATACTTAAGAGAGTAATATTCTGCAGCACCAGAGTATTTGCCTTTTCTGTACTTCTTAAAAAAAACAACAACAACTAAACCCCAAGATCCTACATAAAACTGTCTTCTCCTACAAAGAAGAGAGTCAGCCCCTTCTCAGTTTTATATCGTATGATCGAGAGCCCACAGGGACCCCTGTCTCTGCAGAAGAGCTCCTGAACCATTTCCAAATCCCAAAGCAGTGTTCCCAGCCTCTTGCCCTATTGTGTGAGCTCACCATTCCTGTTGAGAGAAGCTTTGGGAGGGTGTCACCATGGGGCATAGTAACCCTGCCTCCTGTGCGTCAGATGAGCTATTTTTTTCCTTGCACACAAGAAGCTTCAAGTTGGCTGCGTGGGTAAGTGAAAGCATCATAAGCTGGGAGCTGTCCTCTTCAGGGGCCCCGCTGAGACCTGTCAAGGTTTCCTACTTCCTTTCTGTGTTTATTAGTCATGGGATAAACAGTAGCGTTTGACAGCAGCCCTTGCTTCCCCAGCCCGTCTTAGACGTTTGGTTGTCTTTCTGATGCTTAGAGAATGAGTTCTTCCCCCAGGAAAGAAACCCCTGGGTTACTGTCCGTATCATGGAAAGGCAGCCCTCACTTCCGTCCCTGCCTAGCAAGTAGTGACTAAAGAGAGCATAACCATGTTTGCTGATGGACACAGAATATCCAAATATCCTAAAGCACAAAGCGCCTGCATTTAGCATTGATGCATTCAGCACTGAGGGTCTCCCAGGAGACTTGGAAGACCCAGAAGTGGTTTGCCTTTCAGTATCAATGTTTTAAATCTGGACAAAAATGCTCACCTCCTGGCATAGCAGTGCCTCCCCTCTTTCCTTGGTCACCGTGGTCAGCATAGCATAGTTCCGGAGAATCACCACCAACTTGATTATAAGTAGGAGGGAAGGAAGAGCTCTGTCTCGCTCCTACAAGGATAGGAGCTTGGAAGAAGTGGAAGGGAAAATTAAAGTGAATTTCCTCCTAGAGAAACTGTGCTATCTTAGGGTTTATGAGTTGCCATGGGTTCCCGAAGTTCATTACCAGGCACGAAGAAGTTTTCTCTGTTCTGTCGATTCCTGAGTCTTCAGGATAGAACTCATTTGATCCAGTGGGAAGATAATACTGAAGTATATATTATTTATGATATATTCTTACCTATAAAAAGAAACAGGGATTTTTGTGTCTCTTAACTCAAAATTTGATAAAAATTTCACTTAACTCAAAATTATTTGTGCTAATGTACAAGTTTGAAGAATTGTCAATTTGAGATCACGTATGCCAGTGGTTCCTTACCAAACATCCCTCCCTCCTTCTTCCTTCTAACAGAACCTGCATTTATTGAGTCATCTACCCCTTCCTCGAGTAGCCCAGGAGACTGAGGGGAAGCTAAATACATCCCCAGTTTCGGAGTCAGTCTTGAATTTCTACACTAGGCAGGATCCAGCCCTCCTGTAGTGACCGTAATGGGGCTAGTTAGTTGGCCATATGACCTAGATTCAGACCACCGGGGAGGATTTTTATTGCATAATTGGGAGAGGGATTTTCTCTCTCATGCCAGACAGGAATAAGGAAGGATGTAGTCTCATTGCTAGCCAGAGATAACTAATGAAGAGGAGAGAAACCAGCCGGAAAAAGTCAACACCAAAGATTGTAGAGGAGACAAGGAATTTAGCCCAAGGGGACATGGTATGGCTCTAGCCAAACTTGAAATCTTTCCTCTTTGTTGACCTCCCATTATTTGAGAGAATTAATTTCCTTATTATTTGGGTCAAGGTGAATGGGGCTTTTCTTTCTTCGCATGTGAAAGTGTCTTGAGTGATCCATTTATGATTAACATTTCATATTCGTGTCTGGGCAGACCCTGCAAGTAACTGAAGGCTGTGTCTGCCTCAGTGCTTGAATTGGAGGAGGAGTACCAACCACAGATTATCTCTTCTACCTGCCTATCACCAGACCTGAAATCCTGGCCATTAATGGCTGCGTTAGGCGAGAGCACTGTGCCTGTTCGGATGCCAAGGGGACTGACATCTTAAACCATGAATTCCCACAAACATTTTGGGGAATGCTTGCATTTGTTGAGTACACATCAGTATGACTCAGCCAACATTTATCACATATAAAATGTTAGGATCTAGAAAGAAATGAAATCACAGATGAAGAAGACACAATCCTTGCCCTCAGAGAATGTATAATCAGTAAGGGTAACAGATATGTATGCACCCAGTCAGCCATATTACAAGCAGCTCATGAACGAATCCATGATGTCAGAGTAAATAGAGAGCTTTGGTTGCCAACGGGAGTACTTTTTACAGGAAGACTTGGAGAAACTTTCAAACAGAAGATAACGTCTTACCAGGATCTGGGCAGGCAGTACAGAAGGGACGGTCCAGACAGTTGAAATGTTTCCTTGAGAGAAACAATAAGGAAAAACCTTATAGCTAGGAGCTCCAAGTCTGACTTCCAGCTCTGTTGCTGTGGGCAAATTACTTCCCGCTACTTTAGACCTTGGTTTCTTTCTTTGTAAGATGAGAGTTTGGGTGGGTCGTCTACAAGGGATCTTTCAACTCAGATGATTCACGGTTCTACACATGCCTCAAGAGATGCCAATACTACGCACAACCTGCTTCGTTTTTTTTTTTTTGCCACAGATTTTGCTCCCATATTCTTTGGCCAAAAGTTGACCCTGATTGTACATATATATCCCTTTCTAGTGTGGGTGGTGTTTGAGTAGGTCCTAACTCACAAAAATGTTTTCACTGACTAACAAGCTTGGTGGCAAGACACCTCTGTTGGTTTTAAGAGCCTACAATTGCTCTGAGGAGAAGAGAAAGACATTTGTCGTGTTTTCCGCTGTCTGACAAAGTCACTTGGAATTGTTGGAGCTTATAATACTCTCAGTAAGTAGAAGACTAAATTAAATGGCACCAGCGACACCTGGAGTTTAAGATCCCATGTTCTCACTGAGGATCCCCTCCTGGGCAGGACTCTGAGATTTAAAGCAGCCATGGTAACAATAACGGCCTGTTCTTTCATGACTGAAGAGAGTTTGGAGTTTGGTGTAGTTCTATTAAGGTTAAAGTGGTTTTTGTTATGTGAGAAAGGAGAAGTAAAACAACACGTAACAGGGAGAAAACTGTTGGGTCTCACTTAAGAATATATTGGATTGACTTGCATATATCCATTCAAGTTCACTTTTGGGTTTTGGTTCTAAGAATAGGATCTCCCTGGTGATCTCAGTCAGCCCCTGTCGTTGTTCTTGGCGAGATACAGAAATCAATTGTTTAACCTAAGTGAAAGGGAATTTACTGGGATTACATGGATGTGTATATGGAGGGCAGCTGAAAGAGTAAAAAGGAGCCTGGAGGACTGGGTTTGGGAATGTGCAGAAACCAAGGGTCTCTTGGGGAGCCACAGAGGAGAGGGAGGGAGAGCCAGTCTTTGGTGGCCCTCTGGTCACCTACAGCTGCAGTAAATACTATTGCCCATATTCCTTTCATTCTCACGTGAATAGTTTAAGATTAAAGGCAAGGGGTGAAACATATTTTTGGCCAAATTCATATCACCTGCCCATTCCCTTGATGTTCCAGGGGAGAGAAAAGAAAAGGATCTGACCTCCTTTGCTTCTGTAGGAGGAAGCATACTCTCCCACCAAGAGTACCTCTAACTCATCAGTAATAAGCAGATTTCCAAAAAATGACATTAGGATGGGGAACAAATGCTGGGCAGGCAAAAAAAAAAATGGCATATGATCCGTAGGTTGGTTATGATGCCTTCAATTCTGCAGGTGACATAGATTTGTGCTCAGCTGAACTTGAATATGGAGGGAATTTACCAGCTTCGATGACAGGAAGACCAGAGTTGGGACCGTCTTTAAGACTGATTGTATCAACAGATCTTTAAAGTTACCAAGTCACAAGTGTTTCCCATTTTCCCCTCTCTGCCATCATCAGTGTATTGCTTTTGCCCCCTGGCTGGATAATGCAAGATGGCTGCTGCATTTTCAGGCATCATATCCAGATATGGCAAAATCTGGAAAGGGAGTGAGACCTCCTTTTCCTGAGTTTCTTTCTTAGAGTGAAGAAACCTTTTCCAGAAGCACCCCAGCAGAATTTCCTTTACATCCCATTGGATAGATTTGAACCGTAGGAGCACCCATAAGCACAGGAAATGGGGTGTCTATGATTTGCTTACACTCAAGAACATCCTTCCCCCAGTCCCTGAAAATGGGGATGAAGTCAGCCTTGCATGAGTCCTGAGTCACATGCGGATTGACTGGGTATTTGAGTGGATGCAAAATTTTATTAGAAAGCAGGGTGTGAGGGGGCTCCTGGGTGGCTCAGTCGGTTAGACATCCAACTTCAACTCAGGTCATGATCTCACAGTCCATGGGTTCGAGCCCCGCATCGGGCTCTGTGCTGATGGCTCAGGGTGTGGGAATGAGAGTTGGGAAGACTTTCAGCAGTATCAAGAACATAGTCCGTTATCCTGGTATCTGGAAATTCTCTGTAGCAAACTGGTCTATTGGGTAAACTTGGACTTGGATTTCTCCCTAAGACATAAACCTTGGATACAATCATTGCAGTAATTCTTGCCATAACATAAATCTCTTGATTTTAAAATAAATTATTTCAAACTATAAATTTGAGTAACATTGTCGATGACAAAATTCAGCCCCATCTATATGGCACTTTAGGTACAACCTTTTTTTGATATCCCTTCTGCATCAAATGTTAATGAATGTCGGTATTAACTGGAGGACAGGAGAGGCAGGCAGGCAAGAAGATGATTGCCTGTCTTCTGCCTTCAGGCAGACTGATGCTTCTTTACATCGCTTACAGATTGAAAGCCAATGGTCTATCCATTTCCCACAAAGATACCCCTGTTACAAAAAATAAAGCTGAAATGCCTTAGTTTTATAGCTAGTGTTTTCTGAGGCAGGGCCTAATGTGCAATTTTCGCTCTTGTTCATGAAGTTGTTTAGGGTTGTAAATTATGCATTAGCCTCCGAACTGCTGTAAGCATCACCTCTGTTATTTGTGTGCCTCATCAATAAATTATGCCATTTCAATAATATGCAAATTTCTGTCAACATTTTTGGTCTTGAAATCACAAACCTCAAGCTCGTATAAATAATATATGGAAATGTACATGGTATCTGCAAACCGATTTTATTATTGGGCACTTACTGGTAATGAAGTATCATATTTAGTTTGATGAGTTCTTTATAAAATGTCTAGAAATGAGTCCCCAGCTGTCCTGTTTCTCTTAAAAGTAAAGACATTTATTTAGCTTTGAGGTTACTGATAAAATTCTGAGGGACCAAGACCAGCTTGAAGCCCAAAAGAGAGTTCTAAAGAAGCAACTTTCTTAAAAGGCACTTGGGGGTTCGTCTGCAGTAGAGTTTTCTGGATGCATGTAATGGTCTATAGTTTGGCAAGATTTCTCACAAGCAAACCGAAATTTGCTTTGCTGCCAATGTTCATACTCAGTGCTAGAAGCTTTGATTGACTACGAAATTATCATCGTGAGTGGCTTGGTAGCCTCGACGGAAATAAAACATAAAACCTTCGTACATCTGTGGATTTGATAGAGGTTGGAGGCCTGGGATTCTTGTTGTTATTTGGAACCGTCCTGGGAGACCCATGTGGGCCAAGGTTTTATCTCTGACCTGTAGGAGCCACAGGGATGATTTGGTGGGCAGGGCTCAAGAAGCCATAGGCGGAGCCCAATGCTGGCGTCCTGTGTGGCATCTGGTGCACACAGGGCCTCCGTCCAACGCCTGGGACCATCGCACTTTCACTCGACTAGTGTGGCAGCTTACCTCGCCAGAACCCCGAGTGAGCCCACAACCAGCAGCCCGGAGGCTGCTCCTCCCTGAGCGCCAGCTAACAAATCCCTCTTTACCCTCCCATTGCCCCTTTCCATCTCGTACTCACACCTTACTTCCTACAGTCCCTCCCCTAAACTCTCTATTGAAGATCATCACTGTGCCCCAGGGTCCCGGTTCCTCTCTGCCTCTTCATCTCGACGTCATCAGCTCACCAGGGTCAGCCCTAGGACCTTGCTGATAGATCAACTCTTAAGGCCTCATTTTTAGTTATAATATAATAACAATCACAGGGGCACCAGGGTGGTTCTGTTGGTTAAGCGTCCAACTCTTGGTTTCAGCTCAGGTCATGATCTCATGGTTCGCGGGATTGAGCCCTGTGTAGAGCCTGCTTGGGATTCTCTCTCTCCCTCTCTCTTTGCCCTCCGCCTGCTCTCTCTCTCTGTTTCTCTCTCAAAACCAAATAAATAAACATTAAAAAATTATAACATTAGTAACTAAGAATTATGTAGTGTAGCTGTTAACAACTACAATAATTTAAAAAATAGCTCTTTATTTTAATTTTCCTATGTGGACTAAGCAATCTTACATGCTTTCTGTTGTTTAATCCTCTAAACAACACCAAAGGGGCCCATTATTATTATCCCAGTATTAGAATCCCTTAATATTCTTTCCCTTTTGAACTGAAGCTGTGTCGCTTTTGCTTTAGAGCCATCCCTGGAGACACTTTTGATGTTGCCTGGAAATTTCAAATTCCGGATTCTTGCATTGTTTCATTTTTGTAACGGTCTCTTCTTATTTTATGGCACTACTGTCCTCTACGTTCTTTTCTAGAGTGTTATTTTTATGTAAATATTGAAGTATTCTGTTAGTTCTTTGAATTCTGTTTCCTTATGTGTTTGGGGGGATGCATTATTTGTTGATCTTTGTTCATAGGTTTCATGTTGCTTTACTCCAAATATTTGGTAGCTTGATTCTTGTCTTTTCACGTTGTGTTGGAAAATCCTTGGGGGCTGGGCTGGGGGGCAGGAGAAGGTTCTGGGTCTAGTTACAGGTGCTCATGAATGAAGGGGAAAGGAGAGACATACGATGATTTTGGTGTGCTGGAAACTTTCCTTCCGGTGGCATCCACCCTCCCAGTCACAGGGCCCTTTCTCCCAGTTTCAGCAAATGAAGAGTTGAGGTAAGGGAATAACAAGACAGCTGGTCAGAATTTCATTTGCCAGTGAATCACACAGGCGTGCTTCTGTGACTCGTGTCTATTTGCACCAAGCAACCGCACGTTTTTAACCACTCTCACGTTCGTGAGTTGCCCTCCTCGTGTTTGGGGGCAAGGTTTTCTCCGATCTTAGTCTCCACCTGATTTGTAACTTTCAGGGATGCTTCAAAATCTCTGGCCCTTTGATAGCACCCAGCCTTGTTTTCCAAAGTTGTGTGATTGTATACTAACCGTTTAAAATATCTGTTGTCACTTCATGAGATTTTTGTCTGGGAGGGTATAGGGATTCCTGGAATCAGTCGACCATTTTGATCCAATCTTTACTCCCATTTCACAAATGAAGTAGCTATAATTAGAAATATGCCCAACAATCTGAGATCCTCTTTATTCTAACCAAATCCAAATGCCACAGCCTGTGCTCCCAACCAGTATCTATTCTGATTTTCATTATAGGCTTTTTAGTTTGGATAAAAATGGCTCATTTTGTCCATACAATACAGTCTATAAGGTTTTATGACTATTGTTTCCAGTTTGCTGATGAAGAAACAGACTCAGAAATGTTAAATGATTGCTTAGGAACTCAGAGCTAATAGTGATGTAATAGTAGCAATGGGTCTACATGTGCAGCAAATAATTCTTGGCACATAATAAGAACTCAGGATGCAGAGGAAAACGTCATACGCCTGTACCCCAAGACCTCACAGAAAGAACCTGAAGTAGGATCCAAGTTTCCTAATTCTCAACCCATCTAATAAGCACCTTTGAATTAAGCCTCACTACCTCAGTTTCCTTGGTTTTGCTGTTATCCCTTTTTCGAAAATCACCTTGTTAATACACACACACACACACACACACACACACACACGCACCCTTACTCTGTTGGGAGATTGCAAATGGCAAGACCTGGCTTGTTTTTGATATGACTACATCCAATAATGCATTGATGTTTCCTGCCAGTAAACATCAGAGAATTAGCCCTTAGGTTTGCAAAAGATTTCCAATATGACCTCAATGCTCCAAAAGTTATGCACCTCTGTTTTAAGGTAGCTATGCAATACGCTTTGAAATAAGAGAGAGAATGAGCTCAGTCAAAGAGAAAACATTGACAAATCAGAAGCTTACTGAATAAGCTAATCAACTGAGGAGTCTAGTAGACCAGGCTGATTTTTAATAGTGCCGCTGGACACTTCAAGCTTTTGTTAAGCAAACACATTGCACTGAAGACTTCCAAGAGACTCATTGTTACCTGGAGAAAAAATAGCAAGCCTGTAGTGAAACAATTATAAGCACAATACAAATATTAATTTGATTTTGGTACTATTACCTAGGTCGTTGTACTCTGGGCAGGAGAGTATAAAAGCAGAAAGCATTAGATTATCAACACTGAGTGGTGTGGCTAAAGTGAAATTTCATGGCCTCTGCTGACTAAGGAGGTTTGATCTAAGTCCTCACTTACTCCTTTCATTAGTTATTTGTCAATAATACTAGTAGTAAGAGTAACCACCATGTGTTCACAGAGCTATTGAGATGAGTATCTGGGCTCCAAGAATGGAATTCTGCTCTATTCATTACTGCCTAATTTCTGCTTCTTCACTAATGAAAAGCAAAAGAAATAAATAAGAAGAACAATAATGTACATTTGTTACTGCTTAATTAATCAAAGATAATTGTCTATAAAATTGCTTCCTTTTATCTCATGACAGTATTATAAAATAAAATCATGATATTTAGATGATATCTAAATTATTATATTTAAATACTGAGATAAGGAAACATATTCTGAGAGGTTAAGTGACTTATCCTGAATTAGCACAGTTCCCCAAGCACAGATCAAGCGATGAAATGAAAACTTATACTCCAATTATCTGTCTCTAAATTTTTATGCTGATGCCACACTGCCCTGCTTCCCCAGTAATACACAGAAGAACCAAGTGGACCACTGTGTTTTTCTATAGTGGTTTCCATCCCTTATATGGAGATGTGTACCTTGTAGATATGTGGATCTTAGGATTCACTAACAGCACAGACCTCTTGGAATTTCCCTGCTCTGTCCCCAGCTCAACTCATCACACCCATCTATATGTTCAGCAAAAAATCAGAGATATATAAAATTGAAACTAGTGTTTCTCCTTATTTTATTGAAATAATAATTTTTTTCCATGACCACTAGATTAACATGAGTTTTTAGTCAATTATTTTGGGTGCCAGTTATTAATGTTTGGCCTGGATAAACACAATTTCTGATATTCAAAATTTATCAAGAAATTCAGCATGGGACTACTGAGAACTATACGTTATTTAAAAATAAGAATTTTCAGCTGGTTCCAGAATCTCACTTGATCTCTGTACTAGGTATGATTGAATTTGGTTTAAAAGCAGTAAAATGTATTCTGGCATTTTAGCTCCACTTAAAACATTATGAATTGCAAACATTCATTTCAGCTTGATCTTTTCAGCCCATTCCTTTTAATGCCTCTCCAGAAATTGAAGATGAGATACATAACCACAGATTCCTTGCAGGGGGTCAGATTTATATCCTTCTTGGTATTTGATTTGAAAACTTTGACTTTAAAAAGTGCTTTATGACCACTAAAATAACAAAACCAAGAGGTGTAATTCAAAAGCCAACAAAGGAGATAAAATAAGAATCATAAAAAAAAAAAATCATTGAATCCAAAAGAAGACCAAAAAAAAAAAAGGAGATGGAGCAAGGAACAGATGGGAAAATATAGCAAGTGATACACTTTAACCCAATCACATCAATAATGACATTAAGTATAAATGGTCTAAATGTCCTAATTAAAAAGCAGAGATTTTGGGGGGCACCTGGGTGGCTCAGTTGGCTGAGCAGCCAACTTTGGCTCAGGTCATGATCTTGCAGTTTGTGGGTTAGATCCCCACGTCAGGCTCTATGCTGGCAGCTTGGAGCCTGGAGCCTGCTTCAGATTCTGTGCCTCCTGTCTCTGCTCTTCCCCCACTCATGCTCTGTCTCTCTCTGTCTCTCAAAATTAAATAAACGTTAAAAAAAAATTTAAAAAGCAGAGATTTTTGGGTTGAATTTAAAAAAATCAAGATGCAACTTATATGCTGCCAGAAAGAAACACATTTAAATATAAAGACATAAATATATTAAAAGTAAAAAGTATGAATGTATATATACTTTTTACTATATATATTATATATTTACTATATATATATATATATATATATATATATATATTATATCAGGCTAACACTAATCAAAAGCTGATATAGCTGATAGAGCTGATGTGGCTTATATTAACATTAGATTTCAGTGCAAAAAATATTAACAGGAAAAGGAAGTTCATTTCATGATGATAAAGGGGCCAATTCAAGAGGATGAAAGAGTCCTAAATGCATATATACCTAATGAATTTCAACATACATGAAAACAAAACAAATTTTTTTTGCAGCTGACAGAGCTGCAAGGAGAAATGGACAAATCCACAATAATTGTAAGAGACATCAATTTTTCTTTGTCAATAATTTATAGAAAAGGAGACACAAAAACATCAATGACCTTTTACACTTGAATATTACTTATCAATCAACTTTATCTAATTGACTTAAAGAGCACTCCATCAACAACGGCAGAGTACACATTCTTTTCAAATACACCTGGAAAATTTACTGAGAAAGACCATATCCTGAGACATAAAAACAATCTCAGTAAATGTAAAAGGATTCAAATAATACAAATTATGTTCTCTGACTACAGTGGAGTTAAAGTAGAAATCAATAACAGAAATATGGGAAAATTCCGAATATTTGGAAACTGCATAACACTTCTGAAGAGCCTACGGGTCAAGGGAAAAATCAAAAGGGAAATTATGAAGCACTTTGAACTGAATGAATCTGAAAATGCAACATATCAGAATTTGGGGGATACCACTAAAACAGTATTGAGGAGGAAATTTATAGCACTAAAGGCCTATATTGGTAAAGAAGAATGGTCTCAAATCAGAGACCTCAGGTTCTACTTTAAGGAGCTAAAAAACAAAGAGCAAACAAAGCCAAAATTAGCAGAAGAAAGGAAATAATAAAGATCAAAGTGGAAGTTAATGAAATAGGAAACAGAAACAATAGAGAAATCAATAAGACCAAAAGTTGGTTCCTTGAGAAAATCAAATAAAAATCTGTAGCCAGACTGATCATGAAAATAGGAGGGAAGACATATGTTACCAATATCAGTAAATGGGAGAGTTAACATCATTATAGATTCTACAGTTATGAAAAGCATAATAAAGGGATATTATGGACAACTTATGCCTGTAAATCTGACAACTTAGATGAATGGATAAACTTCTTGAAAAACACAAACCATCAATGCCTACTTAAGAAGAAAGAGAAAACCAGAATAGCCCTAGACATACTAAAGACACTGAATTTATAGTTTAAAACCTTCTCTCTCACACACAAAAAAACTCCAGGCCCAGAGAGTTTCTCTAAGAAAATTCTCCCAAACATTTAAGAAATAAGTAATATCAATCCTACATAATTCTTCCAGAAAATTGGGGTAGAGGGAATACTTCCCAACTCATTCCATGAGACCAGCATTATTACCCTGATACCAAAATTATACAAAGACATTACAAGCAAAAAAACCACAGACCAATATCCCTATGAACAGAAAGACAAAAATTCTGAACAAAATTGTAGTAAATGGTAACAGCTGTGTATAAAAAGGATCATAACCAAATGAGAATTATCTCATGAATTCAGGGTTAGTTTAACACAAAAAAATCCATGCAATTCACCACATAAAGAAACTTAAAAAAAAAAAATCTATGATCCTCTCACCAGATGCAGAAAAAACATTTAACAAAATCCAATATCCATTATTTATAAAAATTCCCAGCTAGCCAGGAATAGAAGAAAACTTCCTCAATCTGATAGTGACATCTACGAAAAGCCTGTAGCTGATACCATATCTCATAATAAAAAACCAAATACTTTCTCACTAAGATCAGGAACAAGACAATAATGACTGCTGTTAGTACTTTCATTCAACATTATACTGGGAGATTAAGGCACTACAATCAGGCAAGAAAAGGAAATCTGAAGTACCTGGAATGGAAAGAAAGGTGTAAGTAAAGCTGCGTCTATTCACAGACAATGTAAGTGTCTATACAGAAAATCCAATGAAATCTAAAAAAAACAGCAGAACTGATAAGTGAGTTTAGCAAAATTGCAAACTGTAGGATCAATATGCAAAATTTAACTGCATTTCTATACACTAGCAATGAACAGTCAGAAATAAAACAAAAATTTTTTAAGTAATAAATGTACAATAGCGTTGACAAACCCCGCACACTTAGGGATATATCTAACAAAGGATATGCAAAGTCTACATCTAAAATGCATACCTGAGGTGCCTGGGTGGCTCAGTGAGTTAAGCTTCTGACGTCAGCTCAGGTCATGATCTTGTGGTTAGTGAGTTCGAGCCCCGCATTGGGCTCTGTACGGACAGCTCAGAGCCTGCAGCCTGCTTCAGATTCTGTGTCTCCCTCTCTCTCTCTGCCCCTTCCCCACGCATGCCCTGTGTGACTCCCTGTCTCCCTCAAAAATAAATAAACATTAAAAATATTTTTTTTAACACATACCTAAAACCTATAAGACCATTGTTGATAGGCATAAAGGAGACCTAAATAAATCGAGAGAGATCTCTTTTTCAGGGATTGGAAGACTCAATATTTTCCCCACATTGATCTGTGGATTCAGTGCGGTCACAATCAAATTCCCTACGATCAAATTTCTTTGTGGAAATTGACATTCTAAAATTCATGTAAAAGCTCAAAGGATCTAGAATAGGGAAAACAACTTGAAAAAAGAACAGAGTTGGAGGACTAGCATTACCTGATTCCAGGAATATCATGAAGTTGCAGTAGTCAAAACATTGTGGCACCAGCATGGAGGTAGACAAGTAGGTCGGCGGGACCTGATAGAAATAGTTCCACACATACATAGACAATTGATCTCTGACAACGATGCAAAAGCAGTTCAGAGAAAGAAAAAAGATGATCTTTTCATCAAATTGTGCTGTATCAATAGTGCAACTGCACCCTTAAAAGAAAAGACAAAGAACTCCAATCTATAACTCACAACATGGGATCAAAGTGGATCATTAACTCAAAGTGGATCATAGACCCTACGTATAAAACCTAACATTATTAAGTTTCTAAAAGATAATACAGGAAAAATCCTTGGGGCTTGGGATTAGGCAAAGATTTCCTAAATATAACACCAAAAGCGTGATCCATTAAGGAGCAGGTTGATGAATGGGATTTGAGCTCAGCCAATGGCTCCAGTAACTTTTGTCCTTCAGTCCTGGAGGGCGGATCAGCTTGAACTCCAGGTTTGTTCAACATTCCTGTTTAGGAAACTGCAATTTGATTAACATTACTCTAGTGATCCTTTTTTTCTTTTTTGACCTTCTAAATATAGCAGGAATAACTAACCTTCGTATAGCACTGTTCACATTACAGATGGATTTTCTACACATCATCTTGATTATACAGCAACTCTATAAGGAGCTTATGTTCTGTTTTATGCCCATGTTACACACGATTCACTGAGGCTCAGAGGGATTCAGTGTCCTGCTCCAGGTTACACTGCTGGAAAGTGGCACGGTCCAGCTCTAACACAGGTTCCTGTGACCTTAGAGTCAGCTCGCTTTTCTACTGTCTTACTTTGCATCTCTATGTGAATGGTAATTTGCACCCTGATCTTTCAAAAGAAGCTATTTCTTGGTAGATGAGAAGACTAATGACAGCATCAATTCTCTCAAGACCCCCAGATATTGCTCAGTAAAGTAGGTATTTATCTGTTGCCTTTCACACCTATCATGGCCGTCATCCATGTTTGTAAGTGCATGGCCCAAGGGAAAATGTACAAGACCAACCACCCCTTCCATTCTGAATTCTGAATAGAAATACATTGGCCTTCGTCTTTAATGACACTTCACCACGCTGTACTCAGGTTGCCCGTAAATGTATGTAATTCCCAAAGGGACTACCAGATGCCCATGGTGTATTAACCCCGTCACCCGGTAGGATCTGACCCGATATTCCTCTGATGTTGTCTAAATAGATGAGTCACTTCAGGGAGCCTCCCTTAGAATTCCATGCTCTTGGCATTTGCCCCAGTTCTGTGATAGCCACACGCCTCAGGGGTAAAGTAATGGATCTCTGGCAATCTGGCTCTCCCTTTATATCTCTTTCACATTTGCTTACACATTTGGGACTGTCCTCTGAGAATGGCACAAAGTAGAAAGGATAATATCCTCCCACTATCCTCTCTAAGGGTCAAAACCACATGCACAATCTTATCAGTGTCAGTCAGATTATTCTTCAGTGGCGATTCTAGACATGGTTTCAGCCATTTGAGAGCTGAAGCAGAGCGCCATCAGGAGAATCAAATTGAGACCAGTAAGCTTAGTGCACAAGACAATATTCGAAAAAGGTACATGAATAGACGTGAGCCTTTCGTGTTTTAGCCAGGCATTTAACACCTGGCGCGGGGGAGGGGGTGCATTTCAGCATGCTGCCCAGAAAAACGCAAAACTGTATTTTCTTATTGCTAATAGTGTAATCCTTTCCCTTGGCAAATAAATTCAGTATCATGCTATCCCAAGAAACAGAAACGGAGCAAGAAGTGGTTTGGAAGTGAAATGTTCTCCTTCAAGTGCCACTGCCTCTAACAACAGTTTCTGTCCTTTTTTGATTCGCATTATCTCCGCCTACAAACCTCTCTTCTCATCATTCAGGGCATTTCTAATCTTTGTAACAATTCTGGTAGGAACGAAGAGTTGACTTCTTGCTTTCTCCTACACAGGCAACATAGTTAAGGGAAAAAAAAAAAAGCATAGATGTGTCTGAGTTGCCTCTGGCACTCGTTAATTGTTTGACCTGGGGGGGGGGGGGTGGTGGAGCTTATCTAACCATGCTGAAGTTCAACTATTTCATGTATAAAATGAGGGCATCCTCCATGGGTCCTCGTGAGAACCAAATGAGCTACTGTAAAACATGTCAGATGACAGGCATAAGAGAAGACCTATCCAGTAAGCACCATTTTTATCTTTCCTAATGAGGTGAAGAATGTGACTAATTTCTCTCTGTTCTAAACCGCTGTTGCTGTGTGTGCCTTTATTGAGATCAAAGTTCTTACTCGGCAGTCGGAAATTTCACAGAAATAATGCCATCTGCAGCCAGCTCCCGTCCTTCAGGAGATCATGGGTGTCTGCTCGTGCAGCTTGAAATGAGATGTGATGTTCCCTTCCCTTTCCAGGGTTTATAGCTGAAAATGTGTCCGGTGGGTAACAAATCTCGCCTCAAGTGGAAGAATAGTTAATAGGTAAATACGAGATAGTAGCTATGGGAAAGAGACCCACAGTCTCCCAGGCTGTGGTGGAGGTGGAGGTGTGGGTGACCCCATCTAGTTCCCAAATAGTTCTGGCTCCTAAGGGCCACGAAGAGCCAGCACCCTGTCAAAGAAATACAGCATTATGCCTCGACGCTGTGTCTCAACTGCACTCTGCAAGCAGGGCTTTGGGCACCCTGACGGACTAACAGAAGAAGAGCAAACCCAGAGAATCCACGAGGCCGGTAACCTGGAGGTATCATTGCACACAGTGTGACGGGAAGATGAGTCAGACACGCCCGTGTTCCCATCCTCACTTAACTGTGCGCATCCGGGTAAAGACTAAACGAGCCTCTCTCTGCTAAATGTGAGACTCTTCATTTTTTCTTTCCTTTCCTTTTTTTCTTTTCTTCTCTCTTTTCTTTTTTTTCTTTTCTTTTCTCTTTTCTTTTCTTTTCCTTCCTTTCCTTTCCTTTTTTCTTTTCTTTTTCTTCTTTTCCTTTCCTTCCCTTCCCTTCCCTTCCCTTCCCTCTTCTCTCTTCTCTTCTCTTTCCATGTAAAATGGTGATAATAATGGTATCCCTGTGGAGTACCCGGCATATATAGATGCTCAATGCATACTCTGTTTTTAATGTTTTTCTAATTTTTTTTTAATTTTTGAGAGAAGGAGAGACAGAGTGTGAGCAGGGGAGGGGCAGAGAGAGAGGGAGACACACAGTCTGAAGCAGGCTCCAGGCTCTGTGCTGCCAGCACAGAGCCCGACGCGGGGCTCAAACCCACCAACTACGAGATCATGACCTGAGCCTAGTCAGACACTTAACCCACCAAGCCACCCAGGCGCCCCTGTTCAATGAATATTAAATACTACTTTTATTAGTTATCTAAAAGAAACCATTCCCTGTTTATGTTTCATTCTAACCATGGTGTTAAGAAATGGGAAAAAAAAATGTATAAACAAAACCAAGCCAGATAAATGCGGGCTCTTTGCATCAGTTTGCCCTACCCATTCTAACTTTTCTCAGATCTAACTGATCTTTATTTGATATATTTCTGAAGCACCCCCTTTTCCCTGCAGCACTGTCACCCCGTGGGATCTCCGCACGTGTGAGAAGGCTGTGTGCCACACTGATTAAGAGTGTGGCTGAGTCTGAATCTTACATTTTCCTCTTACTGACTTGGGTGCCTTTGGGCAACTTTATCTGACCACCAGGTACCTATAAAAAGGGGATAATAATAGTGCCTGTCTCCTGGAGTTGTGGTGATAATTTAGTTAATACCTGTAAAGCACCTGGAACAGTGCCCGGCAGGTAATAGGTGATCCACAAATGCCAGCTATGATTAAGTGCTAGCAATTAGGACTAATAGAATGCTTGCCCCTTTCTCTCTTCTGAAAGCACCTATTCATTCAGGAGGCCTGACTTCCTATTGTGAGGATTGCTTTCCCTTGATCTCCTTTTTTGCTTCCTTCCCAATAGTCCAGGAAAGAGGGCAAAGTGTTATGTGGGTACAGCCTCCAGCCCCCTTAAGTTGTCACCACAGTTGTCCTGGGTGGCAGTATTGAAGACCTGAGTGCCAATGAGTCCCTTCTTGATTTCCAGTCTGGGCTTCCTCCTTATTCACATGAACACACTTCATTAAAACGGGGTTGTAGTGGACCATCAAAGGTGCTCCGGTTCTGACATGGCTACGACTGTCACCTGGGGTTCGAATTCACATGGACTTCTCTGTATCCCACGTTAGACTGTCATCTTCTTGAGGGCAAAGGACCATATCCTAACTCCTTACAGTTGCAGCAGCTAGTACACACCCAGGGACACTCAGTAAACCGCCACCTAACTGAACGGACAGACACAGTCACATTTGAAGTATAGTGCACTAGCCCTCTGTTCGGCAACAGAGGAAACTTCCTAGTTAGTTTTGGGACAATCGTGGAACTTTAACATGTGGAGGGATACTCTGACACATCTATTTTCTGTCTTCCTACCTTCTTCCAAGCTTCATCATTCTTGCTGGTTCATTGTCCCCTCAAACATAACGCGTGTGTTGCTGCCTTTACTCTCGCGTTTGCCTTTCCCTCCCTTTCTGCTTGGCTTAGTCTCCACTCGTACCTCCCGTGAATGTTTCCTTCTCCGTCCCACACATTCCCCTTCCTCTGACCTCCCGTAGCATCTGCCGTCTAAACCAATTAGCTGCCACTTAACATTCACCACTGCTGTGTGTTTTCAGTTGTCATTTTACAAGAAAAATCCCTAACTGGACCTTCAATTCCTTGAAGCAATGGCCACGTCTTCCACTCCTATACCCAGCATTGTAGCTCACACTTGGTGCACCAATAACTAAATAATTGTTGCTGGCACCACTTGGTCTAAACCACTTTAAACATAACTGCAATGCAAAATAACAGTACATGTAGCACCACGGAACATAAATTTGTGGGTGAACAGGAAGATGTGATGCGTGAAACACATCAGGACAGAAATGGAAGCTGCAGGTAGAATTGGAGCTTGATCAGTTGCTGTTTACGCTCGTGCATTAGTTTTGTTCGCTGCGTCTTTTTATCGTTGTTCACTTTGGGCTTTGGGGCCTGGGTTGTGGGGTAAGGGCATTTAACTGCATGCGAGTCGCATGCCCTAACAAATAAAAACCCTACTGCAGAATTTGTTTATTTTACCACGAAAGGTTTCAAAACAAAACATGAGACAACTAATGCCTCTCTGCCATCTGTTCTGAAGAAGTGTGGGGAAGGCGTAGACGGGGGTGCAGTGTTATATGCACAGTTCCCTCCTCCTCTTCAAACCTTTCAGGAACATGGTGCTAATGACTGTGGTGTGGATATCACCCAAATTTACAGCGTGCGGCAATGTATTTGAGGATCTTGATTATGACAAAATTCACAGCTACCAAACCCAAAGCCGCGTAAAGAATCGTCAACGCGCACGATGCTGGAAGGTCACGTAAATTCTTGCTTCGTATTTGAAATCCTGGTAGGTGCCTCTTTTGAAACGCAGCCGAAGGGAAAAATCTCAGAGCAGCCAGTGACCGAGGATCTTGTGCCGAGGACCAAGGTTGGCCCTGACACCGGACACTCTGCCCCAATTGCCAGGAGCATCTGGTCCCACGCATTTTCCTTAGGGTGCGTTCCTGCATTAAAACGTTTTGTATCTCTTCCTTGTCTGAATATCACCACCTGGGTCGTGCGTCAGCACTGTGTGCAGCTACATCAGCAGCTTCCTTCACTCATCACGCCATTGACATTGGCCTTCCATTCTACGTCCACCAGGGAGAGAAGGGAGAGAAGAACGTTCCATTGGTTGGAGGCTATGAAAGAACACTTTCAGATGGGTGTGGGCTGCCTCAAGTCACCGGCTGGGCAGGGAGCCCTGGCCTCCCGTTAGCCTCTGCTTCCGTCAGCGCGGCGCCCCGCTTTCCTCACGGCCCGGGGACGTGCCATCCATGTGCGGCCGTGAGACCCTTTTGAGGCCGCCTCCTCTCCCCGTCTCCTTGCCACGCGCGGCCGAGCTGCCTTTCGTCCCTCCCTGCTCCTGGGTCGCTTCCTCCAGCCTCCGCACCAGCTTCCGGTTTTTCTCTGCTCCATCCGCGCGGTCTTCCGGGAGCAGACGAGAGGAGGGACTCCGAGAGGAGGGACTTCCGGCTCCTGGCTCCCTTCTCCAGGCCGTCATCCCGCCCTTCGCGCCTCCCGCGACCCCGCGACCCCCCTGCAGGTGGACTCAGGTGGCAGGCGCCGGGGCGTGTGCGGCGTGAGGAAGGCAGAGTCCCGGCCCCCTCGGACCTTCCAGCGCAGGGCAGGGAGTGTGAGGGCGGACAGGCGAACGCGCTCGTGCCCCCGGTGGCGGTGGAGCCACCAAGGAAGAGACAACAGGGTAAAGGAGAACGGTGGCGGCTCGGGGAGGAGATGCCTCGCGTGACAGGTGAGCAAACCGAGGCACAGGAGGGACGAGTGATTGGCCCGAGGCCACACACACACACACACACACACACACACACACACAGTGAATGCGGCTTAAACGCCGGGCCACCCGGCTCGACAGCGCATGCTCGTCTTCCACCGCGCCAGGCTTGACCCTAACACGTCCTCAAACGGAGAGCGGAGCGGGTCCCCCCCGGGGAGGGGCCCGCGCGCTGCAGGTGGCGGTCCCGGCGGGAAGCCACGCGGTGCCAGGGCCCAAGGAGGCGAGGAGCGCGTGGCGCCAGTGCCCAGCCCTGGCGACTGAGAACAGATGAGCCGACGAGCCGGGTTCGGCAGAGAAACCCCCAGGCTGCCAGTACGGTCACCTCGCTGTTTGTATGCAGTCGGTAGGCTTGGCGAGCGTTTCCGTCAGATCCTCGGGTTGAAACGGTGCTTTTCTGCTGTACAGCTACCGCTTTTTAATCCTCATTCTAGGAAGCGTGCGCCCGTTTCGGGAGGGCTCAAACCCAGAAACGCGGCCTCACACAGCTTGCTCGGTGACGCGGCTCAGTGACCGTTCCTTCAGATGTGACGAAATGCTGAGTCATCAACCTTAACAGAGTCAGCCTGTGTCCAGCGCGGCCAAATTAGTTTCTCAGGAAGCGTTACGAGCGCTGGTTCTGCCACACTGTCTTTTTTTTTTTTTTTTTTTTTTTTAAATTTTTTTTTTTCAACGTTTATTTATTTTTGGGACAGAGAGAGACAGAGCATGAACAGGGGAGGGGCAGAGAGAGAGAGGGAGACACAGAATTGGAAACAGGCTCCAGGCTCTGAGCCATCAGCCCAGAGCCCGACGCGGGGCTCGAACTCACGGACCACGAGATCGTGACCTGGCTGAAGCCGGACGCTTAACCGACTGCGCCACCCAGGCGCCCCCACACTGTCTTTTAAAAACAGTTCAGGGTGCAGATAAATAGCGCGTGCCCTCATGGGGCCAGAGATGGGGAAGATGCTGACCGGTCGTGTGTCAGTGTGCGTGCAGCACAGATCTACACGAGGCAGGCCTAACCACGCTGTCTTTCTACAATGCAGGGCCGTGAACAGCGCTACTGGGGACAATAGGAATGCGATTCACCGAAAAGGCCCTGGAAGCATGAACAGAATAGAGTGCCTTACCTTGGAACTAGTGTTCGGTGATTTGGGATTCAACCACCAGTGCCCAGGCATTTTGTAAAGCGTTCCCTTTATAAAAAGCACCCACTTGGAAAAATCGCAATAACTGTAGGAAAGCAACAAAAGGGAAAGAAAGTGATTTCTTCCATTGTCTCTTTTTTTTAATCTTTCTTATTCTTTTGTGGGATTTCTATCAAACTTCTCACTTAAAGTAATTTTTAAATGTCTTATTTATTTTTAAGACAGAGAGAGACAGAGCATGAACGGGGGAGGGGCAGAGAGAGAGGGAGACACAGAATCTGAAACAGGCTCCAGGCTCCGAGCTGTCAGCACAGAGCCCGACGCGGGGCTCGAACTCACGGACCGCGAGATCGTGACCTGAGCCGAAGTCGGACGCTCAACGGACTGAGCCACCCAGGCGCCCCTCAAACTTCTTATTTAATAGGAAAACCAAATCATGGAATAGGCACACTTTCAAACTACAGGTCCGCTGTCTGTTCTGAGGTTTGCTCACAATTAGTAAACAGAACACCCTGATGGAGTTTAAATTAATTAATCCTCGGAATTTCCGGGTATCTGGAAGAAAGGATAAGGAAGCAGCAGATGTCGCATCAGAGGAGACCCGGGCCATTATAAAATTCCAATCCCAGTTCCTTGAAAGAAATACTGAAAAGGCCGTATACATTTTCAGTGATTTGCTATATGCCGTAGATGGGTTTTGAAACAGTAACTGTCTGAGGTAAAATTATATCCATACTGGAAACCACTTTTTTCTTCTAGGTTTCTAATTCATATCCCCCATCCTTCAATATAGGACCGTTTTAAAATCACGCGTGCAATGAATAAGGTGGTGTTCGCAGAAAACGAGATGAGATACCAGGGAAGAGTACACTCTCATTCTTCCGAGAGGAAAGCCACCTTTAATATTTGGAGCTATCATTTAATGTTTAAGTGACTATTTCAAATAGAGCAGAAGTTAATGAAATAAAGACAGAGCTTTTGCCTCCAGAAGCGTTATCCTTATCAAGAGTTAGCTACTTATGAAGAAGGATGATAGACGTGTCGGGCCTAGAAAGATATAAAAAAAATTCTGCCCTTGAGGATCCAAGTCAAGATGAGGTGACAAGAGGGACATAAAAAATGAAATACAAGGCAGTGTGACCTTGTGGAAAGTGCAGTAAAGACAACAAGGATGTGCGGGGTTTCGTGAGGTCTCCTCCTCCGAGGAGGAGCGGAAGATAAACAGCATTCTGGGCAGAAGAGTGGCCAGCAGCAAAGGCCAGAGAAAACGTGGCGGAGACATCGCAGTGGACCAGACTGGCTGGAGCAGGAAAAAGGCAGAACGAGAGGCTATGACTAGGTCGTGTGGAACCTTAAATGCCAGGCTCAGAGATTGGCATTTCCTTCTGTGGGCAAGAGGACAGCCAGCCATCAGAGGGTCTTGATTGATCTTGTGTGTAATGGGGCAAAGGTGCACACGTACTAAGTGAGACACAACAACATGGGTTTGAAAGGAGGGTGTTTTGAGGAGCACCTGGGTGGCTCAGTCCGTTAAGTGTCTGACTCGATTTCAGCTCAGGTCATGATCTCATGGTTTGGGCGATTGAGCCCCACGTTGGGCTCTGTGCTGGGTGTGGAGCCTACCTAAAAGAGGGAGAGGGAGAGAGAGAAACACGGAGGGAACAGAGAGGCTCTGTGGTGACAAAGGCAGAGAGTTGAGTGAGGTGGCCACAAGCCAAGAAAGCCAGCAATCTCCAGAAACTAGAAGTTCCATAGAACAGATTTTCCCCTAGAGCCTCCATAGGGCGTGAGACCCAACCGACATCTTCATTTTGGACTTCTGGATCTTCAGAGCGATGAGAAAATGAATTCCTCTTGTTTTAAGCCATCAAGTTATGGTAATTTGTTACAGCACACCTGGAAACTAAGAGAGCTATTTTTAAAATGAGTTAGCCTTAGCCAGCTTTATAGTTAATAAGCCTTAATGACTTATATGGCACTTCGGTGCACAACAAGAAAGATGTGGGCTATGCATAATGTTATGGATAATAATAATACTGGCTTTATGAAATAACAGCCTACTATATACCAGGCACTGCATCACGGTCTTCCTAAGACGTTGTTTCATTTGATTCTCTCCAAAAACCAATGTGATGGGTTTAAACCACCATTTTACAAATGATGAAATAGTTGACCAAATACAGCTAAAACCATGTAAGAGCTGGAGAAGACCGGACCTTCGGGCTCTCTGTCAGATGATCTTCCTATTAAGTGACACGTGCAGTGGAACAGCATCTCAAGGAAGAAGAAAACACCCCTCAAAATTCGAAAATAGAGCAATTAACTTAAATGCTCTTTCTTTTCCAAAAGGCAGCTAAATGTTTGAATAGGTTTTTCCCCCCTTCTGATCGCTACGTCTTTAGAAATGCAAAAGAATAAGAAGGAACAGGAATTGAGCCTGGAAAATAAAGGCAATGACTTGGAGGAAAAGAAAAAGTGGGCCCAGCCTTGTCTTCCTTCGTTCCCCTCCACTCTCGCCCTCCACAGAGAGGTCAGAGGCAGTTCTGGGTGGACAGCGGAGTCCTCTGATCCTGATAGAGTGAGTGGCCCCACCGCAGACCAGTTGCGCGTGTAAATGACCTCAGGCAGAATTACGTTCCCGGAACCAGGTCTGGCTTCAGAGGTAGTAGAAGGGGCAGTTTGCTTGTGAGGAAGAGCTAGGGGACCTCCTTGAAATGTCACTCGTATAGCAAACACACCGTTTGTAGTAGATGGGATTTCTGTGGGTGCCAGGGGTCTGCTGAAGCCCCTGTTTGAACCACACTCCCCCTACAGTAGGCTTCAGCAAAGGATCGAAAGAATCTCAGACTTGTAGGGAGTCCTAGGGAATCTGGGCCTCTCTACGCCTGGCCCTGTTCCTCCAGGGCAGCCAATGGGGTGTTTAAGCAACTTCGCTGAAGTCGTGGCCCAGCCATCAGGGCTGGTTCAGCAGGAGATTGTAGGCCAGCCTCTCAGAGTGAGACCATTTAGGAAATTACTTTCAAACGGGCATCCATAGGATGCTTAAGAACACAGTCCTTTCCAGAAAAGCTACTTCCCTGAGGTCCCACAGATCATCTGCTTCAACCCGTCAGTCCTAAAGTTCTCCATCACATTTGTAAAGACCCTCTTGCCCAGGAACATAAACGCGATGCGTAGTTTCGGCTTTCGCGTCTCTGCATGTAACCCAGGAGGTCTCAGTAAGACGTCATAGATGGAGATGTGTAACGGAGCTTTAACATCCTGGCCGCTTACAGTGCCTGGGCAATTCCTGGAGAATCTTGCCAATGGAGGCAGAAAACAGGAACAATGTATGGTTGATCTTTATCTTGAATGAGAACCTTCTTAGCCATTCAGGAAATTCCTCAACTCAGATTTCATAAGCCTTTGATGAAACAGACTCTACCATTTCAGATGGTCAAAGTCGAGGACACAGTGCCATGTTTTCAGTAACGTCATTACAAAACCGGTGTGCACAGGGATAGCACCATATGGAGGACTCAACAATACACGCTTTCTGCATCTCCTAAAAATAACCAAATACACCCTGTGTAAGTTTCCTACTGTAGTAGCGTGAGCAGAACCCAGTTTTAGAGTTGAGTTCAGTTCTCCAACGTGTGACACACCAACTGACTGACCCGGAAAAAGTCAGGGAAATAATCCCTGAACCTTTATTTCCTTAACTGTGAGACAGGCTTAATGATCCTTACTGAGGTTGTTGCAAAGAGCAAATGCAGTTACACAAAGTATTGAGCACGTGGAGGCGAGCAATTAAAAAAGTCTATTGAGTCATTAGCGTCATCAAGGCAAACACGTGGCTGCTTATTTCTGCATCTCCAGCGAGGAATTAGAAACAAAATGACAAAAAAAGACAAGGTTCATTGTTTCCCGGATTTCACTGAATGATTACTGAAACTTGGTTTCATTTTACGTGGATATTTTTTGTATTTTAAAAGTCCCTAGTCCTTCATTTCAGGTCACTAACTCTAAAGGGGAAGTGGGCATTTATACAACACACGAATGTAAAGTGAGTCAGGGATGTCAACACTGTCACAAAAAACTGTATTCATATCTGCATCTTCGAAAGCGTCTGCAACGACACTGGGGTGGCTCAGTCGGTTAAGCCTCCACCTTGGGCTCAGGTCATGACCTCGCGGTTTGTGAGTTCAAGCCCCACACTGGGCTCTGAGCTGTCAGCACAGAGCCTGCTTCGGATTCTGTACTTCCCTCTCTTTCTGCCCTTCCCCTCCTCATGCTCTGTCTGTCTCTCTTGTCAAAAGAATAAATAAACATTGGGGCGCCTGGGTGGCGCAGTCGGTTAAGCGTCCGACTTCAGCCAGGTCACGATCTCGCGGTCCGTGAGTTCGAGCCCCGCGTCGGGCTCTGGGCTGATGGCTCAGAGCCTGGAGCCTGTTTCCGATTCTGTGTCTCCCTCTCTCTCTGCCCCTCCCCCGTTCATGCTCTGTCTCTCTCTGTCCCAAAAATAAATAAACGTTGAAAAAAAAATTAAAAAAAAAATAATAATAAATAAATAAACATTAAAAAAATTTTAAAGAGAAGGCATCTACAGTCCATAAGAGCGTGTGGGCAACAAAAAGCCAAAATCATAAAGATTCCAGAGAACATAAGCAGCTGAGGTCCTAAGCTTGAAATTTCACAAAGCGAAAATGAAGAACATTTTTAATGCACCTTGTTTGTCCCATTTCCCCAGGGTAGATATTAATGTTATGGCGGAAGTCCTCGTCATCGTCTAACAACAGGGACATTGAAATATGCAACTCATATTTGGCCTCCGAGTTGCCTCAAGAAATAAGAGTGCCATTTTATTCAGCATTTTTGGCACTTTGACCTTTTTGGGAAACATGTATTATCTTTCACACTGTATACTATTTGTTACTTTGCCTGTCAGATTAACACAGTTGATTGTTTACACCTGTTCTGTGTAAAGTTTTACTGAGAATAGTTTCCCATAAATTTGGATTCTTGTCATTTAGAAAAGAACTACTTCATTAATCAAAGGCTTTTAAGTCCAAATTCCAACTTGAGCGTGGTGCCTTATACCAAGATTTTCTATAGGAAGCACGTGAGAGGAAACATCGCTGTGGAAGGTTGGGGAAATCTCTTCTCGAACCACAGTGTACAAATCCAAGCTTTTGGCTCCCAAATAATAACTACATCCTTCAGAGCCTTCTCTTCAAAAGGCTTTGGAAATTTTGAAACGTATAAAATCTTGATTCGAGACGCACAACCTCCCCCAGAAGAATTCAGCAGAAAATAAAAATAACCTAGCTGAGCTCCCACTCCTCCCTCCAGACATAAAGTCTAGGAAGGCCAGATTCTCATCCTATATAATTCTGTGAGAATTCCCACAGGGAAATCCGCGAAAGAATTCAGAAACCTCCCTCGCGGAAATTCTCATGGAGCTATATAGGATGAGAATCTGGTTTCTCAAAAATAAACATAAAATTGTTTAAGATACGACCTTTTCCCTCAATGAAACCCCAGATGTTAACTGGAGAAGGATAATCTTGGGGATCCAGCACAATTCTGGGTTCTAGAGAATTCGGTCGGTTACTCAGCAACTCTATTGCCATAAAGGGACATACAGATATTTGTAAAATTGCCCCATTTTTTTTAACCCAATTTTCAATAAGGATACATAGGACAAACCAAATTTTAGGCAGAACGGTAATACATTTGCACATGTAGGGTTTTTTTAATTGCAAAAATGACATAGGCTTGTAAAACATTTCAAAAATAGAAATGCATATAAAGTAAAAAAAAAAAAAAAAGAAAGCCCTCAAAAAGAAAAATCTAACAGACTTTGTTAGATACAATTCTCATATTTCTCTTCACAGAGCAAAGAGGAAAAATGAGGTCAGGTTATCGGTTGGCAATTGAATAATTTTGAAACCTTCACCTACTTAGAATTCGCTGTAGCATTTTCTCTGAGGAAAAGAGAGTGGGAGTTTTTAATGTGCTTCAACTCTTACCGTAGAGTTGCTGTGATGCAAATACAGAAACAGGAATCAAGGTCAGGGTCAGGAAGGGCAGAGACAGGTTTTGTCATGCTAACTGTGGTCAGAACACTGAAGGTCTAATGAAAGCAGGGAAGGAGGAGCCCCACAGGTCAGACTCCCAAAAGAACTTGGAAGTCAGGTCAGGCACAGAGAGAAGAAAGCCTGGAAGATCAGAGCTGCTGCCCGTGAAACCCTAGTAATGGGTCCTCGTCTTTTACCTGCTTTGGACTTTGAGATTAACCAGCTTGTGTGCATTCTGGTCTGGGAGCAGGAATCGATTGCCTGTACAGAGTGTAATGGCTGACACGAACTGAGTACTTACTGCATGCCTGGATCTATTCTAAAGGTCGTGTGTGCTCATCTCATTGAATCCTAATGAGATTCAGCAAGCCAATGAGACAGGACTGCTATTATCCCCACTTTACAGATAGCAAAACTGAGGCTTAGAAAGGTCAAGTAACTTAGTCATATAACGTATAAATGTGTACGAAGTCAACTTTTATTCTTTGAATGTTTCCCTAGGCACACACACCAGTGGCAATATATTCACCTCACTGGTGGAGGCGGGGAAGAAAGCCATTCAAAAAAGCACAAATCAGCTCAGCCTCATAAATGGCATGGTTGAGATTTTGGTTATAAAATCATCAGTCCAGCCCATTGAGTCAAAATGAATAATCTGTTCTTTTGATATGAATAAAACCTCAATGCACTCTTGAATTCCAGTTCTTTCAAATGCCATAGGCCTTTTCTAAGCTTCGTAATGACCTTGAGTTATTTTCAACATGAGTCGTTTGGGGAGAGGCGGGAGCCGGCATCATTAACAGGCAAAGAGAAGTACATATTTTACTATCCCACAAAACCATTTCTTACAGGTTCATTTGCCCACGTGCTCATGATCTTTCCCCCTGAACTCCTGTTGCCTTCCCAGCCCCCTGGAGTGTCTGTCTCAACTGAGACCTTCTTACCATGCCCAGAGTGCGACCTGCCTAATGGCTCATACACGCTTTACCGCATCTGCATACTTTCCATCTGGGTACTTTGTTGGAGGCAGCATTGAAAACCAGAGAGGGTTTTGGTACTTCTGCAGTCTCCTTTTGACTTGTCACCCAGAGTTATAGCCCCCCACTGCCTGATTTCTCAAAAGTATTCCTCCCTGCCCAAGATCAGACTTCAGTGTACTCACTGCAGTAGATCTGAGAGACACGGGAGAAAATTGTGAGCTAATTCCTATCAGCTTCAAGGATAAATTTGGTTAACTGAATGGATCCCAAATAGGCAGGTAGATTGGAGGGGTCATTTCTGAGCAAGACGGGCTTCTCACTACTCACGACCCCAATCCCCACCCTATATGCCATTAAAATAAAAGTTAGCAAGGACCACAAGTTTGCTAGTGGCTGCACTGGGCTGTAAACTTCAAAAGAGCCTTCTGCTTTTGTGATTTTCCCATACATCCAGTAAGCAAAATGTGCACATATACTTGAGGATTTCACATTAAGAAGGCGTCATAGTCAGAGTCTCTAAAATCAAGTCTCAGACAGCAGCCTTAGTCTTCTTTAAGAATCTGATAAGCGATGTGTCCACACACATATGGATATCACCTTGAGATCCCATGGCTTAAGCAGACGTAGACCAAAGAAAGGAAATGAGAACTATTCCCTGAACCGGTCTAAGAAACAACCTCATCCTTCCCATCTTCGGTTTCCTCATCTCCAAATCCTATGATGTGACTTTCCTAATCTCTGATGTCTCTTTGGCTCTAGGACTTTTAACCATCCTTTTTCTTATGCTCATGGAAAGCTTGCTCTTAGTGCACCGTCGCAGTGGTTAAGACAAACCTAGATGAACGGAAGACCAAATTAGAAGCCTCCTGTGTATTTTTCCAGGTGGATTCAGACCACTTGATTCATGGTAACCAGGTGTCAAGAAGAAACTAACAAAACAAACAAACAAATAGAGCTCCTTACAATCTATTTAATGTGGAAAGCATGTATCTAGAGAACCAGCCTAAATAAGAAAATGACTTACGTTATTTGTACTGATTTCTTCAGGTAGAAAGTGTTTTCCATATCTTTAATTTTGGTACAGATGTGTTGTGGAGACTGTTTTCTTTTGGTATGAAATACAAAATGAGAGGACCAAAATAAGATCGGGGTTCTTGGAGGCTTACCTATTAAACCCAAATGATGAGTAAAAGATACTGACATGAGGAAACTTTATCCGCACCTGCAAGAGAAATAGAAAATAGCACAGGTCAGATCCGCTCGGATAAACTGAAACATATCTGAATGTGCGAATTGGAGACAAAGCAAGAGTCTGATTTGCCCACCAGCAAAACCACTGAAGCACAGAAAGGGAGAGATATGAGAAAGGAAGGAAGAGGTCCTTTAACCTAAATGGAAACTGCGACCCACCCTCACCCCATTTTACCTCACTGATGCCTAATTAATAGTCTGCGCCAAGCTGCAAACAGAGCAGTGAGCATTTGGTTGCCTACTGGGAGGAAGTTCATACGTATGAAGCAAGGAAGGTGTTAAGATCGAGTTGACGTAAGATGGAGTCAGTGTGCGACCAAGTAGGTGAGAACTTCTTGAAAGAAGACTCACCTCTATGAGGGAGGGAACACACCGCCATTCACCATTGTTTTCCCAGTGCCAAACGCGGTGCTTAATTGATATTTGTCGAATGAATTAATGAATGTCAGGTAATGCTGGGAATGGAGTTGCAATGTGTTCACGGGAAGACTGGAGGAAACTATAGGCCAGCAAAAGCTATTAACAGAGTTGGAGCATAAGATGCAGATTAGTGAGGAGGAGGGGGCAGAAGAAAAGACCAAGAAAAAGACATTTACTGCCAGAACAGGATCCAGGAGCACAGTGCCTGGAAGCCTTTGAGTGGGAACCAGGAGATCTTCGCTTCAGCCTCTGCCTCAATGTATTATTACGTGACCTTGGGAAGGGGATCTGACTTCCTGGTTTCCTCTTAGTCACAGGAGCTCACATTTTCTCTCACTTTAAAGGGACATAAGAGATTCCTCAAACACAGAGGTGAGTAAATACTCCTCCTCTAGGGCTGGGATGTCCCTCCACAGATCTATGTCCAAAACAAAGATGTTAAATATTTCTAGTCTCTCTTCAGAATCAGTGCTAAGGATGAATGTTTATTCATTCAACGCTAGTCATTATTTGACAGATTCTATTTGAAGCATGGGTAAAGTTTTCTTTATGTTGAGAAGCTCAGTGGTTTGGGGCACAATCTACAGAGAGCAATTGAGAAACCACAGAATATTTAGAGTCCCTTTATTTTTATTATTAAGTGTCTTGAGAGAGTGGTTGAGGTACGTGTGTAATCCCCTCAGCTCTCCCCCATTTCTCTTCCCCAGCCATCTGATCTCAAGCCTCCTCCAAGGTCATCCATGACTGTCTAAACCTTTGGATATTGTTCAGGTCTCTCTTTTTTCAACTTAGGTTGAAGTATTTGATATTAATGATCATTCCCTCTTGGTTAAAACATCCGCCTCACCTGAGTTTTCTATCAGTGGTGTGTGTTCCAAATATTTATAGTGTGAGCTTGGAACCACAGAGATGTGAATACAGATCTCCCCTTTGTCATCTTGTGAACCCAAACAAACTATTTAATCCCAAGGCAGTTTCTTCATCTATAAAATGAGGTGCTTGTGGCTTCATTCAACACATTCCTTGCTGTGAGGATTTCATGAAGGCAAATCATGGTGCCTGGCACATAGTAGAAAAATAAGATCAACCTGAGTTCTATTTGGATTTCCCTTTGCTCCATCCACACTGCTACTATCTTATTTCTGTGAGTTATTTCAGTGGCTTCCTCACTAGTCCCTCCTGCCTTCAGCCTGTCATGGCTCCAGTCCTTTCCTCACCTGTGGACTTTCTGAAATACAAATCTGATCATATCACATCCTACTTAAAGTTCTTCAGGGGAATCCAGTGATCTGTAGGATAGGTGAAGTCCAGAATCCTAAGCATCGTGTGACCCAGGCTCATCTCCACAGCCTCACTAACAGCCACAACAGTCTCCCACACCCTTCACTTTGGCCACATTGGGCTACCTGTAGTTCCCTGAGTGTCCTGTGTGCTCACACACCTTCCTACCTTTGCACCTGACTCTTGCTCTACTTTGAAAGCCTTTTCCTTCCTTCTCTGGCTGGATTAATTCTGTGTGTTCTTCAAGATCCAGCTCACCAGTATATCTTTTTAAATTCTTTTTACAGCAGACAGAGTTGACTCTCCCTCTACAGTGCTTCAGTCTTCTCTAATGTACACATTATGTTTTCGCCATTAATCTTGCTTATCTGTCTTCCCAATTAGGTGTGTGCTCCATGAGGGGCTGTATCTGTGCCCTGTTCTTTGCATAGGGCCTGGCAGCTAGTATGCTCAATACATGTTTGTTGATTTCATTACATAAACAATGAGCTGTGTTTGGGCAGGGACAGAGTGAAAAAAAAAATAGAGCATGGAGTTTGAGCCAGTATGAATGTGAGGGTGAGTCAACCAGCAGTAAGTGGGCAGATGTACGGAATCAATGATGAAGGCAGTGTGGAACAGAATTAGAGTCTGGGTAACAACAAACATGAGTATAACATGGTCCAGTGAGGAAACCAATTTGACCTTTTCAAAATAAATGGAATATAGAGGAGTATAAACGTTGTAGAACATGGAGCAATGATCAGATGCTCATATGTAAGTTTTTTGGAGTGCACAGAGTGAGATAAGGCCCCAGGATCACTGTGGGGTTGACCATCAGTCTGTGCATGACCAACTTCTACAGAAATCATTGACTGATATGAGAAGCAGCCGAGGGCATTGTGGGAAATCTCCTCAGGTGTTGGAATCATGAAAAGTTAGCCGACTGTGAGGAGGGAATCAGAGTTCAGCCACATAAGAGCTCCCATAGAAGAATGATGTTGGAATCTTGTGTTTCTATGTGTTTTTGTGTGTCTTCTAACTCTTGTCTAAAGATTCCCTTAAGCCACCTCAGTACATTAGAAAGAGCTGGTGATATTGTGTCATCACATGTCTCAAACTCTCATATTTTAGCACTGACCACTGTGCTTATGTCTTAGACATCATATTTTTGTGGGGACTAGTTTATTTTGTGACTTCCTGGGACCAAAATTATAATTTAGTTTCAGTCCTCACAACACCTTTCTTGTTTGAACTTAGTAGCAAAATGTCTAGAGAGGACAACTGAGAACTATAAATTTAACCCTTTGGAGCTTTTGTTCTGATATGGGCCAAACTCAAGTTTTCTTTTCTGAAGTTGTAATGGAAAGACGAATAAAATGAGAAATAATAAATAGAAAAATTATACGATAAAATCATTAACTGTGAAATTATGATCAAAATTTCAAGTTCTCTAGTGTAATCATTTGAATGATAAAACTGTAAATATTTTTAATGACTTATTGAAAGGTATGATCTCACTTTGGTCTGGAATCTTAAAAAACTAAACTCAGAGCTACAGAGAACAGATCAGTCGTTGTCAGAGTCATAGTTAGAGGTTGTGTGAAATGGGTAAAGGTGGCCCAAAGTCACAAACTTCCAGTCATAACATAAATAAGTTCTGGCAATGTAAGGTACAGCATGGTGGCTATAGTTAACAATACTATATTGTAACTTTGAAAGTTGCTGGTAGAGTCTTAAACGTTTTCATCACAAGAAAGAAAATTTTTAGCTGTGCAAGGTGATGGATGTTAACTAACTCTATTGTCGTGATCATCTCACAATATATACATATATCAATCATTAGGTTGCACACCTAAAACTAATACAATGTTAGGTCAGTTATATCTCAATAAAATGGGGAAAAATAAATTTTAAGAAAGACCTTTAGAGTTTTATACCTTTATGAACCTTAGCATAAAATGTTTCCTGTATTCGCTGCTCTTCTATGAATATCACCATCATATAGACCAGAAGTTGGCAAACTAGAGTCATGGGCAAATCTGGCCTGACCCCTGCCTTTGTAAATAAAGTTTTATTGGAATGCAGGCACACTTACTTATTTATGTATTGTCTATGACTGATTTCATGCTAGAGTGTAACAAAATCTGTATGATACACAAAGCCAAAAATATTTACCATCTGACCCTTTGTAGCAAAAGGATGCTGGTCTTCAACATGACAGTGGTTATTAAGGCAAGTAAGTAAAGCCTGTTCTTTAGAGTGTAGAACCCAGAGCTACTGAGCCCACAGACTTTAGGGCAATTTATCTTAAAAAGTGAAAAAGATGGGGCGCCTGGGTGGCGCAGTCGGTTAAGCATCCGACTTCAGCCAGGTCACGATCTCACGGTCCGTGAGTTCGAGCCCCGCGTCAGGCTCTGGGCTGATGGCTCAGAGCCTGGAGCCTGTTTCCGATTCTGTGTCTCCCTCTCTCTCTGCCCCTCCCCCGTTCATGCTCTGTCTCTCTCTGTCCCAAAAATAAACAAAAAAACGTTGAAAAAAAAAAGTGAAAAAGAAAAACACTTTTAAAAGAAAAAGCTACCAGCCATCAAAATGAATTTCAACTCCACCAGCAATGTTTTCAAACAACTAGCTATCAGAGTTGCTTGCTTACCACCAAATATGTTTGGAACCTTAATATAACGAACATCGTATATGCATAGTAAATGAGCTATTTGTCTCTACTACTTTATTTAGTCCTTTGAAAACCATAAGTGACATTCATTTACAGACACAGGGGCGATGGTCTGCAATCTAGAACTGATTTCTTGGTAGAAAGTGGAGAAGATGAGATATAAAATCATTCTCTAAGTCAGGGGCCCTAATGACTCATAAAGTCTTTCTGGGCTCTATTTAAATCATTTGAAACTGAAATTAATGATTCATATACGTGATGGCTCTTGCAGAAGTAAGAAAGGAGTCGTGATTCATCCAGTATTAGTGCATGAGCTTTGTTCTTATGGCACAGGGTGCAGAAATGCATTTCCAGTGCCTTGAGATGTATGCTTTTACACATTCTTTCTCCAAAGAAGATTTTGGATTCCAAATGGAAAACAAGGCTAATGAAACTGTCTTCCCAATCACATTACTGCAAAAATGTTTACAAACAATACCTGAAAATGAGAAGTCATTCCTGATCCCTTTGACTGGACATAGTGGCCTTGGTGTACATTTAACTAGTGCCCAAATGTGTAAAAAAAAAAAAAAAAACGACACGGCAGAAAGCTTTCTGAACAGTTGAACAATTTGGAATACAGTAACATTTTTATAAGTTGGATTATATTTTCCTACCAACTTAAATGGTACTCTAGAAATGGGTCTTCATTAAGGTTTCTTTTCTCACCATATTATCTTTTAAAAACCATGGACAATTAAAACAAACCATGCTTGGGGCATCTGGGTGGCTCAGTTGGTTAAGCGTCCGACTTTGGCTCAGGACATTATCTCATAGTTAGTGAGTTCAGGCCGTACGTTGGGCTCTGTGCTGACAGCCTGGAGCCTGCTTCGGATTCTGTGTCTCTCTCTCTCTTTACCCCTTCCTGACTCGTGCTCTGTCTCTGTCTCTCAAAAATAAATAAACTTAAAATTTTTTTAATAAAACAAATCATGCTTTTCATAGAGAAACATAATTTACTACTAAGCCAACTCAAATCCTTTCGGATGCAAGGAGAGTTATAAAAAATAGGGGCACCTCAGTGGCTCAGTCAGTTAAGCGTCCGACTCTTGATTTTGGCTCAAGTCACGATCTCACAGTTGTGAGATCGAGCCCCACGTCTGACTCTATGCTGGCTAGCAGTGGAGAGCCCGCTTGGGATTCTCTCTCTCCGTCTCTCTTTTCCTCCCTTGCTTGCACTCTGTCTCTTTCAAAATAAATAAATAAACTTAAAAAATATTTTAAAAATAAATAATAAGCCAGAAAAGTATTTCCAAATTTAAAAATATGCTATATATAACACCAGATTGGAAAAAGTATCATTCACTATCTAAAATGTGGAAAGGGAGAAGTCCCATCTCTCTGTGTAATCCTTACAGATTCAATGAGAAGAAAAAAAGAAAAGCGAGAATAGCTTTCCCATCTAACTGCACGACTCTTCTCCTCATAAAGCCGCCATGGTTATCTCTTTAAGATCTATTTTGGCCACTTTCTAGACGTCCTTAGCCGAGGCGCTGAAGGTCTAGTCCAGACATATTTAGCAATTGCATTTCTGGGACTTGCGTGCTCTCTCTTTAAGAATTTGCCTTTGTGGCCTTTCGTCTGTCCACCGCTGGGGACGGCAGGAAGGCAACTAACATGAAAACATCCAGCCAGTCAGTAGAGAGGATGGCGGAGCCAAAGTTCATGCTAATAATGATTTCCTGAGATGGACGGATTTTTATGCTCCATGTTCACCCCCGTGGCAAGGCACATCACCAGTGTCTTTCATGTTTTGCCGACAAAAATGGATTTCCGCGTATTACAGAATTAATGCTAATACTGAAATTAGAGTGCTCTAATAACGACTTTCCGAGCAGAGACCCTGCTGGCTGTCCTTAGTCCCATCAATGATGATCCCCTCAGGCCAGCAGCTGCAGCAGGGCGGTGCTAGGCAGCATGGGGCCTAGAACTGCACCCGTTCTATTTGCGTTTGGCTCCTAGGCACTTAATAAATATTTGTTGACCTACTGAAGGAACTAGAGTTGGCCTTTCTTCGATTATTTGCGCTAACGCCTGCTGTTTTCCCTCTATTTTCCTCTCCTGACGATTTCATCTGTTACCTTCATTCATGGTCATGCCTCTCTCCTCCTCTGTAGTGGTATTAATTCTCCTAACGCGTCAGTCGCATATAGCAAGGTCGTCTCTCTTTTCCTCACTCTCTCAACCGTAGAGGAACCTAAGACACGGTAGCCACGGGGAAAAAAAGAATCACAAACCAGACCGAGCCAGCAATGAAAACTGTAAGCCAGCCTTTCCCTGCTGTGTTTCTTCATGGGGAGAGAGCGGAGGCGGTCGAGAGAGTGGAGATTATGTTCTTTCACTGGTAGTCGGCTGGCACAGTCCACGCGCACCAAGAGCTTAATAAGATCTTTTTGATGTTGACGATTATGATAGTTCAAGGGAGCAGGAAATTGAAAGAATCAGAGAAGGAAATGAGGCCTGATCTACGTCTGCCAGATTTGTATCAGCAGTCCACACCAAAGCAATGATTTTTACCCACATCTATGAGATTTGAACGTAAATCACTAGATACGCATCATTTAGTTATCTTTACAATTTCAAGGAGGTTACACTAGAATCATCTCAAGGTGGTCATCTTCCCCGTGCTCAGAGATCCTCAGAGAAGGAACATTTCCAATTTCCCAGGTGCCAGGAAGCTTTCCCTAAGCCTAACTATAATTCTTTCTTCTGTAATAGAAGCCCAAACTCTAACCAGCTGACTAAAACAGCAACTTATCTTCATCTGGATAATATTTCTTTGCCTACTGGAAGGTTGTTATTACAGCTTCTCTGCACTCCAGCATTCTTTCCCCCGAGCCAACGGATCCTAGTTCCCTTAGCTTTGCCTGTTTTGTAACCCCTTCAACACATTTCTGTCTGTCCTTTGGGTAGTCTCCAAGTATACGACTAAGGTCACTAAGATGACCTAAAAATAAAGGAGATGGGCTTCGAGCAAAGCTGAGTCGGGTATCTGGATTGCTTCATGGTTTCTCTGCTATGGTTACTTATGCACCTTACGTTATCAAGTTTGAGCTGTCCATTGGAACACCGTTTTGCTACTTCCTGGTAAGTTCGGAATCCATTATGATCTTTGGATCTTTCCCATTAAACGTGAGTCATGTTTTCCCCTTTCTCTGACTCAAGATTAAGTTCTTTCTCTGGGTAAATTACTCTCCCATTTTGAATGACTTGGCCCCTGACTTAAGGGTTGAGAATAGTTCTAAACTCCTACCTTTCTTTTTTAGGAAAATCCTTTCCTATTTTCTCAGCAGAACAAAATGTCCCAAAAATATGCCACATATAAGAGATAGTAGAGGTCTGAAATGTAGAGAAGGTTAGTCCAGCTCCTTCATTATAAAGATGATGACACACTTAAGGCTTAAAGGAATTAAATAGTTTGTCCCACATCACAGAGATTCCCAGGAGCAGAGGCAGGTTGAAGGCAAGGTCATCTGATTGTCCCTTGCATGATGTTTCTCCAACACACAAAGCCTTGTAACACACTTTATGCTACACTAACGAGATGGACAGGGGACGACTGCCCGATGAGAAAGGTATGGAAATTGTAAATCTGAAGCAATTTCATAGAAAGCTACTTGTATTGTAAATTATGTGATCTTACCAATGAATAGTACATGCGTTATAAACTAGACTTTCCTACTACATTATGCTGGAGGATTTTATGTATTCAGTTGGCCGGACCCCCCCAAAAAAAAAACCCCAAAATCTACGAAACTCTTCAGTTAATCAAAACAGGTTCTTCCTCACTGCACTGTATACAAATGTGTATAAATGTGTGTAAAGCATAGAGAGCACAGAATCGTGAGGCCAGAGTCAGCAATTATCAGTATGTGGTTAAGGTCGTTTTGGCCATAGCTCGCATCTGTCCCTCATAATTATTCCATGGAAGTCTCAGGCCTCTTATCATTTCATCTGTAAATAGTCCAGTGTGAATTGCTAAAACATGAAGGTGCTCTTCTAAAACCATAACCACAATAGCTATCACACCCACAAATATTAACAATAATTTCTTAATGTCCAGTGAGTATCCAGTCACATGATTGCTTAATATCATCAAATAGCAAATTGGGTCCACACTTCCCCAATTTCCATCTGTGTGTGTACGTGTAACAGTTTGGGTCCTTCAGTTGACATATGTCTCTTAAGTCCCTTTTAATCTATGGGGTCCCTGTCCTTTTCTTTTCTTCCCCTAGTGGTTTTCTGTTGAAGATACCCAGGGTTATCTGGTATAGTTTCGACAGTCTGCATTTTGCCAAGTGTGTCCCCATGGTGTCACGTAGCATGTTCCTCTGAACCTTGTATTTCCTATAAACTGATGGATGGGTATAGAAGATTGATCATATCCAGACTCACTGCGGGTGTGTGTGTGTGTGTGTGTGTGTGTGTGTGTGTGCGTGCGCGCAGAGAAGACCACTTCATGGGTGACAGTGTATTCTTCTATCAGGAGATAAACTGTTATCAACTATTGATGACTTTTGCCAACATCCATTAATTCGTTAGAGATTTCCAAAAATGTGATTTTTGACTTTTTTAGCTAAATCAGTTCTAAAGAACATTCCATTCATTAACTTGTAGGCTATTCTTCTTTACTTTTCTCAATATCTCCTCAGTAATTGCTTGTCTAGAGCCTGCACTTTTAGAGATTACCCTGTAAAGTGTACAATACTTCCTGAGTTCTTGCCTGTTCCTAAGAGTTGCCCTATGACCTTTTTTACTTGAAGATCCTTTGGGCTGGTTATAAAATCTATTGCTCACATTTTTCTTCCTTTGAGTGTTTTAAGTGCCATACTTCATTGTCTTCTGCGTAAAATATTACTGTGATAGGGGTGCCTGGCTGGCTCAGTCGGAGGTGCATGGAACTCTTGATCTTGGGGCTGTGAGTTTGAGCCCCGTGTTGGGTGTAAACAAAATAAATAATAAAATAAAATAAAACAAAACAAAACAAATCTTTAAAATTATATTACTGTCACAGAGCCTGATAACCTGAATTTCTTTTTTTTTTTAAGTTTATTTATTTCGAGAGAGATAGAGTGCAAGCGAGGAAGGGGCAGAGAGAGGGAGAGAAAATCTTAAGCAGGTTCCACACCATCAGCGTGGAGCCTGATGTGAGGCATGATCTTGAACCATGAGACCATGGCCTAAATCAAGAGATGCTTAAGACACCCCCAAATTTCTTTTCCTTATAAATGACTTGGATTTTTTGCTTGGATACTCAAATATTTATTACCGTTTTTTAAAAGAAACTTTTAGCTTTAAAACTAAAGTCTCATAGTTTTACTAGAACATATCTCAGCAACGGCTGTTTTTGGTTGATTTTTTTTTTAGGGACATGATGTGCTCTTTTAATATGTATTTTTGATCATATTTCTTTTAAAAAGACCATGTGTAGGGGTGCCTGGGTGCCTCAGTCAGTTAAGCATCTGACTTCGGCTTGGGTCATGATCTCATTGTTCCCAAGTTTGAGCCCCATGTCAGACTCTGTGCTGACAGCTTGGAGCCTGGAGCCTGGTTCAGATTCTGTGTCTCCCTCTCTCTCTGCCCCTCCCCTGCTCAAGCTCTATCTCTGTCTCTCTCTCAAAAATAAATAAACAGTGAAAAAAAATGTTTAAAAGACCACGTTTAGTATTTGTGCGTTCCGTTGCTCTGGTTTTTCCCTCCGTAACTCCTATCCAGTATCTCTCCAGCATGCTTTTGTCGTCTGTAGGGAAATTATTCTGCCCCTTCTTGGTCAAACTCCCAATCTTTCAGGTCCTTGTCAGTCACCTCTCTGTGAATCCTTCCACAATTTCGGTAAGGAATGACATGTCTAGGGGCTTCTGAGTGGCTCAGTCAGTTGAGCGTCCAACTTCAGGTTAGGTCACAATCTTGCAGTTTGTGAGTTCGAGCCCCACATTCCGCTTGCTGCTGTCAGCACAGAGCCTACTTCAGATCCTCTGCCCCCCTCTCTCTCTCTGCCCCTCCCCTGCTCTCACTGTCTCTCAAAAATAAAATAAAACATTAAAAAAAGAAAGAAAGAAACGACATTTCTATCCTCCTTACTCTCATAGTACTCCTATTTTGACACTATCACATAATTTGTTTACATGCTTAGTTTTCCTGTTAGACCATGTTTCCCATTGCAGGAGAAATATAACATGTTAATCGACATATGTGTTAAGCACAGGGCTTGGCATATAAAAGGCATTAAAATGCATGTATTTTGAATGAATGAATTGACAGTTGACTATCAATATGCCATTGTAAGTGCCTGAGCCATCACTGCCCATTAAAAGCAGCCTTAAATTAAATTCAACTCGTAGGGGTGCCTGGGTGGGTCAGTCGGTTAAGCATCCAACTTTGGCTCAGGTCATGGTCTCACAGTTCGTGGGTTCGAGCCCTGTGTTGGGCTCTGTGCTGGCAGCTCAGAGCCTGGAGCGTGCTTCGGATCCTGTGTCTCCCTCTCTCTCTGCCTCTCCTCTGTTCACTCTCTGTCTCTCAAAAATAAATAAAACTGTTAAAAATATTTTTTAAAAAATTCTACCCATTCAGGACTTTTGTTTCTCATGGAAAGATCCTGCTTTCTCAATTTTGGGGAGTTATTCCCAATGGTTGTATGTCACATAGATTTATTTAGAAGGATATCTTCATTTTTTATAAATATGTAATTGAAATACCTCAACGTGCTATCCAGTTTGATTTCTTTAATATTATTTCTTGCATATTTAATATTTAAGTAACATTCATCTCTTCCGTCCTCTAACAAAACATTTTAATTTTACTTTAGAAAACAAAAATTCAGATTATACTAGATGTTCAATTCCAGGACTTTGCCCCAGCTTTTTGCCCCTTACCCCAGTATACTAGGGCTGCTGTTGATTTGCAAGGTTACTTTTACCTTTGAGAGAGACACCAATTACGAGAAATGCACTTTTTTTTTTAAGTTTATTTATTTTAAGAGAGCAAGAGTCGGGGAGGGACAGAGAGAGGGAGAGAGAAAATCCCAGGCAGGCTCTGTGCTGACAGTTCAGTGCAGGGCTTGAACTCACGAATTATGAGACCATGACCTGAACCAAAACCAAGAGTCTGGCATTTTACTGACTGAACCACTCAGGCGCCCCAAGAAATGTACTTCCAATTATTCTGAGAAAATCAGTTGAAAGACCAATATGACAAAACATACATGAACAAAATCAACATGTTTTTCCATAAACCAGAGAGAGAGAGATACAAAGTTATGGAGGTTGGACAAAGTATGGCATTCAAGGTCACACTGAGGAGCCGTGATCTTGCAGACGGGTGGTTCTCAACTCAAACAAACCCTATAGTAAGCTGAATAACGGCCACCTAAATATATCAGGCTTGACTCCCTGGAACTTGCAAATGTTAATTTATAAGGAAAAAAGGATCTTTGCGGATGTGATAAGGTTAAGCATCTTTAGATGAGGAAATTACCCTGGCTTATCTGGGTGGACCCTAAATCAAATCACAAATGTCTTTCTCAGAGAGAGGCAGGGGGAGGTTAGGCATAAACACAACAGAGGAGGAAGCAGGGTGCCTGGGTGGCTCAGTCAGTTAAGTATCCAACTTTAGCTGGGTCATGATCTCATGGTTCATGGGTTCGAGCCCCACATCGGACTCTGTGCTGACAGCTCAGAGCCTGGAGCCTGCTTCTGATTCTGTGTCTCCCTGTCTCTCTGCCCCTCCCCTGCTCACGCTCTGTCTCTGTCTCTCAAAAATAAACATCAAAAAATTTTGTTAAAAAAAAAAAAAGAGGAGGTCACATGACCACAGAGACAGAGATTTGTGATGGGGCCACAAGTCAAGGAATGTTGTGTGGTGGCCTCTGGAAGCTGCAAGAGGCAAGAAACAGCTTCTCTCCTAGAGCCTCTGGAGATAGCACAGCCCTGCCAAGAAACTGATTTTGGCCCGGTGAAACTGATTTTGGACTTGTAGCCTCCAGAACCGTGAGAACATAAAGCTGTGTTCTTTTAAGCCACCGGGCTTGGGGTAATTTGTTACAGCAGCCACTGGAAACTAATACCAACCCGACATCCTCTTTTATTAATTGAGATATAATTCACATACCATAAAATTCACCCCTTTAAAGTTTATAATTGAGTGGTTTTTTGTATATTCAAAAAATAGTGGTTTTGATTTGCAGCCATCACCACTAATTCCAGAACATTCCATCACCCCAAAAAGAAACTCCATGCCTGTTACTAGTCACTCCTTATTCCCACTCCTGGAAATTATTAATCTACCTTCTGTTTCTGTGGATTTGTCTCTTCTGGACATTTCATATAAGTGGAATCATACAATTACGTGCTCTTGTGCCTGTCTCTTTTTTCTTAATAATGTTCTCAGGGATCATCATATTATAGCATCAATCAGTACATCCTTTTTGTTTCTTGCTGGATAATCCCTTGTGTGGATAAACCACATTTGTTTATCATTCATCAGTAGAGGCATATTTGCTTGCTTCAATGTTTTGGCTATTATGAATAATAACAGTTCTGTGAATATTCATGTTTTTGTGTGGGCATATATTTTCACCTGTCTTGGGTATATACCTAGAAGCGGAATCGCTAAATCATATGGTAACCATGTATCGCTTTTTGAAGAACCAACCGCCAAATTGGTTTCCATACCTGTTTCACCGTTTACATTCCCAAGAGCAATGTAGGAGGGTTCCAACGCTGTCACATCCTTGTCAACCCTTGTTATTGTCCCTGTGTAATAACCATCCTGGTAGGTGTGACGTAGTATAGTCCCACTGTGGTTTTGATTTGCATTTTCCTACTGACTAATGACATGGAGCATCTTTTCATGTGCTTGTGGGTCATTTGCACATCTTCTTTGGAAAGAAATGTCTACTAGGTCCATTTGTCCACTTTTTAATTCCAGTTATCATCTTACTGAATCATAAGAGTCCTGTATGTTTTCTGGATAAAAGTCATTTATCAGATGTATGATATGCAAATAGCCATTCTGCGTGTGTCTTTTACTTCTTTGATAGTGTCCTTTGAAGCACGAAAGGTTTTCATTCTGATGAAGTCCAATTTATCTCTTTTTAGTCACTTATGCCATTAGTGTCTAACTAAAGCCAAGGTCACAACGATTTATACCTTTGTTTTCTTCTGAGATTTTATAGTTTTGTAAGAGTTTCATACTTTTAGCTCTTATATATTTATATCTGTGATTCATTTTAGGTTAATGTTTGTACATGGTGTAAGATGGGGTCCAGCTTATAGGAATCACGTCTTTCATTTCCTGTATTCTGATGATCGACATCTGTGGCCCTGCAGACCCTACTGCCCCCCAAGGTTAGCCGGTTCCTAGCAATAGAAAGCAACTCACCCATGAATGTTTTTTTCAAATGCAGACCAACCAGTCCAGTGGCCATGCACCCAACCACCTCTTTCATCAGGCTCTCCCACTCCAGACCGCTACTCACCTTCCCCAATTACTCCAGGGTGAGATAGCATACAGCTAGGGATAGCCCCTATTCAACAGAACCTGCTAAAATTATTCACCTAGCTAGTCCTAAACGTGTTTACTCTGGCTCACCTCCTTCTTCCCATAGAAACCACAGTAAAGGCTCTTGCCCACAATTTTGCCCTCTCCCTCTGCCTCCTGACCTACCCCGGTGCTTCCCCACGTAGTACCCCATACCGTAATGTGCCTGCATCTCTTGGGAACTGTGAGTGTGACAGACTATCTTCACTTTTACTCATTTCCTGATCGTTTGGCCTTGGCATACCTAAATAATAACAAAGCCTGTCACACCTATATGAAAACACAACTTCATTCTTTTGCATGTAGATATCTGGTTGTCCCAGAATGTATCTATTAAAAAAAAAATCTTTCTTTCCCTCATTAAATGGTCTTGGCATCTTTTCAAAATTAATTTGTCTTAGGGGCACCTCGGTGGCTCAGTCTGTGAGTCGTCTGACTTCGGCTCAGGTCATGATCCCATAGTTCGTGGGTTCGAGCCCCGCGTGGGGCTCTGTGCTGACAGCTGGGAGCCTGGAGCCTGTTTTGGATTCTGTGTCTCCCTCTCCTTCTGCCCCTCCCTGGCTCGCACTCTGTCTCTCTCTCAAAAAAAAATTTTTTTTTAATTAATTTGTCTTAGACCTATGAGTTTATTTTTGGTCCCTCACTTGTATTTCATTGATCTATAGGTCTCTCCTCAGGGCTAGTACCACACTGTGGTGACTACTCTGGCTCTGTAGTACGTTTTGAAACTGGGAAGTGTGTATCCTCCAACTTTTTTGTTTTTCTTCTTCAAGATTGAATTAGCTATTCTATGTTCCTTGAATTCCCATGTGAATTTTAAAATAAGCTTGTCAATTTCTGCAAAAAACAAGAGCGGAAGTTGAGATTTTGATGAAGATTGTATTAAATCTGTCAGTTACTGATTTTCTCTTTTTCTGTTTTCTGTTTTATTTCCACTCTAACATTATTTTCTTCCTTCTGCTTCCTTTAGGTTTAGTTTGCTCTTCTTCTTCTGGTTTGTTAAGGTGGGAGTTTAGTTCATTGATTGGGGATCTTTCTTCTTTTTAAGATAGGCATTTACAACCACAGACTTCCCTGTAAATACTGCTATGTGCATCCCGTATAGTTTGATATGTTTTGTTTTAGTTTTTATTCATCCCCAAGTATTTTCTAATTTTTCTTCTTATGTATTCTTTCACGTATTGATTATTTCGGTGTATGTTGTTTAATTTCCACATATTTGTGAGTCTTTGTTATTGATTTCTAATTTCATTCCATTGTGATCAAAAACATACTTTGTGTGATTTCAGTCCTTTTAAATATAGTGAAACTTGTTTTATGGCCTAACACAGGGTCTCTTCTGGCCCCATGTGTACTTGAGAAGAATGTGTTATTGTGCCATTGTTAGGCGGAGTGTTCTCTGTGTCTGTCAGGTCTAATTGCTGTATAATGTTCTTGTCCTCCGTTTCCTACCTTCTGTCTGATAGTTCTACGCGCTATCGAAAGTAAGGTATTGGTGTCTCCAACTATTACTTCTCCCTTCACTTCTGGTAGGTTTCGCTTCATGTATTTGGGGACTCTGTTGTTAGGTCCACATATGATTGCTGCTGTTATATGTTTTTGGTGGATCGAGTCTTTTATTATTGTGAAATATCTTTATATGTCTCTTGTCTTAACATCTGTTTTGTCTGGTATTAGTGTGACAACTCCAGCTGTACTTAAGTTGCCTTTTGCATAGTATCTTTTTCCATTCTTTTACTTTCTACCTATTTATGTCTTTGAATCTAAATAGATTTCTTATAGACAGCATAGCGTTGGATCAGGTTTTTAGCTCTTCTGTCAATCTCAGCCTTTTAATTGGGGTGTGTAAGCCCTTTACACTTCACATAACTGCTGAAACGGTAGGATTCATGTCTGCCATTTTGCTATTTGTTTTCTATATGTCTTAGGACTTTTTTTCTCAATTTCTCCATTTCTGCCTTCTTTTCTGGTAAGTAGATCATTTCTAGTGTACCGTTTTAATGCCCTTGTCATTTTTGAACAACCTCTTAAAAATTTTTTTCTTAGTGGTTTCTCTGGACTTACAGCTAACATCTTTCTTTATAGCACTCTAGGTTGGATTAATACCAACTTGCTTTCAGTTGTATACAGAACTTTTGTGCCTATATCATTCCATTCCCTTCCCCTTCCTTTCTGCTGTTACAGTCACATAAAGTACATTTTACGTGGTGTGCCCATCAGTGCAGATTTATAATTATTACTTTATAATTTGTCTTTAAAATCAGATAAAGTGGTACAAACAAAAATCATATTTATGCTGTTTTGCAAAGTTACCATCTTATATGGTTATTTTTACCAGTGCTCCCTAGCGCTTCGTCTGGATTTGAGTTTTACTATGTAGTGACCTTTCATTCTATTCTGGAGGACTCCCTTTAGTGTTTCTTGCAGAGCAGACCTTCTAGCAATGAATTCTCTCAGTGTTTTGTTTATCTGAAAATGCCTTGGTTTCCCCTTCATTTTTGACCGATATATAATTCCTGGTTGATAAATTTTTCTCTCAGAATTTTGAATATGTCCCTGCCACTGCATTCTTACCCATGTGGGTTCTTCTGTGAAATCAGATGCTAATATTATCGAGGATCCCTTGTATGTGATGAGTCGTTCTCTCTTGTTGCTTCAAGATTCTTTTGTGTCTTTGTCTTTCGGCAGTTTGATTATGATGTGTCTAGGTGTGAATCTCTTTGATTTTACTCTTAGAGTTTGTTGAGCTATTTGGATGTGTGGATTAATGGTATTCGCCAAATTTGAATGTTTCTGGCATTCCTTCATATGTTCTGCTTGCTGCTTTGTCTCCTCTCCTATGTGATTCCCATGATGCATATGTTGGTATTATCCATACATATTATCCATACGTATTATCCATATGCACACTGATAGTATTCCCCAGGTCTCTGAGGCTCTGTGTATTTTTTTTCATTCTTTTTTATTTCTCTTCTTTGTTCTTGATAATATCAGTTGACCTATCTTAAAGTTAGTGATTCTTTCTTCCGCCTGCTCAAATCTTCTCTGAGCCCCTCTAGTGAAACTTTCACTCCTATGATTTTCCTTCTCAACTCCAGAATTTTCATTTGGCTCTATTTTATAATTTCTGTCTCTGTATTGGTCTTCTCTACTTGGCGAGAAATCATTCTCATACTTTGCTTTATTTCTTGAGATATAATTTTCTGTAGTTCTTTGAACACAACTGAGCTATCTCATTTAAATCTTTGCCTAATAAGTACAATGCCTGGACTTTCTCAGGGGCAGTTGACCACTTTTGTCCTGTGTGAGGGCCACAATTTTTGTCTCTTTCCATGTTTCCCAAATTTTCGTTGAAAATGTACACACTTTAAATAATATAACGTGGCAACTCTTGAAGGCAGATTCTCCCGCCTCGCAATGGTTTGTTGTCGTTGCTGTTTGTTGTGGGTTGGTTGGGTTTTTCTGAACTAATTCTTTAATGTCTGATTTCTTTGTCCTTGTGTTTGGGGAGCATCTTCAGCACCCCAACAGGCACCATGCAACTCTGCATTCACTTTTACTTCCTGCTTGCACAGAGCCTCAAGGTGAGGCACAAGTGAGAGTTTGGGCCCTTTTCAAGTCTTTGCTGAACATAGATATGCTCACCTCTGTATGCATGCACTTGGCCTTCTAGATTCCTCAATATGTCTTTGCTTTTCAAAAATCCTTATGGAACATATCTTTCCACAACTTCTCATTTTAAGCTTTTGGTAATCCTGCTATTTGCCTATTATCTACTGCCTCTGGAAACTGTAATGGTAAACACTTGCCCCTGACTCTTTTTCAGCAGATGACAGAAAATTGTTTCTGTTGAGAAAAAGGCTGTTTACAATGAGTGGATGAGCTCTGAGCCAAGTCATATATAGATGGTGGTTTGAGCAGTATGTTCCAAGGAACCACCAGACAGGTGAAATAGTGGCAGTTCTCTGGGGAATGGGACTTCGAAAGATCTCTGGCTCTATTCTGCCTTTCCTTGGCTGCCAGACTGCTGGTTTCTTACCTGATTTTCCAGGTTATTGCAGAGCTGGGGAGTGATGGGAGGAGAGCAAGGTAAAATCAAACAAGTATCACCGTTTTTACTGATATCTAGCCACTTTTCTGGAATAAAAGCTCCCCTGATAGCTGCAAGCCTATGGTTAATTTCCAGAGTTCTGCAAAGTACATTTTGACAATTTTTCCCAGTATTTTTATCGCTTTCATGGAGGACAAGTTTTTCAGAGCTCCTTACCCTGAGATTTTTCACTATCACCCCAATGTCCTCTTTTAATGACAAATAATTTTAATAACATCCTTCGCTATCCTAAAATGAAATTCAGGGATAATATAACCTACCAATATACATAATTTCAAAACCATCAGTATAATTCCCTAACCATAATAGAAAAAAGGAATTATGTTAATAATAATTGAAAACGCTCAGGTATAACGACACTAGAAGGCACAATGAAAGAGTCAGACATTTACACCTATTTGCAGAATCTGTTTGAATTGGACATTACAAATAAAAAAGGTGATTACTTACGGTTGTGCTCCTGGGGCCCTCAGATACCATGTGTGGCCATCAGTATCACGGTTTTCAAGAATTCTGAGCAATTCTTGGCAAAGTTCCAGACAAAACAAAGTATGATCTCCCTTTGATTTCCTTGGGATCTGCATTTCTGAAAAATTAAAACCTTGCCAAAACTATGAGTGTTCTTATGTAACACTAAACTTGGTCCTAGGGTTAGGTGATTACATGTGGGTTTTTTATCTACGTGAGTGGCTGGTGGGCAAGCCTAGCATAACATGGAACTGCTCCGTATATCCTTAGCCACTGCACGCTAAATGTCAGTAACAGCCCCATAATTATTTAGACACTTTGAGACACCCCGCCCGCAAAAAGTGGTCCCCAAACACCCCCTAGGGGGCAGTACCACTCTTGTAAGAACTACTGCTTTAGATGAACTGGTAGTTGTTTTTTATTTTGTTTTAATATGAGGTCAAGTTTCAAAGAAAGGTCATCAGTAGGAAAAGGAACACGCTGATGAAATGTAAGTGTGCTGTATGCACAACTCACTATTACTCTGACCCCACACCCTACTTTTCAAGGTACTGAATATAAAATAATCACCAAATAATTTGCAGACTTTTTGATGGACTAGATGTTCATGAGCTTTGGTTTTTATGTTTTCCTTCTCAATTTTTATTCATTTTTTCAATGTTTATTTATTTTTGAGAGAGAGAGAGACAGACAGAGCACAAGTGGGGGAAAGGCAGAGAGAGAGAGGGAGCAGGCTCCAGGCTCTGAGCACACGGCCCAACGTGGGGCTTGAACCCACAAACCGCGGGATCATGACCTGAGCCGAAGTCGGACACTTAACCACCTGAGCCACCCAGGAGCCCCTCAGTTTTTATCTTGAATGGTAGTTTTACTTAGTACATTAAGATGAACAAATACAGGAACTGATCTATACAGAATAACACTGCCTCCCTCTGCCGTAAGACCCTAAGCCAGCGAAGGGCTTTGTTTCTAACTTCCATTCACATGGAAGTGGGCTGGTCCAATGATCTCGGTTCCTCGAGTAGGATCCCTGTGGTATGTCACCTAGATTGTCTCCAAGAGACCGTGACTTTGTCCCCTTGTGGAGCTAAGTGAAGGAGTCACTAAATTTCATGGTCACAACAGTTTCAAGGAGCAAGCACTGTCATCCTGGCCATTTTGATGGACACATTGTGTTTGTATCAGCTCCGTGAGGAATCTAATTGATAGTAGTCATGTGCAGTGAATCTCCACGGGTTCTCAGTAAACTGCAACAAAATACTACCTCCCTCTTGAGCTCATGACTATTTATGAATAGTATTGCAAACGCTGTAATAGCTCTACCCTTCTTGCGACCTTCTGAATATAATACCTAATTAGTCAGCTTGCATGGAACCAGGTGATTTGCAATGCGGTGGCTCCTGGCCCGGAGCCATCCATCCATCTAATGGATGTGGAATTACACGCACTTTTATGATGGCCCTTCCTTTGCAGCTCCAGCCAGCTGTACCCCTGAATTGGCCGGCAAGCAGCTATTCTGAGGCATGTAATTCTTGCTGTCCCCCCGAGAGCAAGAGAACCCTTCTTAACAGTTGATGGACATGTTCATTTTGAGTTGCTCCTTACATTTCTGTCACACAGATGGATGCAGTCTCACTAGTTAAGGCTCGTTTTTAAAAAATGGACAAATTTGATTCCACCAGAGGGCACCATGGTAAACTTCATTTTCAGAAGTACCCGGAACAGGTCAGCTAAGAGATCCCCAAAACGAGAATACTGAAATGAATGTCATTAAAGCAGCAATACCTTGATCAAGATACTGATTCCATCGCGATTTTAAAATCTCTAGGGAGTGATTTACTTTGCCGGGGATGTGTTCCTCATTCACAGACGCAACTTGGCCAGATCAAAAATAGATACAGGCTTGGTCGTGGCCAGTGCGTGAGCTCCCCAGACTGTCAAGAAAGCAGTACGCTTTTCTTGACCGTTGGGGAGTGGGGACCTCTACTTTCCTGGCTCTAAAAAAGAATGAACGCCTTTCCGCACAGGAATCCCAGAAGGCAAACCGATACCACAATTTCCTACCCGCTCCACAACGGCTATCTAGAACAGCTCCGATTTAGGATGCATTTCAAGCGTTTACTACTAAGAGACCTGGGGAGTGAATGGATACTATCCCCAAGTCCCATTGCAAACAAGATTCTATTCCCTTTTCCAGAAATCATGGTGTTGAGGTTCCACAAAACCACCCACACGATGGCAGCTGTAGCACCCCACGACTCACGACTACAACAGGAATTCACAAATGACAGGGCACAAACCAGTCGGTGCACAGGTGACGTGCCCCGCAGGGTACGTGAAGGCCCTGCTCTTCATTCCTTCCTTCGGCAAACGCTCCCTCCCTCGTGTCACTGCTGTGGGCTTAGGGGCTACAGCATGAACGAAAGAAACCTTGCGCTTTTGCCTTCACTGAGCTTGATGATTGCTGAGGTGGAGGCGGGGGGTGGGGGGAGACCCATAAAAAGATGACGATAAACAAGGAACCAAATACAAGCATGTGTGATTCCAGAGTGAGGTATCGGAGGAAGTTAACAAACAAGCACTGCGCGTGAGGACGAAGGAGTGTCTTCCTCTGCCAGGCTTGGGACAGGAGCCCTGTCTGTGCGGGTTACATGAAACAGGAGAACGAGCCAGCCACGGAGGACGTGGAGCCCGACAGCAGCAAGGTTGCCGGCTCCCCGCCTGCGAAGACTGTAGTGTGTTTTCCTAACCGAAATAAGGCCTCAGTGACTCCAGTGATGCTAGGCAGAGCGTCGCAAAGTGAACAGGGGCCAGGTCCTAGTAAGGATCGCAAGTTTTATTCTCGGGGCACGTTTTAAGCAGGGCGTGGACAGGATGCACAGAACGGATTTGAAGGGAAGGGGGCAGGAGGTGGAGAGGACAGGACGGGGAGCGAGAAATTGGAGACATCCACGAGGAAGCTGTTGCCGGGGAGGAAAAATGCCGGTGACTGTGGAGATGGACAGGAATCACCTGATTCAAGGCATGATTTGGAAATGGAATCTTTGTGACTTGCCAAGAAATTAGGAAGGGGGAAGGGGGAGAGAGACCAGGGTGACTTTCAGGGTTCCAGCTAGAGCAGCCGGCCGAAGAGCAATGAGATCGCGAAGGCTGAGGAAGGAGAGGCTTTTCAAGGAGAGGTGGGGGACAATGATTAGGTGCCAGGCTCCACATGACGCGTGTGACAAGACTTTGAGACACCCCGGTGAAATGCAGTCCGAGCCGCCCTGCGAGCTTGCAGGACTCGGGGCCCATTTGCACCACCGTCTCCCCTTCCAGATACCCACAGAGATGTTCCCCACGCCTGTGTTTTCAAGGTCTGTGACCGCAAAGGGCAGAGAGCCCTTCACCCGCATTTGCATTTCCTGCTAACCTACAGACCGATGGGGCTTCTGGTTCTCTTTTCTGCGATCAGAGCAGTTGCTCGCCCTGGATGCTGCCCGCAACTCCAGATCGCGACCTCCGCAACACCCCCTGTGACATCAAGAGTGTTGGATTTGTGGCCGGAAACCCTCGGCTGTTTTTCTTAGGAGCTGAGTGACCTGGAGCCCGTGATTGAACTTCTGGGAGCCCTGCAGGTCTTAAGAAAGACAGTATCAGTGATTACACGTAAAAGCACTCTGTAAACCCTAAGCAGTTACATCAGTAGGTGCCGTTACTCTGTGTTTTTCATCACAGTCATCACCTCCGTTAGGAATCATCTGCCATTGATTTTGCCCCGTTCCCTTCCCTTTTTTTCTTGCCTGCTTCTTCGGCCTCCTGTCCCTTCTGCCACATAAATTTGCTTTCCTGAAAAAGGCTGGGTATTTGGAGACATCATCGCCAGCCAATCAGAGCGCACCATTCCTCCCGGCTGCTAAGCCAATCAGATGTAACCTCCAGGTCTCTTGTCTGTGTTGCTAAGGCTTCAGGTCTACTTCCAAAAGCTGAGTTGCCTGCTCTCTGCTGGTTCTCATCCTCACCACCCCCCTCCACCCTCCCAACCCGCCTCCCCCCCATCCCCCCCCCCCCCCCATCGCCAGCCTCTCTTCCCACTTTCCCTCCCTCTCCATCCCTCTCCTCCCCTCTCCTCCCTCCCCCTTCAGGGTTTGGAGCAATTCCAAATACTTAAGCCTTCCGGAAGTTTGGGTTACGGATAAGCAAGGTCTGACTGTGTATATTTTCCCTTGAGAAATAGAGAACAACTATTCCATGTTCAATATTGGAGCAAGTGTTTTAACAGCTTGGCCGCATAACATTTAGATTTGTTTATGGGAGGGATTTTTTTTTCCTTTTTTTTTTTTTTTTTTTGGTGTACAAATCGACTCTAATTCAGATAGACCAGAGAATAAACTGGCATTAAATTTGGGAGTGAAACGTCATATCACTTAAACCTCATTGGGCTTCACATTTCATTCAGAGTATTTTAAAGCTCTCCCAGTTCTTAACTGATGACAGACATGATAAATATATTGTGGCTGTTAGGCTCCTGTTTCTTGAACCTTCCGTGCTGGGATTATCGGTGAAAAACCACCCTGGATAGCAGTGATTTGGGAACTAATACCTAATCTCTAAGTGGGTGTCCTGTCACTCACTTCCGGCTTCTTCTTTGGCAGCTAATTAACATGGGAGTAATAGCTAGAAACCTCCACCCCCACCCCCACCCCCACCCCCACCCCCCAGGACCCTCTGGTCCATCTTTAAAGGCTGTGTAGCCAGGGACATTCAGAAGATTCCCTTAACACAGAACAGCCTCTGCCTTCCAAAACCCTAAAGACATTTGATAAGGAAAAATAACTAACGAGTGATGTCTTTCTCATAACCTTTGCTACCTACTTAAAAACTAACAGTACAAGAATTTGCAGCTTAAAATGACCAGAGAAGTGGCAGAAAGCCAGAATTCTGTCTGAGACAGCTTAGAAAAAGCTTAATCATTAACCAACGGGTCACTGCCTTCAGGCTCTGACCTTTAGAACTAACCAATTTTAGCCTTTGGGTTAGCTTCCTTCAAATCAAGTTACGTATGGAGGGAAAAAAAAAATAAAACCTCTCTGGTGGCATGGTACCACCCATCCAAGAAGGGGTTCTCAGCAGCCCACGTATTTGGTGAGGAGCTTTCTGATGCCTGGGAGTTGGTCCAAAACACAATATTCACAACTGTTAAATCTTTTTTTTTTTTTTTTTTTTTTTTTTGGTTAGAGTTTAGGGAAGGCCCTGAGCAGGACTGCATATCCTGCAGGTGAAATGTACGAAATCCGGTTAACATGGTAACGGCTCTAAAAATACCTAGGCTACAGTTTAACCACAGAGTTTCCTCCTTAACGTAAAAGAGCCACCGTCACGAGCCGTTCGAAAGTGCAGCAAAAGCAATCCCTAGGACTTTGTGCAAAGCAGGCTGTTCAATCAGGCCTGGCAATGACAAACTGCAGCCAGTCGGCCTCAACGTAGTAATTAAAGTTTTGCGGGGCAGAGCAGCAAAGCACGCAGCCGCCAAGAAGAATGTTACGTTGATAAGCCTTTTTTTTTCCCTTCCTCCAAAGCTGTTTTCTCTCCTGCACCCCCACCCGCAGGTGGACCAAGCAGGGCGTGGCAGGGGTGCAGAGACAAAGAGTCACCACACTGTAACCGCAGGGCCCCACCCGAAGAAAGCCTGGGGCAGAGGGACCGGAGGGGCCACTGGGCTTGCTGCCACTGTGTGCCTGGCAGTCCCCCCTCTCAGGGCTCCCTCCGAGGCGGTGCTGGAGGGTGATTGCTCGCCTGGGGGTTCCAGTCCAGGCCCTTTGCTGGGCAGGGACCCGGAGGGTGGGGGTCAGCCTTTGCCCCGAAGCCTTTGCAATTAGAGACTGGGAAACACATTAGGAGCTTTTGCATTCCGAGCCTTGCGGGCCCAGGGTAAGAGATTCCTTACTAGATTTTGTCACGTCTGGGGTGCCAGGTTGAGTAAATCACAATACCTGACACTGGGTTGCATCCGAATTTTAGATAAACACTTAATAGCTTATTTAGTGTAAGTATGCCCCGTGCAATATTTGTGATATACTTATACTAAAATGAAAATGCGCTGTTTTTCTGAAAGTCGGATTTGCTTGGACGCGCCTTATCCTACCTGGCAACTCCAGTAAATTGCTTTCCTTGTTTGTACTTCTTAGAGTCTCCCTGTCCTCCAACACCCAATCAGTACGCTGAGGTTTGTTTGCTTGGGTTTTTTTTTTTTTTTTTTTACCTTGGTTTGTTTTATTGTTGTTTGATTTAGCTGTACTATTTTTTAAAATGTTTTTAATGTTTGTTTATTTTTGACAGAGAGAGAGAGAGAGACAGACAGAGCATGAGTGGGGGAGGGGCAGAGAGAGGGGGAGACACAGAATCCGAAGCAGGCTCCAGGCTCTGAGCTGTCGGCACAGAGCCCGATGCGGGGCTCGAACTTACGGACTGTGAGATCACGACCTGAGCGGAAGTCAGACGCTCAACTGACTGAGCCACCCAGGAACCCCCCCCCTTTTTTTTTTTTTTTTAATTTTTGGGTCAATATAGAAGGGCTATAGTCCAGGGAAAATGAACTAGCATTTACTGAGTTCATTCTTAAAACAACCTTACATTGGGTATTTTGGGTGCATTTTGTTTCAATCCTTACATTTCTGTATGGTAGACTCTTTTTAATCCACATTGTACAAAGGAGGATCCTGAGGATCAGAGAGGTTAAGTGACTTGACTAAGGTCATACAGCTAACCTGTAGCAAAGCTGGTCATGACTGCTTTCCCCTGAAGCTATTCCGATTTCCATATATCAATTAATTTGATGCTCAAATCGACCCCGTGATATAGGTGGTTCTATCATTATAATCCCTGTTTTACAGATGAGGAAACAGGTTCAGAGAGGTTAAGTATGTTTCACAAGGTCACACAGCCTAGGCTTTGCAGCCAGGAAGACCAGATTTAAATCATGCTTCATTCACTTAGCAGTATGCCACCCTAGGAAGGGTCTGAACTTTAATTTCTCCGCACTATGAATTGGAAAGAGTTATGCCCTCTCACAAAGAAAAAGCTTTGCACATAGCAGGCACTCAAAAGACATGATTTTGAGAATTGTCTTTACTCCATACCTGTGACAGTAAGAGACAGAAGAGAACAGTCTAGGTCAAGGATTGGCAACATTTTTCTGCAAAGAACCAGAGAGTAAGAATGTTAGGCCTTGCAGACCAAGAGGCAGAATCAAGGATACTATGTAGGCAGTTACATAATGAGAGAGAACAATTTCTACAGATCTCGATCAACAAAATTGAAAATGTAATAACAATACTAATAACGGAGTACAACTCTCTGTATCATAGGTCTCATAAGTGAACGGAATTCTTTTATTGTGAAGGGGGGTAACATTTGAATCTGAGGTTCAAAGTTAGTGTTTCCTGCCATCAGAAGTGATTGCACACGACCATCTGTTAGTGCTGATTCATAATGAGATTTTACATATTTCATCTTTGAAAAGGTCTTTTCACACTGATAGATATTGCCAAGCACCGGTGTCTGTCCACGAGCCTACGACTAATGGAGCACGTTCATTGCTTGGAAGGCGCTGAAAGAATTCTATTCAGTTCTTGGTATTTGCTTTTTAGCGTGTCATGAAATTAATTACTTAGAATCGAAGGGTAGGCAGACTCTCTCCTCACTGCCGTTAAAAGGATTTTGAAATATGGAAATTTCCTTTGCACTTGAAGTAAGGCCCATAGAAATGCCACTGAAACTGTAGTTTGAGCTTAGAAAATATAGCTGGTAAATATAGCTGGCACATGGGACGCCGGGGTGGCTCCGTCGGTTAAGCGTCCGACTTCGGCTCAGGTCATGATCTCGCGGTTTGTGAGTTCGAGCCCCACGTCGGGCTCTGTGCTGACAGCTCGGAGCCTGGAGCCTGCTTTGGATTCTGTGTCTCCCTCTCTCTGCCCCTTCCCTGCTCATAATCTCTCTCTCTCTCTCTCCCTCTGTCTCTCTCAAAAATAAACAATTAAAAACTTTAATAACATTTTTAAAAAAGAAAACAGAGCTGGTGCACAATGGAGGCCTTGTTTTCACTTGTGACAGCACAGAAAATGGATAAAGCAGCTCGACATTATGGGCGATGCCAACATTAGTTGTCGTCGAAATACCTTTACCACAGTCTAAGTTTCACTTCAAAGTGCTGCTTGACCTTGTAATTTAAGGTCACATTCATTAAGAAACTACCAGTTCTGCAACAAAAGCTCATTTCCAAAACCTTATTGTGGTCGACGGTGGCACGGGTCATTCACAAAAATTTCAACCTCGGCCATCAAAACCATCACAGTCACCTTTTAGCCATTGATCTGCTATGTGGCAGAGAAATAGGATATTCCGATTCTGCTGTGACCAATACAGAACTGATGATGCTTGAGGTCCACAGAAATGAAGGCCCCCATTACCAGTGGGTCACGATGGATTTTAGTATTTTCCACAAAGCACCTGCTGGGGAATAACAGAATGAGGATCCATAGGTTTAAAATGCCTTATAAGTTTAGCTGAGTCTCTTTTCTGCTTCAGAACAAATCCTCTCACCACCACCATTTGGAACAAGTCTTAGAAGATTCCCCTTCAGATGGAACTGAATTAGTGTTCTCTCCGTTTCTTTGAAAACCTTCCCGCCTGTTGTTTTACAATGCAAAATGCTCATAGAAGCCAATTCTTCGGTCACTTCCAAGGCAGGACGGAGTCCTCAGATAGTAATAACTGTGCAATATCAGTAACAACGGTCACCTCGTCGGGAGCGACGGAAAACCACCCGAAATCATTTGCCTTGGTTCTTAGTTGACGAACGGTGTTGCTTCTGACGCTGCAAATTCTTCAAGCCAACGAAGCCAGTGGTCTTAAAATTAAACAGGTTTATTTCTCCTGGACAATTTCTTTGCGGCAACCAAGCACAATTTAGTTTACTCACCATCGACTAATGGCTTTCCTTACTCAGGAAACAAACGAGCCACTTAGAAACTTATTTTGTTGAGCCTCATTTTTCAACTCTTTTTGTGAAACAAACAAACAAACAAACAAACAAACTGTGCTGTGGGGTCGCCTGGGTGGCTCCGTCGGTTAAGCATCTGACTTTTGATTTCTGTTCAAGCCATGATCTCGTGGTTCATGCCCACTGGGGTCTGCACTGACAGCGTAGAACCTGCTTGGGTTTCTCTCTTCCTCTCTCTCTGCCCCTCGCCCACACACTCTCTCTCTGTCTCTGTCTCTCCAAACAAATAAATAAACAAACAAAATTCTGCTACGATGAGATAGTCCACTTTAAAAAAAATTTTTTTTTTTAATGACCATTGCTCTCCTGGGAGTGGTGATGAGCGTTTAGCCCCACTAATCCCAACGAATACGGTATTTGTATCTGGTCTGGTGTCATTCCAGAATAAATGCAATGCTTTGCCAACTAATTTGATAACAGAGTCATCCACACCGCACTGTACACGCCGTTGGAAGTCTGCTTTCCTCTTCTTGTTTTGACCTGACAAGTTTGCAGTGGCGCTTAAAAACTAATATTAAGAGAAGCCACAGTACCGTGTGGTACTTCAATCACGGTCGGGTTGTAACTGCATCAGTGTGGTTTGTGGTGTACGTACTTTGTCACAGTGCAGGGCACTCAGAGAACGGACCTCAACCGCTCTCCTGGCCGCTGTGGTAGGAGGGTGGTCCAGAGACAGTAAGAGCACAAAATGAGTGTCATTGGTTCCAGCAAACCCTTACGTGTGGATACTATACTTGGGCGTGACGTCATTTTCATGGGTCACAAAATATCATTCTCATTTTGATGTTTTTGAATCATTTACAAATTTAAAAACCATCAGGGCACCTGGGTGGCTCAGTTGGTTAAGTGTCAGGTCATGCTGTCACAGTTCGTGGGTTCAAGCCCCACGTCGGGCTCTGTGCTGACAGCTCGGAGCCTGGAGCCCGCTTCGGATTCTGTGTCTCCCTCGTTCTCTGCCCCTCCCCCGCTCATGCTCTGTCTCTGTCTCTCTCTCAAAAATAAATAAATATTCAAAAAAACCGCTTTTAATGTAAAAACCATTGTCAGCTGGAGGGCCATACAACCGTGGGCAGGAGTCAGATATGGGCCATGGGATAACCAAAACTTGTTCTAGTAAACTAAATATTAAAGTTGATCTAAAAAACTTTGATCAGAATTTTTCTGCAATAGGTAATACAGGATCTACGTTTTAAAACAGGCTCTGTCAGGCACATGTGAATCTTTGTTTTATCACAGAAAGATACTATAGAGTAAATACAAAGAACAAGAGCTTTGGGGCGGCTGGGGGGGCTCAGTCGGTTGAGCCTCGGACTTCAGCTGAGGTCATGATCTTGCGGTTCATGAGTTCGAGCCCCTCATCGGGCTCCGGGCTGAGAGCCCAGAGCCTGTAGCCTGTTTCAGATTCTAGGTCTCCCTCTCTCTTTCTGCCCCTCCCCCACTTGTGCTTCCTCTCTCTCTCTCTCTCTCTCTCACTCTGCCTCTCTCTCTCTCTCTCTCAAAAATAAATAAACATTAGGGGCGCCTGGGGGGCTCAGTCGGTTGAGCGTCCGACTTCGGCTCAGGTCATCATCTCACTGTTCGTGTGTTCGAGCCCCGCGTCAGGCTCTGTGCTGACAGCTCAGAGCCTGGAGCCTGTTTCAGATTCTGTGTCTCTCTCTGTCTGACTCTCCCCTGTTCATACTCTGTCTCTCCCTGTCTCAAAAATAAATAAAACGTTAAAGAAAATTAAAAAAAAAAAGATGATCAACATTTAAATAAATAAATAAATAAAATAAATAAACATTAAAAAATTAGCTTTAAGAAAAAAAAGAAAGAACAAGAGCTTTGAAATTGTTCATTTGGGGCCGAGTCCTGCTCTGCCATTGGCTACTTGGTCAGACTACTTAATATATTTAAATTTGTTTCTTCATCCGTAGAAATGGGGTGGATAATTAGAATCCTTACTGAGGTCGTAAAAAAGACCTGTATCATCACTACTACTTAACATATGTAGAGACCTACCTATTCAAAATGTGGCCTGCCTCATCTGGCAGCCTGGGGAAATCAGAATCAGCACTTTAACGAGATCCTTAGGTAATTTGCAGGCACATTAAAGTCTGAGATGCCCTGGTATGAGGAGGTGCTAGCTAATGCAATCATACCAAGAAAAGAAACTGAAGGGTACACATTTTGGAAAGGAAGAGGTAATTCTGACATTATTTGTGGACTACGCGAGGGCCACATAGTTCAAAGGGAAATTCAAGGGGAGTCACCTAATGAAGAAATCCACAGAAAAAGAAAGCCAGATATAAGAAATATAAAATATTTCTTGGTACATATAGATATGAATATGCGAATGCACAATTAGTAGCTTTATTATACTGCATCAATGGCCAACTTGAAAATATAATATCAAAAAACAAAAAAACAAAAAAACCAAAATCTCTATCTACAAGAGTAACAGAAACCGTAAGCTGACTAGGAATAAACCTAACAAGAATTGTTTGTGAGTGGGTGAAGAAATTGCAAACTTACTGAAGGATCTAAAAGATGACCCGGATATATAGGGAAATATACCATACTCATGTATAAGAAGACTCAATATAATATAACTGCCAATTGGTCCCACATTAATCTATAAAGTCAAAGCTATTTTCTCAAGCTTTGAAGAATTGAAGAATTCAATTGCAGAATTGAATTGGTTGAAGAATTTAGTTGGAGAATTTAGTTGGTAAAAGAGGCATCTTTTATCAGTGGAGACTGGATTATTTAAATAAGTAGTATAGAAACAGTCGACTGTGTAGGGCCTTCTGGCTGGTTCAGTCAGTAGACCATGTGACTCTTGACCTTGGGGTCATGAGTTCAAGGTAGAGTTTACTTAATAAAAAAAAATTAATAACAAAAAAACCTATCTGTTTTCAAAGATTTCCATTTCCCCTACCTCCATACCATATAAAACAATAAATTAAAGATGGATTATAGGGTTGATCATAGAGATATGAAAGTCCTAGAAGAAAATGGAAGTTTCTTTTGTAAATAACCTTCAACTGGGAAAGCTTTTCTTTCAAAAAGGCACAAAATACCAAAATTTAAAAAGGAAAAGAATTGAAAAATTTGACTATATAAAGTTGAAAGTGTTCTATCACCTAACAAGCCACCGGTTGAATACATTGACAATATATGTCACAAGTATAGGATTACATTGCAGAATACATGAGCGAAACAAAAACAATGCAGGATCCAAATGGGCAAAGTTTATGAACAGGCATCAAGCAGAAGGAAAGCGAATGGTTAGTAAACATCTGAAAAGATGATCGACTTGACCTCCCATGTTGTTGCTGTTTCTATTGCAGTATGACAGATCCCCCCCAAATTTAGTGACAAAACAATCATCATATTACATCAAGAATTCTGCAAGTTAAAAATTTGGACACGTTACAGTGGGGACAGCTTATCTCTGCTCCACAATGTCTGGGGTCTCAGCTGGAAAGATTCAAGAGCTGGGGGCGGGGGGATGATATCTTCCGGAGGCATCTTCGCTGATATGTCTGTGGGTTGACGCTGGTGTAGGCTAGAGCTGTTGACCGGAAACTTATGTATCCTTTCAAGTGGCCTGGGATTCTTCATAACATAGTGGCCGGGTTCCAAGACTGAGTGTCCCAGGAGAACCAAGCATAAATCAGATCATTTTTTATGACTTCACTCAAAAGTAACATAGTGTCAGTTCTGCCTTAGGCACACACTCAGATTCCAGACAAGGGGATAGAGACCCTACCTTTTGATACAAAGGATGTAGGATGAGGAGTTTTGTTGGAACCGAATGGAAAAAATCTATCTGCCCCACTGGTTATCAAGGAAACTCAAATCAAATAACTCACGACCATTTATCACACATCAGATCGATAATTCTTCCAGTTTCGTTCATTCTTTGGAAGAAAGAGCAGGAGGGGGGATCAAAAGGAAGATGAGAAAAATAAAAGCAGTGGGCTAAATATTATCACTGTGTTTTCCCCCAGTTTAAAACAGAACAAAACAAAACCTTGGTCTGGGAAGAATTTCTCTTTGTTCCAAACATTATTAAAAACTGGCCATTTTATTAGGATATGAAAAAGGCATTTATTTTGAAAAAGTTATCCTGCTGAAATAGCAATACATTTTCGCATTTAAATGAGCAAAAACAAAGAAAGTCCCTTTCCTTAATTGAACTCACTCTTGGACATTAAAGCACTCTACTGAACATAAATTTGCATTTTCCCCCCAGTAATAGTTAATATATAGTTGTCTTCTACTGCAAGTTGAATGAATAAGTTTAGAAGTGAATGAAAAATGGTTTCTTTTTTTTTTTTTTTTTTTTTTTAAACTTTTTTTAACGTTTATTTATTTTTGAGACAGAGAGAGACAGAGCATGAACAGGGGAGGGGCAGAGAGAGAGGGAGACACAGAATCTGAAACGGGCTCCAGGCTCTGAGCTGTCAGCACAGAACCCGATGCGGGGCTCGAACTCACAGACCGAGAGATCATGACCTGAGCCGAAGTCAGATGTTTAACCGACCAAGCCACCCAGGCGCCCCTGAAAAATGGTTTCTACGCGTGTGTTTGCGAGTATGAGAGAGAGACATGGAAAAGACACCTTATGTTGGATTTGAGCTTTTTAAAGAGTATTTGTGAATTATTTTCAAGAAAATAGAAAGCTCAGGTGTAGCTAATCTTGTCTGATTTTAATGAGCCATACAAATATTATTTTGTTCTAAGAGAATTTGCCTGTATAAAAGAATTCATTAAAGTTTAATAAATGATTTTTAATTAATGGGTTGATATCTCTGGTGAAGTGTAAGGTGTTACATTGTTTTTTATGTGCGAAGTACATCAGCCTGGAGGGTGGTATTTTTACCAAGACCATTAGAACAGAGAAAAATTGTTCGGAAAAGAAAATAAGTTTTCCGTTCTTTCCCAAAGCCATCTGGGTTCTTTTCAGATTATAAATGTAAATGTATGATTTTATGTTTATTTACTGTACCTGTGATGTTTATAAATGTTACTTGTGTGGTTAAGTAGCCGCACGGTATGCAGCAGAAGAATTTGCTTGCATTTTTGCACAACTGACTTGCCGTACAATTGTTAGGCAAATTCATGATCCCCCCCCCGGATTGTGGTATCCGCCACCATGGAAATAAGGCAGGAGATTCAGGGACTAGCAAAGAACAGAAAAGACTACATGCTTTTTCCAGCCATGCTGGAATAATAGATGGAACTGTCTTCCCCACAACATCGTCTTTTCGACACTTGTGAGAGAATAACGGATTATTCTTTTGCAATTGCTAATAAAATACAAGCACCAGGTTAGCAAATTAAAAAGTTAAATTTCTCAGAATGACATTGACTCATCTATATCGCAGATAAGAAATCAATATTTTATTTGCCGCATCGTTCAGTTCCATTTCTCAATATGCATTATTTGAAATAGAGGTGAATTAATTTTTTTACGGACTGCCTATTCGGATGTTCTCGTTTTGCACTGTGTCCCCGAATCTTTGTGCAGGAGGACAGCTAGCAGGGTGACATCGGTACTGAGTGAGAAACGATAGCGTAAATCAAATTCCTGCTTCAGGCAGCTCTTGGGTTATAAACTCCCTTTTGGTCATCTGTTGTTTCAGATTAGCAATGTGTGTTCCCCTAGAACCAAAGTTCTCATCTGCTATCTCAGTCTAGCCCACAAAAACTTATTTATCGTTAACAAAATAGACTTACTTCCATTTGCTCAAATAAGACGGAGAACGATTCAATTGTTCTATTGATAGTGGACACTGGGTATTGAGGAAATGCCAGATGAGGACGTGGACGGAGTGTTTCATGAGATTCGGAAGGGGACGGACATCAGGGGACTCTTACAAGCATGGTCCTTTATTACTTCTGATTTCAGTAGCAAGCATGTGGCTTTCCTGATCCCTGCATCACTTACTATTAATGCCACCTTTGGGGCACCAGGTGGCTCAGTCAGCTAAGCGTCTGATTCTTGATCTTGGCTCAGGTCACGATCTCATGAGGTCTCATGAGATCGAGCCTCGCGTCGGGCTCTGCGCTGACAGCATGGAGCCTGTTTGGGATTCCTTCTCCTACTCTCTCTCTCCCCTTCCTTCTCTCTCTCTCTCTCTCTCAAAAATAAACAAATAAACTTAAAAAAAAAAACATAAAGCCACTTTCAATTTATGTTGGGCAAGGACTTCTTCTGTCCTGTTTGACGTCTTGTTCCTAAGTAGGATGAAAGAGATAGGGAACGGGAGGCAGTGGGTTCGCTGAGATGAGATCTTCCTGATGGCAGGACACCTTGGGTGAGAAGGAGGACACGCGGGGAGGGGGACTGGAGTGTAAGGCGGAGGAGAGCAGGGGCCGAGAGCCGGCCACCAGCTGGACGTCAGAGCAGGACAGCCTGTGTGCTGCCTAAGCTGGAAATGAGGGCGGGGGCGGGTGGAAGCTTGGAAGGAGGATCTCCACTTGAATTCTTCTTGTACACGCGGGGCATCCATAACCTACCGTGAAACCAGATAATGTCTGAAAAGATCTCAGCAGGTAACCCCATAATTTTACCCGGGATTTCCTTGTGATCGGTGAGTGTCCCTACGTTTCCTTGTGTCCCACAAGTTTCCTTGTGATCGTTGGAGGGTCCCTAAGCAGACACAGGTGTGGGGAAAGGTTTGCTCTTCGGAATCTGCTCTTTAAGTAACACAGACACGAGACCCCATTTGTCACCCCATCACGGAGATCACACCCGAGCAGATGTACACATTTACCTGCAAACAGGAGTAAACAGGTGTGTGGGGTGGGTGTGTCAGGGCAGGAAATCGAAGGAGGGATTTATGTTTCTGACTCTACACCACAGGATAGAACCATGGGTCATAAGAAAGGAGAAAACTGCTTACTGGGTTTCAGGTTACAGAGGTGCGGTGATTGATTGCATTAGAGTTAAGTTATACACCAACTCTGATTAATAATGGATACCTGGTTACAGAAATCTTTTTAATAGGGTGAACGTTTTGATGAAATGGTATTCAGCTAAAGTTAAGCTATAGATCAGGAGCAAATATCTTGAAGCTGTAAAAACGTCTTTGTGGAGATGAGCCAGGAAAAATTCTTTGTAGTCTTCCTTCCTGGCTCCTACTTGTGAATCTCCTGTTGGCAGCTATACCTTCCCATAGCAGTTAAGTCTGTCTTGTTCATCCCTTTCCTTGCGATGTCAAGCACAGCAGTGATAATTGTCATTGTTAATTTTTATTTGTCCCTGCTCTGTGCTGAGTATTTTTGCATACATAATTTTTCTAATATGTGGAGTACAAAATTTCTAAAACTTTTCATCCTATTTATTTTTTTAAGTTTTTTTTTTTAAGTTCATTTATGTCTGAGAGAGAGAAAGACAGAGCATGAGTGGGGGAGGGGCGGAGAGAGAGGGAGACACAGAATCCCAAGCAGGCCGCAGGCTCTGAGCCCGACACAAAGCCCGACACGGGGCTCGAACTCGTGAACCGTGAGATCGTGACCGGACCCGAAGTCAGACCCTTAACTGACTGAGCCACCCAGGCGCCCCTTTTCATATTTAGAATATAACATCTCTAAATGTTTTTTGGTAATATTTAGAATATAAAATTTCCAATCTAATCCTCATAACTGCCTTGTAAGGTCACTTGTACTCACTACTTAACAAACAGATAAGGAAACTGAAGTTCAGTGAGGTGAAATGTATATATCGCATTATATTGATATGCATTTATTTACATACATCAAGATTTGTGCTGAGGCTCAGAAACGCGAGCCTTCAGCTAAGGAGGACCTCTGTCATCAGATCTTTCGGGTCAAACGTTTGCCGTGACGTAAAGGTCAGATGAGAAATAGGGAGAAATGACTGAGACCCGGCAGTAAAAACATTCAGCTCAATAGCATGAATAAAATGGAAACAAAACAAAAATAATAGGGGCACCTGGGTGGCTCAGTCGGTGGAGTGTCCGACTCTTGATTTCAGCTCAGGCCATGATCTCAGGGTGGTGGGATCGAGCCCCGCATTGGGCTCCATGCTGACAGCACGGAGTCTGCTTAAGATTCTCTCTCCCTCCCCACTCTGCCCCCCCTACTCTGCCCCTCTCCCCTGCCCTCGCTCCGCTGAATTTCCCTCTCTCTCTCTCTCTCTCTCATGAAAAAAACAGAGAGATAACGAAGACAAAAGGACAGTAGTTTACTAAGGTAAAGACTAGTATATGGGTAAGAAGAACTTTAAAAGTATTACAAAGAAAAGGTAAGCTAATAGGAAGATGGAAGATGAAGTTTTTCATCAAACCGAGGTTTGTATTCATTATAGGGGTGATTATGCTGATTTTACAGTAAGGAAAACGCTTCCACTAAATGAGCTCGGCTGCCACTTCCACTTTTCTCCCCCCACGTCCAGTTTATTCTCTTTGGCTTTCGCCGAGCATCGTGGGCATTTGCTGCTCTGTAAACAGAAGAGAATTAGCGGATTTGCCAAGTACAAGATAAACATATGTCCCAGTGTCCTGGAGCTTACACTACCGGACTCGGACATTTTACCTCGATACCGCAGATTCCAGGCCCCTGCAAGCGTTGCTTTCTGATTTCTAAAAGTATAAAAGTTTTGAATTAGATTATTAATTTGCCAAGTCGTTGCCTCCGTACAAAGTAACTCTGGCCATCAATATAAAAATATATATCTGTATAAAAATGCGAGGTGGCAGGTAACAACGTTTTTATTACTATGAATTTTGGAACGACTGTACATGCTCACGAACGCCACGGCCGTAAAGTAATTAAATGGGTAGGTTGGGACGAGTGGCTGTAAAATACGGTATTCCGTGACATTTTGCATCGTCGCGCGCACAGTGCTTTACTTTCATAGTCTCTCTTGTCTGAAACTGGGTACTTCTACAAAAACAACGATGACACAGTAGCCTAAAAGTTTAGAAACGCAGGGAAATAAGGCTAGCATTTCCAACCTTCTTATTGTGGGTTTGGGACTCACTGTGTACGCTGTGCAAAGACGACGGGAAAGCCTGCTACGTTTCTGTGTCGAAACCCAAAGGGAAGCCTCCCAAGGATAAAACCCTTAATCACCAGGGGCACGTTATGTTATGTCTCGGTCCACAATCTGTCTGACTGGTGTAGGGCTGGGTGCACAGTGAGCCTACGGAAGACGATGCTGGAGTTAAATAACCCCACATTCTTTCAGAAAACGGGTCCTCCATTTAAAAACTTTTTTTTTTTTAATTTTTCTAATCCCGTGGTTAGAACTAGGTGCCAGAGAGACGATCGAGCCGTTTTAATGTCACAGGCCCTCCATCCAGATAAAGAGAAGAGTGGTTAGCGAGTTTGTAAAGCAGCAGAGACTTGGTGTGGTTGCGGGAAAGTCAGGGGCTTTATGGCAAGCCAGCTACAGGCACGTCTGGAGGGCGAAAAAGTTTATTTCAAAGGCCACCAGCGAGGAGTAGCGGGAAGGCAGTAGAAGCAGAGAGCAGTGAGAAAACATTGTCTTGTTTCCCTGACACGCGGTTCTTTGTGATTCCGGAGATGGGGACGCAGCAGGGATGGGAATTCTCTTCCTGGATTGAGAAGGGGGGACCAGGTTCTTCACGAATGCTGGTCACAGTACTGACCCTTTGAGCCTTCACTCTACTGCAAAGACATTCTAGCCTGGTGGGGCAGATTTGCCTGTTTACTCCTGGATGCCTAACAACGTGCTCCTATAATTTATTTTTATCCTTATAGAAAGAAAGGTAAGGTCAGGATCAATGAAGTATTATTCTATTCTAGAAACATTAGCTATCTTGATGTTCTTTTCTTCCCTCTTTGATTCCACTTAACGCATTGATCGTGAGGGTCCCCCAAAGTTTGGGGCACGTTAGGATAAACTTCTCTCACTAGACATGCACCTCATTGTCCTCCTATGCCTATGCTTTTTTAATGCGTTCCGGTGAGTTCCAAACAACGGGTGGGCATAGCAGCTGGTGAAACGCACCCGTGAACGTCGGCATCCAGGTGACCGTTAGCTTTCTGCCTCAACGCAGGAGTGGAAAACTAGATTCATCCTAAGCTTTTGCCCAAACGTTTTTATCAAGCGCCCGAAAGACCACACAGAGAAACCTTTTTCTTGGGCACTTCTCATTTTTACACCATTGCGGGATAGGATTAGGCTTGAGAAACTGTAACGGCGGGCAGACCACAGGAAGGATCCCCCGGAGTGTGGGTTTCTATTCCTCCCCAAAAGATAAGTCTCTAAATATTCAGCATCCTGAATTCGATCGCTAAAGAATTCCCCAATTTATGTTAAATTAAAAAAAAAAACAAACTCTTGTCTGAAATGCTCTTGGCATCATCACTACTCGTTACTTTTCAAAGAAGAATGTTGGTTTCTTGACCCTTGGCTCTGGCCAGTCAGGTGTATCCAGTATACTTTACCAGCCAAAGAGCTGTCTTTGACTTAGTAATATCCTGATATGCTTGAGATGTTAGGATGTTACCTCGAAAGGCTTGTTAAAAACTTTTTTCTGAAGTATGATACACACATCGACACTTCCCAAGGCTTTTAAAGTCAAGAACGATACTGTTGGGTTTTCGCAATACACTGATCACGTGCCTTTGACTGTGCTAAGCGCGTACTATCACCTCATTTAATTTTCTTGCCAATCCTGTAAGGCAGGCACTGTCATTATTCCCATCTCACCAGGCAACAGATACTTGGAGACGTTAGGCAACTTGACCAAGGTCACATAGATACACGTCAGAACCAGAATTCAAACCCCAGTTTTTCTGACTCCAGAGGTGCCTCTCAGGACGAAAGAAATATATTTCCCCAGGGAAATCCCGCATTGATGTAACTGCTGAAGTCTGTCACCAATAAACTCTAGATTTATTGCTTGCTAAAACTATTTTTGAAACTGTGCTCCCAGGCTTAATGACTTCTGTACCTATAGAGTCCAAGTGAGCATTCAATTTGTTCCTGGTGAAGTGAAACAAGACTGATTCTGTGATGCTTTTACACAAAAGGAATGACTCACGAATGGTAAAAAGTTCAAACTCTGTATTGGCCGGCTAGGAGAACTATTTATGGAAAATGGGTCTTTCGGCACTGTTTCTACAGCCACTTTGAGAAAAGAGGAATCAGCTAATCTGGCTAAAATGCTATTGGCTTCATGTAACCACAGGATCAGATGGGCTAATGTAGGAGTTGAGAAGGCGCATAAAATTTGCCATTCTTGGAATTCAGCATAAAAGATCAAAAAAAGCCATATGGAAGTGTTGAATTGCTGTGTCGTACACCTGAAATTAAATTACAAACTTTTTTTAAAAAAGCAATAATAGGGGTGCGTGGGTGGCTCAGTGTATTAAGCATCCGACTCGGTTCCAACTCAGGTCATGATCTCACGGTTTCATGAGTTCGAGCCATGTGTCGGGCTCTGCATTGACACTGCAGATTCTGCTTGGGATTCTCTCTCTCTCTCTGTTTCTCTCTCTCTCTCTCTTTCTGCCCTTCCCCTGCTCGTGCTGTCTCTGTCTCTCTCAAAATAAATAAACTTAAAAAAACTTTTTTAGGGGCGCCTGGGTGGCGCAGTCGGTTAAGCGTCCGACTTCAGCCAGGTCACGATCTCGCGGTCCGTGAGTTCAAGCCCCGCGTCAGGCTCTGGGCTGATGGCTCAGAGCCTGGAGCCTGTTTCCCATTCTGTGTCTCCCTCTCTCTCTGCCCCTCCCCCGTTCATGCTCTGTCTCTCTCTGTCCCAAAAATAAATAAACGTTGAAAAAAAAATTTAAAAAAAAAAAAAAAAACACTTTTTTAAAGCAATAATAAATAAACAGACCAAGAACAGCTAGTGCCCCCTGATGCAGCACTTAAATAGTTATAATACAAATTGACTTCCTAAGTTCAGCTGTCTCCGAGCTGAAATCCTTATATCTAGTGGCAAACTGGGAAATTAGCAATCACCTGTAATCGACTGTAAGCAACCAGACTTCTGGAAAGAGGTTAAGGCTTTGAGCACCAGCCATCAAAGTGAGCAGATTTACCACTCATGACACTATTGATAATGGATTGATAATGAATGTCAAGTTGGAGCTAGAAGGTGTCTTTTGTCCTATTAACATTGAAATATTGGCTGTTATGCCAAAAAGTCAGTTAGAGATGAAGAGAAACTCATCTCCATAGATGAAAGTGATCCTTTGTTTACCTATGAAAACACAGACCTTCAAGAGATCACAAGGTATTCTCACTCAGAATACTTCTGGGCAAAAGGATTTGCTTTTAAGAGGTGGATCTCAGTCAGTTAAGCAGCGACTTTGGCTCAGGTCATGATCTCGTGCTTCGTGAGTTTGAGCCCCGTTTCGGCCTCTGTGCTGACAGCTCGGAGCCTAGAGCCTGCTTCAGATTTTGTGTCTCCCCCCTTCTCTCCCCCTCCCCCTCTCATGCTCTGTTTCTTTGTCTCTCTCAAAAAATAAATAAACATTAAAAATTTTTTTAAAAAGAGGTGGACTCTACCGGCCATAAGAGTGGAAGGTAGCATGCTTTGCTTTCAGAGGGCTTTGCTAGGAGAAACCAGCCTCTAGCCTCCAGCCTCCGTCTCCTCCCACCCTGCAGTCTACTGCCCATGCCTCGCACTGGCCACAGCCTTCCAGAAACCAGAGCTCGAGGGAATTCGGCCTTCAGAGGCTGCAGTAACCCTGGGCCCAGAGCAGCGCAGAGAAGGGCAGAAGTGGATATGGGGGAGCAGCAGTAACCAGTGCAAACCAAGGTTCGGTCTCTCCTTGTTTCAACAAGCAAGAGAGAGAGAGAGAAGAAACAACTGACAGATGGCCTCCGTATGTATTATAATATATTATACGATACTAATAATGTAAACAGCACATCGGAGGAATTTCATAACATGCAATAAATGGAGAATTTCTATAACAGATCACCCATTAATAAAAATCAGCATAATGACATGAAGAATCTAATAGATCAATTAGCAAAATAGCACATTATTTCCAAAAGATAAATCACATAAGTGAAGAGTGTTTAGTCCCATCAGTAGAGAAGAAATCTATGTTAAGACCAACATAAGATCTGTTTTTCCTACTGAATTATCAAGAAACATGGGTAATACCGAACACGAGCAAGGATACAGGGAAGTGGGTCTTTCAGTATGTACTATTAACGGAAGTATAAATTGGTGCAGTCTTTCTGAAAATCAATTTAACCGTGATTCCGCTTCCAATATTCTGTCTTAAGGAAATGATTAAGAACACAGATAACGATTGATGCACAAAGATATACATAACAGCTTTAACTACAACGGACCAAACAAAGGAAACAAATGTCCCACAGGAATGGAATGGTTAAGCAAATCACACAGACGTCCATTGCATCAGATTTTATGGGGGCATTACAAATTGTGTTTACGATGAGATTTTTTTTTTGTCATAAGGTAAGCAAAAATGCAGTACGCAGAATTGTATGTGTGATATCAGCACAGCCAGGTTTAAAGAATAAAGTCAGGAAAATACTGAAGAAAAAAAATGTCACAATGTTCATGATAGTGGCTGTTTCTCTGAATAGTGAGAATTATGGTGATTATTTCCCCTTTTGCCTCTGTATGCATTTGTGCACTTCCCAAATATTCTAAGTTGAGGATGCATCGTGAATATTTACTGGATGCCCACGTTGTACTCGTTTTTGTTGGGAGGAGCTGGACACACAACACTCTTGAGGTCACAGTCCTTGACTCAATGTGCATGTGATCTAGTGTCTTATTTTTAGATTGTAACTTCAAGAATTAGGGAAGAAGAAAGATGTTGTTTGTCTAAGTAGAGTAGGTGAGAAGGACTGTCCCATCTCTGCCGCATTTGATCTCTGCCCCTCGGACCACCTTTCCAAGCCCACAGGGATCATGGCTGCCTTACCTTCCAAATATGCCCAAAACCCTAGGCAAGGTAAATCAATACAGTTTTCGGAAAGAGTAAGTAAATAAAATGTCTTCAAGGCTTTGGAGTAGGTAAAGAGCTCTTAAGCAGGACACGAATGTGCTAGTAAGAAAAAATGGTGAATTGTATTAAATTAAAATGAGAACTCTGTCCATCACACCACACGATGGAGAGAGTAAAAATGCAGGCCACAGAGAAGAAAGTCTTTATGAGTCGCGTACAAGACTCCTGCCAGAATATGTAAAGAAATCCTACATAACAATAACAAGAAGAAAGCAGGCAACCCAAAAGAACAACGAGCAAAAGTTTGAACAGGCGATCACAAAAGGATATCCAAATCAACACGGCAAGGTTTCCAAATAGTAGTCCTCAAGCAACGCAGATTAAAACCACAATGTGGGGGCGCCTGGGTGGCGCAGTCGGTTAAGCATCCGACTTCAGCCAGGTCACGATCTCGCGGTCTGTGAGTTCGAGCCCCGCGTCGGGCTCTGGGCTGATGGCTCAGAGCCTGGAGCCTGTTTCCGATTCTGTGTCTCCCTCTCTCTCTGCCCTTCTCCCGTTCATGCTCTGTCTCTCTCTGTCCCAAAAATAAAAAAAAAAAAAAAAAAAAAAAAAAAAAAAAACCACAATGTGATATCACCTCAAGTTCAAAAGGCAGAGAGTAGCAATTGTGGACGAAGATGAGGAGCAACTGAACTTCTGTGCACCGAGGGCGGAGTGCGGATTGGTACAATGGCTTTCGAAAGCACTGAACAGGATCTACGCAAGCTGAGCGTAAGGGGACCCTGTGATCCGGGAGTTCCAGTGCTAGCTATATAGCCAAGAGAAACACATAATGTGTTCTTCGCGTTACATTTGTAATCACCCAAAACTACAAACGATCCGAATGTCTACCAACAGTAGCAGGGATACATAAAGGGCAGTATATCTATATCCGCAGAACTCTCCAGCAGTGGGAGCTAACCGCGACTACGTGTAACAGCATTTGTAAATATCACAAGCTTAGTGGTGTTGGGTGAAGGAAGCCAGGACAGCGGGAGTATGCGCCACATCATTCCGTTTATGTGACATTCGAAACCAGCTCAACTAATCCATGGGGTTAGAATTCAGAATCACTGATTATCCTTGGCAGGGAGTGCCTGAAAAGTGGGGAGAAGGTAGCTTCTGGAGTTCTGGTAATACTCTGTTTGTTTTTTAATCTGGGTGGCAATTATGCTGGCACATTTTTATGAAAATTTATCAAGGCATACTTTTCTGTATGTATGGTAATCATCGATTACAAATTATAGGATAGGGGCCCCTGGGAGGCTCAGTCGGTTAAGCATCCAACTCTTGATTTCAGCTCACGTCATGACCTCACAGTTCGTCAGGTTGATCCTGACATTGGGCTCTGCGCTGACAGTGCGGAGCCTGCTTGGGATTCTCTCTCTCCCTCTCTCTCCGCCCCTCCCCTGCTCAGCATGCACGCTCTCTCACTCTCTCAAAATAAATAAATAAACATTAAGAAAATTACCTGATATATATTTATAAACATGTACATGTATATGCGACATATACACACATCATGCACACATGTATAAAATATGGAATATAAATATGTATTTATACACACATAGGTGCACACACACACACACACACACATATATATATTCCATCCAAACCGTAACCGCTTCTGATGCTCCTCTGAGTGTCATTTTAACATGATTCCAATCACTGTGTGCCCAGTTCCTCTCTTGGAGTCTTTGCCTGTGGCTGGGATAATAGTCTTTAAAACAGAATCTGGGTGATATCCGTCCTTGGCTCATAACCAGCAGTAACTCCGCATGTCAATCAGAATAAAATCCTCAGAGGAGACGTAGATCCCTGACAGCCTACATAAACTGGCCTCACCACCCAGACCTGTCACTTTTATCCCTTTATCCTGCTTCATTTTTCTTTACAGTTCCTCTCACCAGCTGACATGCCATTGACTTGGTTATTGATTTATAACTGGCCTCTCCACCACTAGTATGTAAGTTACATGAGAGCGGGGACTTTCGCTTTCTGCTTTATGGCCCTGACATCGAGAACGGTGCCCGGCACAAAGTAGGCAATGGATGGATGAATGAGATCATCACCAGAAAACATAAGAAGTAGGCAGAATTTGTATGTGCAGCCTTCTTTCACAGGTTAGGAAGCAAAAAACTGAAATCACTCCTTTGATGTTATTCAGGAGTGCAGCTCAGGTTCATCTCTCTCTCCCTCTCTCTCTGTCATTCATCTCCTCCATGTGGCACACATCACACATTGCCATGCAGTGCAGTCATACGATCCTAGTGGCCGAGAATCAAGTGAGGGGGACATCCAGGTAAAGACGCGTTATACTGGAATCGGGCGTTTCTCTATGAGCCTTGTTTTGCGGATATACGGCCCTTTTGAATACGTGCTAGTAAAAAAAACTATTATTTTACTTGCCAAAAATACATGTATTGGGGACCTGGGGATGCCCCCTTCAGTATTCTGCATAAGAAGAAATTTTCAAACAAAATAACGCCATTTTGTTAGGTTCTACAACAACTCGACACTTTTCAGGTCCTGAAGATGAATTTTTGTAGGTGAATGTGTCCAGAGATTGAGATTGTTTCCATCAGAAGTCCTGCCTCCCTGTCCTCCGTGGGGCTCCCGTTTACATCTGACTCCCGTGTCTGGAGACACTGACAAGTTTTACCTTTTCACAGAGCTACCCAGTACTGTCTGCCCCTCCGTAGCTTGTCTAAAACCTGGTTAAGGGGTGCCTGGGTGGCTCAGTTGGTTAAGCATCTGACTTTGGCTTCATGAAGTCAGTGAGTTCGAGGTTCATGGGTTCGAGCCCCGCGCTGGGCTCTCTGCCGTCAGCGTAGAGCCCACTTGGGATGTTCTATCCCCCTCTCTCTCTGCCCCTCCTTGGCCCGCGCTCTCTCTTTCTCTCTCAAAAATGAATAAACATTTAGAAAATGAGTAAAAAAATAAATAAAGCCTGGTTAAATGTGCAAATGTTGGGGTGGGGGAGGGGGGGAGGTCCAGTTTGGTTGTCAGCCTGGTTGGCCTTTCAGTTCGGTTAAATATGGGGGGGGGGGAGTGGGTGATGGGCATTGAGGAGGGCACCTGCCGGGATGAGCACTGGGTGTTGTATGGAAACCAATTTGACATATTAATAAAAATTAATTATTATATTAATAGAATCATAATTTTAGAATTATTAACGTTATTATCATATTAATAAAAATAAAATAAAATAAAATTTTAAAAAGAGAGAGAGTTTTAGGCCCTTTCAGTTACTACATGGCCGAGGACAGTTTTGTTGCTTTTTTTCTTAACCGATCAAACGCGCAACCACGATAAGTAAGCCCACGCAGACCTGCCACATGCTCCACCCTCACTAAGGGTCTCCTTCCCCTCGCCCCTCTCAGAAAGCGGGAAGCATAACATCCAGCTGTAACTGCAGAAGCGGATCAAATAATAAAATGAAACCCAAGAGACACTGAGTGTCACAAGGCCAGCGTCAGATCATTCGTTCATCACACAATTCAATCTTTTAATAAGGCCGAAAATGATGGTTAAAAGGAACGATGCTTTTACTTCTAAGCTGAGTGCGAAATAACCATTAATGTCACAGGAGAAATGGGTGCCGATGTTCGTTCTGCAGCTCAGCCTTACGGCTCAGGAGGTCAGAGCGCTGAGTAACCAGGATATAAACAGGACTCCGATGTGGGAGTTCTGGCTCGTTGGCCACACAACTTGGAAGCCGTGTAGCCCAGGGCAAGTCGCTTCACCTCTCTGAACATCGTCTCCCTGGGGGTGTAAAGTGAGGATGGAAAAAACACCTACCTGTCAGGGTTTTTGTGAAGATTCAATGAGGTCTCAGTTCTAAAAATGTTTTGTGGCCAAGAATACACTATGATCATGTATAGGGTTCTTAGTGTCCTTAAATAATTCATTGAATATCGTTCTTAGCCTTCTGTCTACCTCCTAAAGCCGCTTCCCTAAGGTTTAGCTAAAGCACTCCCCAGCCCTGAGGTCTGCCTGTCCCTTCCGTTTTAGATTAGGATTGTTTTCAATAATTCAATGAAAAAATTGTGTATGTTCCGTATCTGAGCCATCCCACCTAAGCCTTTGGAATCGAACTATGGCCTCTGAAACCCAGATCGTTGATGCAGCACAGATATGAACAAGCGATTCCCTGACACCCTTGAGGGTGGGAAGATTGGAGGTGGAGATTGAAAAGCGAGGGAAATCTCCTCCCTCCCCATCCCAACATGGAACAATGCCCCTGCTAAACATTTTCTTCTCTATAACAGAAAAGGTGACTATTTAGCGAACCCTTATCCTATGCCAAGCACTGTGCTATGTATTGTTTCATGCGACTTAACAACATCCTGTACTATTATTGCCACCTATAGACAAGAAGACTATAATTAGAATAAGTAGCTTGAGGGGCACCTGGGTGGCTCAGTCAGTTAAGCGTCTGCCTTGGCTCAGGTCACGATGTCAGGGTTCATGGGTTCGAGCCCCGCGTCGGGCTCTGTGCTGATGGCTCAGAGCCTGGAGCCTGCTTCCGATTCTGTGCCTCCCTCTCTCTCTGCCCCTCCCCCACTTGTGCTCTCTCTCTCTCTCTCTCTCTCTCTCTCTCAAAAAATAAATTAAAAACATCAAAAATTTTTTTTAAAAAGGGATAAGTAGCTTGACCAATGTCACATGGTAGAATCAGAATTTGAACCCAAGCCTGCCTAATTCCTTTCCTGTTTTTTTTTTTTTTTTCCATTTGTTGATTGATTACGGTAAAACCTTGGATTGCAAGTAGCTCGTTCTGCCTGTGTTCCACCAGACGAGCAAATATTTCTAATACATTTTAACTTGACAAATGAACGATGTCTTGCAATGCAAGTTGTATGCGACACTGAACATCACGTGATCACCACTGAGCCGCTCGTTCTTGAAATTGACTTTGACAGACAAGTGCTTCAGATTACAAGCATGTTTCCACCACGAGTTATGCTTGCAAACCAAGGTTTTGCTATATTTAACTCCTACATTTTAACTAACTTTGTGTGTCTGTGTTTGCCTTTCTGTTCCTTTATCCTTTCGTTTTTGGATGAGTAGTGTATGAGTAGGGTAGAGGCTATGACCGAGATGCCTAAGGCATGGTCACCGTGCTTAAGGAACTGTTCTAATCCACTGCAAGAATGGTGACAGAAAAATAAGTCCCTATATGACATGGAAGAATTTAAAGCGGTCCATAAGGAATGGAGCATTAGCCTTCTTACCGGGAACATGCAAATACCACTCTCTATACGGTGGTTGTTAGGATACAGTGAAAGGCCTATATCGAGTGTTTGGCAAAGACCCTGTCTCACAGAAAATGTTCAGGATAAGGATTTTCTAACGTTGTCAGATAATAACTAGGATACAAAGCTAGGAAAGCAACTCGGCGTCAGATTTCGAGAGCCTTGAATGCTGGTCTAGAGTTTGGACTTCCAGCTTGATAAAAGCAGTTGTGCCAAGGTCAGTGATCATTCTGAAAAGAAATCAGAGCTGACGCTAGCTTGCACTGCCTTTCAACGTTCATCATGAGTGAGACGGAGGTGAGGGGCACGGTGGGGACTGGCTTAGAGGGGTTTTGTGTTTGATGCACTAACAGGAAAGATGATGTTTTCAAGTTTGATGCCCTGTACTTTTTCTCCTGCAGTAATTAGTGAATGCCAAAGGCAGCAACTGGAGTCTGTGCGCTACTCTTCTCGCTACGCTCTGGGCCTCTTTTATGAAGCTGGCACGAAGATTGATGTCCCTTGGGCTGGACAGTACATCACCAGTAATCCCTGCACACGCTTCATCTCCATCGATAATAAGAAACGCAATATAGGTCAGTACCCCCATTATTTCCCTTAAATACAGTAACAATGGTGGGTGTAGATCACGAAAAATGCTGTTTAATTGAGTGTTGCCATTCTGAACAGAGCAAGCATTTAACTCCAAGCCACAGGGGATAAAATTTAATGTCACATTTGGCCAATAATAAAATACACAGTGCAACCAGCAAAGTTTTTCAGAAAAATCATTCCCCACACGGTTTGTATTACCAAGTTCATGAAAATCGTGTCAGGAGTTTGAAGATTTCAAAATGGCCCAAGTGTGATTGCTTTAATATGGGTCGATCTATATGCAGAAGTATCTCTACTCATTGTGTTTTGTTCGTTTGGCTCTTTTTAAAACTTGGTAAGCGCTGCTCTCTCCACTTCCCAGGCTAGAAGTAAAAAAGTGAATTTGACTATGTTACGAAAACCCTTCACTTCCGTATAATTTTATTTACCTCACTTTCATCCGGACGACTACACAAAATTACTTTGTCTACAATATAACGACAATGATAGGTAAAAGGTTTTGTAAGAGCTTTACTAGAATACTAGGGCTAAAATCTCCACTCCACATTTTTTGTGGAAGGTTGTTATTAAAATTAGATTTGAATTGCTAGAATAAACATGATGCTCATCTTAGGAATAAAGGAGAAAGGGTATTCTTATTTGTAGGATTAGCATGGTCCCTGAGATACTGCTTTTCTTGAAGAATAAACTGTAATGATGGAAAATGACTAAATTCTTGAAGGGAATCGTCATTTCAATTTGTTGTGTTGTTTTATGGTGCAGGGGATGGTTTCATCAAGCCGTTAGTTAGACGTCTCGCTTGATAAAATCACCAACTAACGTTTCCCGGCTTGCCAGAACTTTATAATGACAGAACGGGGCTGGAGTATGGTTTTTATATCAGAGCACATGATCTTAGAAAAATGTTTCTTTTATAACTTAAGACTCCCTCGGGGCCAGACTGTTTATGTTAACATGATACCACATATATGTACAATCAGCAGTTCATGAAATGCCCTGTAACGGCAATGGACTAACTATTTTTAACTCTACAACTGCTTTGTTCTAAGAAGAGGAGAATGGCCCTTGATCTTCTCATGTTGTATGCCACGAATTAGACATTATCCTTTGTGTATTGCTTCATAAGATATGCTATCTGACAGGGTGCATGCGGTAATATATAACAGAAAAATCCATTTAAACTCGTTTAAATAACGTAAGGTCATTTGTTATATTATCCACTGTGGACTGAATTCCTCTCCAAAATTCTTGTGTTGAAGCCCAAATCCTCAGTGTGATTATGTTTGGAGATGGCTTTTAGGATGCCATTAAGGTTAAATGAGGTCATAAGGGTGGGGTCCTCATCCAGTATGATCGGTGGTCTTATTAAGTGAGCAAGAGAGAGATCTCTTTCCTTGTGCACATACCAGGGGAAGGTCAGGTGAGGATAGTGAGATGGCGAGAAGGGGGGCTGTCTGCGATCAGGAGGAGAGGCTTTACCAGGAACCAAATCAGCTGGCACCTTGATCTTGGACTTCCCAGCCTTTGGAGCTAAGAGAAATAAATAAATAAAAAGAAGGGAGTAGTGGACGCTAGGTTGGCAATATGTAAGCCCAATTCTTTCCAAGTAGAGTCACATCTTATATGGGAGGTAACACATGAAGAGAAGAATCACGGATATTCAAAATTCTCTTTGAAAATCCCTTTAAACGCCATGACATTTCGGAGAGTGACATAACTTTCAGTAAATTGAGTGTAGCCATTTTTTCAGCGTTTAGTAGATTTGTTTCTTTGGGTGAGGCCAGATGAAATAGTTGGCTTGCCGATAGAGGACGGAGTGGTATTTTCTACTGTGAAAGGCACACGGGAAAGGGAAAAACAGCAGTCAGATCTCCTAACAGATTAAATCGCTGTACAAATGAGAGTGGGGTCGTGGGGGAAAACACACACAGTGCATGGGGGTAGCACTTTATTAAAGAGTTGTGCAAATGTGGAAGAGTGCAACGTAAAATATTAATACATTTTCACATGATTGGCAACATCTGAAACAATCGAAATGAAAAGAAATTTGCGTGTGTGTGTGTGTGTGTGTGTGTTCGCAACCACACAATTTCAAAGCGGGAAGGCTGGGTAGATTAGAAGCCATGTTTTTGCTACCGCTTCTGAGGTTGCCTCTTCAGACAGCAAAGAAACGCCTGCCTTCCTTCGCCAGTTTTATGGAAAATTAATCTTGGATTATGCAAGTTGTAAATTATGAGAGGCCTGCAGTAATGGCATCCCCTAACATAAAATCTAACTACCTTGCACTTAAACTTTTTTTTCTCCCTATCTGGGGCCAGGGTGCTAAGTGTGTCTAGTTGAATTCACACGATGTCCATAAATGTCCATGTAGTGACTCCACTGTATTTTATTGATTTTTAAGTAGCCCAGCAAGAGCTGTCTCTTTATGTTACCGACACTGTCCCACACCCACGCTTTACTTGGAGTGTTGGATTGAATCTAAAACTAATGCCGTAAATGGGCACACTCAACGAATGAAGGGGGGCATTTTTGTTCCGTCAGGGTAAGGCAGCAACAAGATAAAAGGTAACAGGGTTGAGTCCACAAAATACAGTCTGTTGTTAAGTCTTGAAGAGATCCAGAGGAGGAAGGACTAGTGGCCCAGACCAGACAAAGGACAAGGAGTCATCAACGTCAGAGGTTAGGAATGGTCCGTACCTGCAGAAAGCCACCCCCAGAACCAAATCGCCTGAGGCAGAGGGTCTAAATACCAAGATACATGAGACCTAACTTGAACTATAGACCCCTATGGTTACGGGTAGGAGCCATTATACTTCGGTTTGTGTTTCCCCAGATGTGCTCAATGGAACACCAGTTCCTTGATACGCTCTTTGGAACAGGGTTCTGCCATCACATAAGTTTGCAAAATGCTACCGACTTGGCTTCTAGTTTAAAGTCTCAGGTCATATTATCCAATTAAAAGACATTCCTATAGAAAAGCCTCCTTCTCACTTCATTTCATCTATAACTTCCCAAATGTATTTGACCATGGGATATTTTATTTGAGCACCACACCTACTAATGTCCCACAGAAATGGTTCCCCTGGACACCCCTGAGAAACCCTGGCTTCAGACCTGGACAGGAATTGTAGGCCAATAAGGGGGGCAGCAAAGGCTGGCGTGGGAGCCATCGAAAGGAAAATACTGATTTTTTTTTGAAGATGGAAGAAGCCTGAAACCACCCTGGAACCCACCAAAAGTTGCCTCAAAAGATACTCCTGTCATTCAAGAGATTCCACAGGACTTAGGAGCTCTGTGTTAGGAACCAGGATCAAGGATCAAATATTAGATTTTTTTTTATGTTTATTTATTTTTCTCAGAGTGAGAGAGACAGAGTGTGAGCAGGGGAGGGGCAGAGAGAGAGGGAGACACAGAATCCAAGGCAGGCTCTAAGCTCCGAGCTGTCAACACAGAGCCCGACCCGGGGTTCGAACTCACAGAACCTGAGATCATGACCTGAGCCGAAGTTGGACACCTAACCGACTGAGCTACCCAGGCGCCCCAAGGATCAAATATTAGAACAAAAGATGTTTTTAGTGCTTTTATCACTTGGGAAATTACAAAGATTTTTAGGAGGTCTGTGCCGAGAGCCGAAGGGAGATATAGATAGATACAGATATAAATGTAGATAGATATAGATCTAAATATAGATATAGATAGATATAGATATAGATTATATATAGATAGATATAGATATAGAGATATAGATATAGATATATAGATTTTCTTCCTGTTATTTCACACCTCCCAAGAAGATCTCAGAGGTCCCTCTCAAGATCTTATATTTGGAGTTAGACTGGCCAGAGTAAGTTCCTGGATTCAAGTCAGTTCTCTACCTCTTACTAGCTGTGTGATGTTGGATAAATTACTTAACCTCTCTGTTTACTAACCAATAAGATGTGAGGGAAACAAATACCCACCCCAAAAAAGTTGAGGATGAAATGGTTTAAACACATAAAGAGCTTCATGTAGCACTTAACAAATAAGTCAGTATCTATGGTACCTACTGTTCCAACTAACGATGCCAGTCTAGAATCTGAATATTATATTTTCCAAAGCAAAGGGTGTAAATATAAAAGCCTATCTTTGGTAAATGCAACTCTCTGCTACCAGGGCAGATAGGAGGCAGCATGGCCTGAATAAATAAAGTATAGACGTTACCCTGAAAATGATTGGCCACAGTTTTAGCATCCTTCCCTGTTCACCATCTGGAGGAGTGTTAATGCTAGTAAAAGAGCCAATGGGAAGCAACCTGAGGAGATGAATACAATCTGCAACTCTAGAAATGTGGTGGCCAATGACCGTAATTACATAGCTTCAGTAACTCCCCAAAGGGTTCAATTCAGTTCATCCCAAAAGAAAACAAACAAACGAACAAACTTTTTCATGCCATGGAATTTATACCTGCAAGAACTTTATTATTAGGGATCCTTGAGTAACAAACACTAAGATAATGTGTATTGCCTTTAATAGCTGTTTTACAACAGGTGCAGAAATGTTATTCCGTAGAGCTGTTTAATACATCAACTCTTTCTAAAAGACAGGAGCATAATATAAAATCCCATAAATAATTGGGATGAGGCTGGGGCCTTACATCTAGTCATCTTGGGTTTGCTTAAGGGAGTTCATGATTGGGTCGCCTGGGTGGTTCAGTCGGTTGAGTGTCTGACTTCGACTCAGGTCATGATCTCATGGTTTCATGGGTTCCAACCCCACGTCGGGCTCTGTGCTGACGGCTCGGAGCCTGGCGCCCGCTTCGGATTCTGTGTCTCCCCCTCTCTCTGCCCCTCCCCTGCTCATGCTCTCTTTCTCTCAAAAGTAAGTAAACGTTAAAAAAAGGGGAGTTTATGATTGTTTCCGTTAAGCAGAGAGCTGCGCCGTTGACAACACAAAGCGGCCTGCTTTAGGACGCAAATGAACGTGGAATTATCTCTCCCTAAACCTGCAGACAATGCAATCCACATAGGTAGCACTTTATAAGAACAAAAGAGCAGGAGGGAGAAGAAGGAAAAGGGGCTATAGCGAGAAAGGGAAAGGAAAAAAAAGAACTGTAATCATGAAAAACGGTCAGGTTTCCTGTTCAGGTTTTTGTTTTATTTATTTATTTATTTGAATATTTGAATATATTTATTTTTTTTAATATGAAATTCATTGTCAAATTGGTTTCCAGACAACACCCAGTGCTCATCCCAAAAGGTGCCCTCCCTCCTCAATGCCCATCACCCACCCTCCCCTCCCTCCCACTCCCCATCAACCCTCAGTTTATTCTCAGCTGTTTTTTTTTTAATTTTTTTAATGTTTATTGACTTTTGAGAGAGACAGACAGGCAGACAGAGTACAAGCAGAGGGAGGGGCAGAGAGAGAGGGAAACACAGAATCTGAGGCAGGCTCCAGGCTCTTGAGCTGTCAGCACAGAGCCTGATGCTGCTCGAACTCACAAACTGCGAGATCATGACCTGAGCCGAAGTCGGACACTTAATCGACTGAGCCACCCAAGCGCCCCTATTCTCAGTTTTTAAGAGTCTCTTAGGGTTTGGCTATCTCCCTCTCTAACTTTTTTTTTTTTTCCTTCCCCTCCCTCACGGGCTTCTGTTAAGTTTTGTTTTAAAATACCAACTCCAGAAGCAGAGTTCTCTGGTAAAATAGCAATGACCATCTTAAAATAACTGGCAATAGCCAGTTACAAAATGCATGATACGATGTCTTGTGTAATAGGTGTAGTCATTTGTGACTCCATTATGTAACGGCTGCTGTCCACATAAAGACAATTACCAAACAGCAAATACTAATTACAAATATCCATCTCATCATTACAGTGATGTCACAGAATGTCACATGACTGTAATATTAAAATCTTGGGGTGATGTCTCAGGAGGAAAAACATATATGTGTGCGTATACCTGTGTATGTACATAGACGTAAAAATAAATAACTGTTGTCACTTAAATCTTTGGGTTTCAAATTATGAAATTGACTGATCTCATTTCACGTAATATTTGCCGATTCTAAAATCAAAAAGAATTTTCTTTGGGGGATAACATAACTGAGCCCAATTGTAAGGAGGACATTTGCCTGCAAAGTGAAAACAAACAACAGATCCCTCTGAGCCCCTGGTTTCCCCATCAGGCTGTCCTCAGTGGGAAAGATTTGCATCCCAGATAGCCTGTTCTCCCACTTGCCAAACAAATGAACTCCTATGAAAATCAGTGCCAGAGATGGAGGGAAAGTGGAAAAGCAGCTAAATATATAACATCAGAAACAAACTTTAAAAATATCCTGTGGAGTGTATTACCGGGAAAATATATTTTATGGAGGTTTCTTTCAGAGAAACCGAACTCAGAAATATCTGATTTATATGTTTCCATTCTCAATTTGCTGAGCAGTTTTTTTTTAATTTTTTCTTAATATTTATTTTTGAGAGAGACACAGTGCAAGCAAGGGAGGGGCAGAGAAAGAGAGGGAGACACAGAATCCGAAGCAGGCCCCAGGCTCTGAGCTGTCAGCACAGAACCTGACGCCGGGCTCGAACTCACTAACTGTGAGATCATGACCTGAGCCGAAGTCAGACGCTTAATCAACTGAGCCACCCAGGCGCCCCGCTGAGCAGTTATTTATAAATATGCCTCGAATGCCTCTGTGCCAGACACTGCGCTAAGAACTAAGGATTCTTAGTCCCCACCCTCACGAAATGAAGTTCCATGAAGTCTACTCACATGAGGAATTTTGAAGGAAGGAGATCCCAAGTCTGTTGGGCGAGTGACTTAGAGTCAAGGAAGCGTCCTCATAATATAAATGGACGCACTGATACATACATTATAGAGAACGTTAACTCACATCTGTGATCAAAACGGTGGGTTTGAAAAATCAAAATCATGGGTGCCACCCAGGCACCCCAATAATATGAGCTTCTAAAAGAGCACCTAAGACCTTTTGTCGACATGAAGCCCATAATCTTCTTTCTTTAGGTGAAGAAATGAAAGATGGGGGCTATGAAACATTGAAATCCATGAATAAATCAGAAACTTTAGCCTGGCCCATTATTTAACTTTCTCCCAGGGCTACTAAAAAGTTCAATAGATACAAATAAGTCATGAAATGTCCGAGAGGCAGTGAACGAAAGGGGAAGGAAAGTCTGGAGGCTATAGCTTCCCGGCATTTCTATAACTACAAACAACGACGAATTACAAACTTACGTAGCAGCCACCCTAAGAAGGGAATCTTAAACATTAAATATTCTAAATCTCTCTTTGTGTCAACCTTCCACCTTTGTGCTCTGCCTGCCCTGCTCTCTGAGAATGGTATTTTCGCTTGGGCTGTCGGTCTGAAGTCGTGGCTGTCAGGCGGAGATTTACCAAAGACCTTTATGTTGGCCCAGAATTGGTTTTGAATGTAGGAGCCAGATATGCTGGTGACTGCGTGTGGCTTTATCCACCGTTAGTGGGGCGAAAGGCAGGAGGGAGAATCGGGTGATGGTTTATGGTGAATGGGTGTATGGATCTGAAATTTACAGGTCATAGACGAGAACAGAAGAAAAAGGGAGGAAGGCCGCCATTACTGCTGCTGGTTTAGAAGAGGGGAAAAATACCCGATGTTGGCTTGGTGAGGAGGTGAGGAAGGCCAGTGAACAGCAAGGGGGGAAAGATCGGCAGAAGGGCACAGGTGGGAATTGCCACAGCCTTTCTGACCTCTCTGCCTAACAAAGGTCGTATAACTTTTTTTATGTGATGAAAAAAAAAAACCCTGCTGCGTTAAATGTAATAACATCTAATTTTGGCTATTTGTGATCACAGTCCTTTTAAGGGATGGTTCTTTTGTCTGCTGAGCACCCAAAAGAGATGAGATGCCAATTGGGAGTGGAAACGGAGAGCTGAATTTCTTTGCTTAATTGAGGAGAAAATCTCAGACATCCCAAGACAATGGGGAAGGCAGGGGGCAGAGAAGGGGAAGAGGAAAAAGAAAACAAGGTGGTGAAAGGCTCTGGCTTGACCTCAGGGATGACTGACCGTGTGGATTTGTAACTTTTTTGCTGGATGATTTGATCTGTGACCCCTCCCATAGCCCCCTACGACCCAACATAGCTCTGGATTCAGCGACTGCTATAAATCCACGCTGGCTTTTTATTGGGGGTCCTGTTGAGTAAGTCAACACAGTCCAGGCACTTTTTGGAATATCTAGGACGAAATTACGTAGGAACTTTGAGGCTTCTTCAGGTTCATTTCTAAGCAGAAGCTTGGAGTATGGCGAGCCCACATCCGTTTGAGAACCTTATTTTGAATCAAGACAGGACTTCTCGTCCTTTGGACCTCAAGCCAACCCAACTTGCTGCTTCCATAATACCTATGACCATCTCAACCCATTGGGAGAACTTGGAATTAAGAAAAAACTGTCTCTGTGGGACTGAACTGTTCTGAAGGATCTTGAAGTTAAGTCCGTACTGTGGTTTGAGGGGAAGCTGTCGACACGTTGGGTTAGAAGCCAAGGCTCAAAATGATGTGCTGTGCTCTGCTTCCCAGACAAGTGCCTGTTTTTCATCATTCTGGAGGCATCTCTCAACCTCTGAAAGTTGAGAACAGTCTTGTAAAGCTGCATAACGCTTAGACAGCTTGTGAGCCTCAGGTCCTGGGAGATAGTGTAGACTGCTGAGGTGGACGAGAGCTTGACGAATCTCAATTCTGGTCCATTTTTATGTGGGACTATGATGACATCGATCGCAGGGGTGGGACTTTTCCTTTGCCCAGAGCTCCCTCAGAAAAGATTTCACCATTTTCCTCCCTGTCAAGAATTCCTCCTAAGGTCAGTCTAAACATCTCATGGGCTGAAGACTTGATAGGCCCCATTTGCAGAGCCTGCTGCTTTCTCCAGAATTAGAAGTTCTTTCCTGGGGACCCCTTGGTGGCTCAGTCGGTTAAGCGTCTGGCTTCAGCTCAGGTCATGATCTCGCGGTCCGTGGGTTCGAGGCCCGTGTCGGGCTCTGTGCTGACAGCTCAGAGTCTGGAGCCTGCTTCGGATTCTGTGTCTCCCTCTCTCTCTGCCCCTCCCCTGCTTGGTCTCTGTCTCTCTCTCTCAAAAATAAATAAGGGTTTAAAAAAAACTTAAAAAAAAAAAGAAGAAGTTCTCTCCTGTAGCAAGATACATGACATGGTCCATTATGCATTCTGTTCATCAGCTGATGAATCGAGACTGAAAACAAGAGATAGACTCTGGCATCACAGCATAACAAGAGTACGTATTTGGCGCTCAATAATTTGCTGAGCCCGTCATCCTCAATGCACCTTTGAGCTACCCTCCCCTGGTCCTGAGAATTAATACGTCACTGGCACTGGGAATTAGTACATCAGCACTGGTCACCCACTTAGCAGGCAAGGAAAAGTAATGGCTAGTCAGCCAATTGTTCATCCCTAGAACAATCTAAGGGTCTGTTACCGGTGCCCTTTAAATCATGGAAAATAAATTATCTTTCTTTGTAATTGCTGAACGTGGAAGCCTTTGAAAAGCATATGTGAGTTCTTGGCAATGAGGATGATGAGAAGCCTCTTCGGGAGGCTCTGTGCCATGCCTTAAACATTGGGACTAGTTGGCTAGACCATCTCACAGGTATTGCCGGTAAGACCTGGACATTTCATGGAGCCCTCTCCCCAAAGAGGTTCAAGTACCCTCAGTAACAATTTTACCGTGGTCTCTAGGGAACAGACTTCTATTTCGAATGATGCCTTATAACACAGACCTTGATTTCCAAGGTTATGTTTCAGAGGCTCTCGCTGTTCTCTTTGGGAAAGATAATTCTTTTTAATACTTGGATAAAGAGCAACTGTGCTCCAGCTGAAATATTTAACTTACAATATATGTGATAAGCTCTGCAAATGTGTCATTAGTCTGCCACAGTCTGGCAGATATCCTTTTTGTATATCCCAATGGCATTGAAATGAAATGGTATCTTGCATAAAAAACCTTGCCATAAACGATGAGTTCACATTAACCCAAGCTTCAGGAGTGATGAGTTCTTCACTGTTGGATTCATGACCTGGCTTTTATTACCACAGAGGGTCAGAAATGACCAGTATTATCCAGCATGATGCAGTGGGCTTTGCAATCACGTAGACCTAGCGTGGAATTAGAACTCAACACTCCGAATTAGGTTGAGCCGTTTATATTGCTTTAGTCTTGGTGGATTAAAAATGTTTGAAACCAGGGGCGCCTGGGTGGCTCAGTCAGTCAAGCATCCAGCCCTTGATTTCAGCTCAGGTCATGATCTCACGGCTGGTGGGATCGAGCCCTGCGCTGGGCTCTGCACTGGGGTGGCGGGGCCTGCTTGGGATTTCCTCTCTCTCTTTCCCTCTCTCTCGTTCTCAAAATGAATAAATAAACTGAAGAAAAAAAAAGAAAATGGTTGAATACCAGCCTTTTCATGGGACTCAACCTCAAAGCTCTGTAACCATGAGTGAGTTTCGTACTCTCTCTAAGCTTCAGTAACCTGGACTGTGAGTATAAGGCTAATAATGTCTCCCAGGAATGTTGTAGGGGTTGAGTGTGACGGTATTTCCAAAACTCCTAGTGCCGCCTAGTACTAGGACAGAAAATGCTGTCTTTATAGTTGTTGTCACATAGAAGTTGTTTTACCGTCCCAGTCTATTATACAAACTTCTTTGATTTTGAGAAAGAGAAGAGAAAAGGAAATTGCCAGGGGTACAAATTTAATTAAATTATATTATCTTTTGGGGCGCCTGGGTGGCTAAGTTGGTTAAGTGTCCAACTTCAGCTCAGGTCCTGATCTCGTCGTTCCTGAGTTCGAATTCCTCGTCGGGCTCTGTGCTGACAGCTCAGAGCCTGGAGCCTGCTTCAGATTCTGTGTCTCCCTCTCTCTCGGATTCTGCCTCCCTCTCAAAACTAAGTGGACATTAAAAACAAGTATATTATCTTTCATCAAAAATAATAACACATATTATTTGGGGGGTAAACAATACCTCTTTACCTGAATAAGGTATTGAGGGACAGCATTAAATTAGATGTGGTTCTTCTTTCTTTTTGTGGAATCTCGGGTGACATTTTGCATGCACATGAGTCCAAAAAAAAATTTACACGACAGCATCTCTGAGAAAAGTAAGACACTGGAGTTAGGTCGTCAGCAAATCAAAGGGCCGAGACAAACGTGAGAGCAGGTTTCGAAGGCGGACCGCAGGGTCTCCCCACAGGAAATCGCTGCATTGTGTTTTATAAGCACTTTATGTCAGTTAGCATTTTTAGCTCTGTCCAGAATCACCAGTCCATCATTTTGCTCAGATATGACATTATTGTGTCAATTTCGCCTAAAGAGCCCTTTAGTTTATTACGAGTGACTTTCTTGTTTTTAAGTGAGCTGAAGAGGCTTTGATATGCCCTCTAAAGGGCCCTACTAGTTTTAATGACCATTGCCCCTACAGACTTCATATATGTGCTCGTTTAGATAATGAGAAGTATCCGTGTATACCTTACAGGTCACTGGATTCCCTGCATAATATGAATGAATATTAAACATGGGAATCTGAAAAGAATATATTGAAATTCTATTAATATTTATAACCGATCTGTGGGACTAGGGGAATTCTTCAGTATAAAATATTCCAAATTCATGTTTGTAAGAATGAAGCATCCTTGAATTTAAAATACAGTTTTCCTCATTGAAATAGATGTCTATTATCCATATACCCGGTGAAATCTTTGTTGTTAATGTTATATATCCTTACATTATTTAATAGAGTCAGGAAGGGCATTTTTGGAACCTTGAGCTCAACCGAACCTAACTCATTCTTTTTTATTAAAAATAAAATGTCTGTTTGTTCCATTTTCCACCATCTCTCTTCATAATAATGGTTTCTCAGTAGTAGCTAATAATATCATAAAGATTATAGTCCCTTTGATTTAGGAACTTTTGCCAAAACCTAGATTCAATCTTTTATTTTTCTGTGAAAATATAACAAGGAGAATAATTCCACTGGTCTTATTAGTAAAGGAGGTAAGATTGTCCTCAATAAACCAGTACATTTCCTCTATGAAAAGGACCAGAAATATTTGGACACAATCATAAATAAAACCTTCACCATCTGCTTAGTGTCGGTTGTTGTAAGTCAACATTTTATAAGGTGAACACTAAAGCTTCCCTTTAATGCACTACTTGAACTAGAGCAAAGCTTTAGGTCAAATCGTCCAGCCCAGAGATGTAGTTCATCCACTCACGGAATCCTTTGGATCAGTTACAAACCTACAGCTGAGCCCAGTTTCACAACTACGGCGATCAAGTGATATTCTTAGAGGCAAACCAGTCTGCTGGTTCAAGGGGAAAACCTTGCCCAATTTGGGAAAAGGGTCCAATCATAATACCACTTAACACACAACATTTCATATACGGCGCGATGAGGGGGAGGCCAAAATAACAACGTATCGTGGGGGATGGCTGCTGATTGCTGCTGAGTTCTGGGAAGGCACAGCTCACAGGGGTTGTCATCAGAGAAGAACAGGGCTTTCACACCGCAGAGGAACTCCAAGAACTCGAGCCCGAGTGCCAGTTAGGACAAATCCTCTGCTCTGGGGACCTGGGTAGGGCCCAATTAAAGGACTATTGAAATCCTTCCGTTTTTCCTTTTGGCAGGTGCCAATAAAAGCTGCAACAGGCTGAAAATCTCCTTGTGCCTCAGGATAAATAGATGTTTTCACAGAACTTGGGAGGTCTTAGCCAAAGAAAAAACTTCTCCCAAACAGATCCTAAAATATATGCTGTTCCCCTAAACATGGTCCCTTTCTTTAAAAGGGCAGAATCGATGGAATGTATGGAACTTTTTTTACAGTTTACTTATTTATTTTGAAAGAGAAGAGAGAGAGTGAGTATGGGAGGGACAGAAAGAGGGAGAGAGAGAGAATCCCAAGCAGGCCCCGATGTGGGGCTCGATCTTACCGAACCATGAGATCGTGACCTAAGCTGAAATCCAGAGTCAGATGTTTAACTGACTGAGCCACCCAGGTGCCCCTGGAATTTATGGAATTTTTTTAAGGAATTAATGCAAGGAACATAGAGGAAAGATTATTCCAGCCCTGGACAGCAAGCAGAATTCAGAATATGCTCGCCAGAGTTGCCTTACTCCCTTTTTTAAAACTATATATGTTAACATCAAACTTAACATATGCAGCACTGGCTCTTGATTGCCTGTCTTCAAAATTCAGAATTTGTTCCCTTCTCTAATCATCTGTGTTTCTGAAAACGGAGCCACCAATCTCCTAGCTCCTTAGCCAAAAAACAGGAACCGTCCTTGGTTTCTTCCTCTCCTTTGCCCCAATATCCAACCTGTGACCAAATAAATCATACTGATCTTGCTTCCAAAACAGACGTCGAACTCACTTCTCTGCATCATCACTGTCACAACTGAGACACCATCTTATTTTAACGGGCCTCTCTGTGCTGTCCCTTTCTGATTCGTTCTTCAGAGCCAGAACGGTCTTCTTAAAACACACATCTGTTCAAACCACTCACTTTCCCATTCAGAGCCCTTTGCTGCTTTCCCTTTGCACCAAGCGCTAAATCTCAAATCCTTATCATGACTTACAAGTCCTGAATGACCTAGAGCGGGGGTCACACACATTTTCTGTAAAGGCCAGATGGTGAATACTTTGGACTCTGTAAGCCATACAGTCTCTGTCACAACTGCACCGATCTCCTGGTGTAACAAAAGCTACAGACATTATAGAAAGGATTGGAAGTGGCTATGTTCCAATAAAACTTTATTTACCAACACAAATGGCCGTCCGGATTTGGCCCAAGGACCTTCTTTGGCCAACCCCTCATCTAACACATGCTGATTTCACCAGCTGCTCACTCCTTAGCTTACTTAGCCCTCCTGACACATCTCTCATTCCTGCCGTGGTGTTGCCCACTCAAGACCATCGCCCATTCTGTTCTTCCTGGGCAGACTGCCTGTCTCACTGTCTGCAGAGACCATTCCTGAATTCCTGATTTAACTAGGTTTAATTATCAGTAACCATACATTGATTTGTGCAAGCCCTTGCTTAATGTCCGCTTTACCTTTCAGTTGTGAGATCCGCGAATGGAAAGACTAGATTTGCTTTGCCCATCTTTGAATCTCCAGCACCTGGAACAGTGCTTCACGTACAGTCATTTCTTAATTAAATGTTTCCTAAATTTAGAATGAATTAATGAGATCTCATCAAAACATGGAAGAAAACAAAAGACAACAATTTGGGCCCAGGTCTGAAATATGAGTTGCTTTAAGTCTGTGACTTTCCAGGGCATTTTATTGAAAAAGTTCTGCACTTGAAATCAACAATAGGTACAAGTCAGGGTAATTAATAGGCATGTCCCTGAATCTTAATGCTACGGAGGCACTTGTGGCTGACACACTGTGACTTACACAAAGTCATACGCAGGTCAGGCAGCCCGTCTTCATCCTGTAGCTCTGCCATCTGGAACCTGAGCCCGGAAGGTCTGAAGGTCCCCGTGGAGGTAAGAAAGAAATGGAGGAGGCCCGTGGCTTTTAACCGACTTGGACTAGATGTGCCACACTTTGCTTCCCCTCGTAATCCACTGACCAAAACTAGTTATGTGGCTCCAGCTTAGCTGCCAAGCAGGCTAGGAATGGTCAGAGAGCTCAAGGAGCACCGTAACAATGAACTCCCTGCACCCGCGAACATAACAAGCAGTTCAAATAGATTTCCTAATATTAAATAAAACTGGCTACCTACAGGTATGCTAAACCCCATATCCTGGTACGTTACCAATATTTTTATATATATTCTACCAGCTTAAAAAAGCTTTTCTTACATGTTAATTTACCTTGTTTATGGTAACATCTCACTCGGTGTGTAATTACCAGTGCCTTACTCTCATGTCACCCTCAGATACTGTCCTACAAAGACTTTTAATGTTTAGTAGAGGAAAATTCTCGCTTTGCAACAGTTTCATGTTATGACCGTGATTTTTCTATAGACTTTATAAGCTTCAGTCATTTAAAAATAATCCTATGGCACGTTTCGTTATAAAAGGAAAAAAGATCATAGTCCAAAGATGGACTGTAGGAGAGCGATCTTTCCAAGGAAAGAAATCTATGTCGTTTCTCTTTTGCCTCCCAAATTATTTATGTCTATATAGGTGATTCGTCAGTCATACGTTCAATCAACATTTACTGCACTCCCACACCTGGGCATCATTCTAGGGGTTCAGGTAAATGAGACAGTTCTCTTAGTGCTTGCATTGAACGGGGAATATTAAAACATATTTGAACATGATAATAAGTAAAATTTCAACAGTGTTTATTTTATTTTCTAAATTTTTTAAGTATTTATTTTTGAGAGAGAGACAAAGCGTGAGTGGGGGAGAGGCAGAAAGAGAGGGGGACACAGAATCCAAAGCAGGCTCCAGGCTCTGAGCTGTCAGCACAGAGCCCGATGCGGGGCTTGAACCCATGAACCATGAGATCACGACCTGAGCCAAAGTCGGATGCTTAACCAAGTGAGCCACCCAGGCGCCCCTCAATAGCGTTTAATCCAATATTCTCTTGTTCCCTTATTTTATTTTTGCAAACTTTTTGAGGATCTGTACTTTGAGGTCGATGTAATGTTTGTGGAATTGAGGTATCTGTATCTCCGTGAGACATTGTCTTTTCATCTGGCCAGTAATTCTTGTTGGGTCTTTGGCAATCCTTGAGTTACACTTACAGGAATATAAAAATGTACCTTGTCTTAAAGGGATAATAATAAACATGTCTGCTCCATCAAAGAAGGTAGAAACATTTCTATAATTTGAAATCAGTCTCCCGATTTACATAGCTTGCTCGAAGGCGCTCGTCTGGAGAGATCTGTCTCTGGCACAAAACCAGACCTTCTTCTTGCATGTGCAAATAAAGGCAGGAACCTAAGGAATGATGGAGAGCACAGGACTCAAACGTGAGTCCCTGTTGGCCAGGTGGCGGACTTCCCTTAGACGTAACCTCCTGAGGGTCTTTAGCAGGGAGTCTGTCGATCTGCAAGGGCTCATCTTTGCCGTGGAATCTGGAAATCTTGCCTCCTTGGTTTGCCACAATGGGAAGCTTCAAGAACTTGTTTCCTCTGTAAAGGCCAGAATTATTCGAAAGATCATCAGAGCTGACAATTTAGTTGTAAATGTGATTGGAAAAATCAAGTCCTGAAAAGGTGGTGGGGGAAGCCTAAGGGAAATGTTATCTAAGACTCTACTGATGTAGAAATACATATGAATTTTGAGCTCTGATTTATACAACGTGTATCTGGGTTTGGGGATGCCATGCGTGTGTTTTACAGCTTAAGTCACCCCTTTCCTCTTGATATGTCAGTGTATACATACATATCAGCTTGCGTGTGTGGTGATTAGATCTTAAATTACAAATAAGGACATGTTTGGGGCCCCTGGGTGGCTCGGCCGGTTGAGCGTCTGACTTCAGCTCAGGTCACGATCTCACGGTTCGTGAGATCGAGCCCCATGTTGAGCCCTGTGCTGAACAGCTTGCAGCCTGGAGCCTGCTTCACGATCTCTCTCTCTCTCTCTCTCTCTCTCTCTCTCTCTCTCTCTCTCAAAAATAAATAAACCTTTAAAAAAAATAATGAAAAAAATATGGACAGGTTTTTCCTCCATTACAACTTGCTTCTGTATAAGAAGCAAAGAGAAGTTTTCTACAGCTGTAATTTAAAACAACTTGCGTCAGGAGTTGGGAAAGTTAAAAGAAATGAAATGAAAACCAGAATGTTGTTCAACCTCTGGAAGCCTCACGCCCGCCATCTTTATTAAGCTGTGCTAAGGGCCTGACATGTTTTATTGTGCATCATCTTTCTACAACTCTATGAGGTAAATCGTATTATCCGTACTTTATAGATGAGGAAGCTAAAGCTTAGGGAAATTAAGTAAAACTGTGACTTCAGCCTGAGCTTTCTTTGTCTCTAAATCATTCTGTTTTGATAAAAGCAAAAATCTCTGTCCTGGAACTCCTAAGGAAAACTCCCCACAGAGACTTCCCTAGTTCACCACCCACCCTCCCATACATTGAGATTCATCCATACCTGGAAACAAGACTCTCATTTTTTAGATTCTTCTCCAACCTATACTTTCTGTCATATTGAAAATAACAGTGGCTTTTAAAATTCGTTTCTGAACGATGAGATACTAACACCAAACGTGTTATCTGGGGTTTCACCTGCTCCCCTCCCCGACTTCCCAGATTTGTGCTCACCAGACCCTCAAGGGCGCACCTCTTCCCCCAGCCCTACCAGGCCAGTCCAAGCTCCGCCAGCACCTGCCCCCTTGGAGAATCCCAGACGTGCAAGAACTTAGAAGTCTAGTTTTCCTACCATCGCTCGTGTGACAAATGACATTCACGCTCAAAGCACCCTTCATGGGGGCAGGTCAAGTTCTTGGGGATCCTGAGAGGCCTGCCGTTCTTTCGCTGTCAAGATCACATCTGTCAAAGTACATGTAAGCAAAAGTAATGTTATTTTCAGAATAAACCTGAATCCAACTTCACATATCTCTGCAAAGTGCAATAGTCGCAATTCTGGGTCTGTTCGCTTCACTCTTGTTAGTTACGCATCCTCTCCCACAGAACTGTGACACCTGAGAATTGTGTATCCATTTCAGTGTGTGAACCGAGTATGTCTGGCATTGCCGAGAGCTGTTCTCGGTGTCATAGCAGAGCTGCAACCAAGGACCAGGATGTCCCCAAACCGTGTGGCACCTGTTGTGACCATACTACAAACTAGCTCATTGTGTTTAGGCTCAAAAGTGGGATGGAGATTAAGGTCCTCAAATCTAGGGCATACTCAAAGATGGAGAAAGCTCAGAGGAAGGGAAACATGTTCATCGCCCGGGTCCTGTGGATTCTTAGTTTTTAGTCTCTGAGGACCAGGAGTTTCTACCATGGTGACAATGGGGAGCGACCAGCACTGCCAACTGGACCTCCATTTGATAGACTCATGGCAAATCAAAGCTGGAAGGAAACTTGAAAGAATGGACTAGGCCCATGAAGCATTTTTCTCATAATTACTTGGTCAAGCTTTTTAAAGAAACTGCTACAATCTAACCTTTATATCCTGGAGATATAGAGGAAACTTAAAGGCAGGTGAGAAGAGAGGACAGAAGGAAAGGAAACAGGCATTTGTGGGAGGAAACCACACGTGCCAGCCAGAGTACTAGATGCTTCACACGTTTAAGATCGTTCAGACTGCAAGTGACATAAAACCCAACTTAGAGGGAACATTGCCAAAAAGGGGAATTTATTGGTACTGTTTCTGAAAAATCCAGGAGTCAAGCTGCAGAACTGTACAAATAGTAACACTGTCTGGATGGATTCAACCAATATCATAAAGACTTAGCCTCTGTCCATTTCTTGACTCAACCTTCTGCTGATTTAGATTCATTTATGGTGAACTACCGGATGGCACCAAGCATGTCAGGGCCAAGTTGCAAAAAGAACCCATTTTCCGGAAGCTCAACAGTATTCCTGGAATTGAACCTCACTGGCCTGATTGGCTCAGTGTATGCACCCATTGCGGAACCAATCACTGTGACCAGGTGGGATGGGTTAACTGAGCAGTTCAGCCTGGACTACCTTTGCCAGGGATGAAAGTGGCAGAGGGTTAACCGCTTACATCAAAATTTGGGTACTGTTGCCACAGAAGAGCCAGTGGATGCCGAGCAGGTGACGTCTGCCGTGTAGACATTCACCCCTGTGATTGTCATAACTGACCTGCAGGTGAATTTTACCGTGTCTTCTCTTTAAGATTCTGGGCTCCTTGAATCTATTAAGTAGAATCACAGGTAGAAGACCTTCACCGTGTGAACTGGGTTGAGCCCCTTTATAAGACCCAAAGCTGGTCCAATAGGAAAAGAAATAGGGAAGTGAATTTGTGTAGGCAATGTGTATTTTTTCTTCCTCGAACTAGAAGTACTCCCCATCCAGCCAACACACCCAGCCTGGGGTCATCCCTCACCTCTGTATAAGTCATCCCTTTCCACTGATCACCTGGTCTACTAGAAAACCTTGTCGACTTTGAAGATTTGCCTCAGATTTGTCTTCTTACATCTCCTCCACTCTCGGGGCTTGGGGATGCCTCTCTAATAGGTAGTGGTCCAGCCCAGGCTCTCTTCCCACCCTCCCGACCCTATCTCCAAGTTCCCAGCACTCACAGGTATTGCGGAAATAGGCAACATGCTGTTTATTTTTCAAGTAGCTTGGATTACTGGCGAATGTTATCATTTACTTTCTCAGCTGGCGAGAGAAGGCAGAGCACTCTTCTGTGAACAATTTTCCATTGTTTACCGGGAGGTTATTTCCTGAATTTGTATACATTTATTTATACTGGAGCTGTGGGGAAACATCTTCTGAAATTGGAAGTATGAACTGTAGGGGGATTCTCATTTTATTTCCAGTTCATCGTGTGGGGTTTTACATGCTTGTTTATATTTAACTAAATGCCTATCAGTATGGTCATCTTATATGGAATTGTTTAGAAGATGTCTGTGTATCTTGCTAAACATAAGAAATCCAAACATATGTAGCTTGGAATAACAAGGTTTACAAACATACGTGTGTATCTGTTTTAAAATTTCCCTTCTATCCTTTATTTAAATAAAGGCCAATGCCTACATCCATAGATACACCAGCACCCAAAGACACTCATGGAAAATGCACACCCACAGGCCTAGGATAAACAAGTCAAAGACCACAAGAACAGAAGAAACTAACAGGCGTGTTTGTTTGTTTTTAAAGCTAGTATTTCCAACTCAATGATGGAAAACTTTCTTAGGGTCACATATGGAACCAGAGCTATAATTGTTCAGCTGCGAGCATTCAGTTCTGTCAGCTTCTAAATGTGCTGTCGCTTTGTCCGGTAGAGCTGACCCCATCCTGTTCGTTCAACAGACAGTGAGGCTCGCCCTACCTGTCCATGCCCCCAACAGAACTGTTACTGCTTTCGTCCTTCTGTTCATCCAGGTCTTCAACAAATATGGACTGTTAACTCTGTGCCAGATCCTGAGGGAGGAATGAGAAATGTAAAACAAGACAGGATCCATAAGTTCAGGGAGCTTTCAGTCTAGAGGGAAGACGGACAAGAAAATAGACCATTGAAATATAATATGATGAATGCTGTGATTCCAGGGCACACTTTCTTCCCATGAAGCTTCATCTTCTGAGACTTAGGTTTCCCGTCCGTGAGGTGCAAAGCACGCGCGAAGGCACAGTGAAACCTCAGTAACTATAGCCCTCTGAGATGGAGCGCGTCGGCCTCCATAGGTAGCTCTTCCAAATGCACACCGACCTCTGAATTTACCACTTTGCATGGACTCCATCTACGCAATGGTCCTGAGGTTGGCACCATGGTTACCAGGAGGGGAAGACAAAGGCAGGTCGCTGGAAAAGAATGTACAAATTGGGTTTATATGTGAAAATACCCCATTCACATGTAACTGACTGAAAACTAAAAGTAAATGAGATATAGTTTAACCTAGTTGATTAGCAAAACTTAGTGTCGGTAAGAGCATAGAGAAGCAAGTCCTCTTATATGCCATTGGGGGAGAGTGTACTTTTGCGGGGACCCTTTAGCTATATTTGAAATCATTCTAAATGTGCTCAGTCTTTGACTCAGCAATCCTGTCTCTAGCAATTTATCCTAGAGGTAGTCTCACATAAGTGCAACAAAGATACACGAATAAATGCACTCATTACAACATTCATTGCTTGTTACAGAAACTGGTAAAAAAGAAAAGAAGTATCTGACCAAGGAAGACCAATAATAAACTGTGGGTAATTCCATACTATTAAATTAAGTATTTCCACATGAACTGATAAAAAGCTATCCAAGATACGTTAAATGAACAAAAGCAAGTTCAGGAACAATAGGTATAGTAAGAGTGTATTTCCATTTTAAAGAGGGGAATAGATACACAGTCTCATGTGTATAGAAAATTCTAGAAGGATACACGGGAAACTATCAGCAATCATTACTCTGGGGAGTGGGGCTGCCGGGCTGAGATAGAAGCAATACTTTTATTTATTTTTCACTTTTTACCCTTCCACGGTGTTTGAGGGACATTTTTGTTTTTTGCAATTTTTTTAATTTAGGTAAAACTAGTTTTAAACCACCAAAAATAATTTTCTACTATTTTTCCTTTAAAGGATCTTACTGTACAGGATCATATTAGGGACTCTAAGAAGTCTTATTTCATTTTGTTTAAAACAGGCATTCAAAAATCTATTTGTGCAAAGAATTTCGTTGTTGTTGCTTTGCCTAATAACTGTTAATATGTCACATGAGTCCTCCTGAGGCAACACTGACCTAAGGAATCATGGGGACATTATGACCACCCTAAAGTCATATTAGCCAGGCAGTGGGAGACAGAATTTCTGACTCAAGATCCAAAGTTCTGTTGAGGGGCACCCGGGTGGCTCAGTTGGTAAAGCATCTGACTCTTTATTTCGGCTGAGGTCATGATCTCATGGTTCATGAACCCCGCATTGGGTTCCGTGCTGACAGCTTGGAGCCTGCTTTAGCAGTCTCTCCTTCCCTCGATCTCTGCCCCTCCCCGACTTGTGCATATGCGCTCTCTCTCTCTCTCTCTCTCTCTCTCAAAATAAATAGATAAACTTTTAAAAGATACTTTGAAGTTCAGTTGATGTTCTTCAGAAACTTACTGTGCCATCAGAATGGAGCAGGAGCTCTGATTCATTCATACTAAATAAAACTTACCTTGTTTCTTAGGTGGGGAAATAGCATTCCAGAAATTTCTGTAAATCTCAGAGGAGAGTTCGGAGTTTCCTGAGAAGAGTGAGGAATGGGGGCAAAGAACCCGCTCTTAACACTTGAGTTCCCGAATACATGTCTCCCAAATGAGGCTATTCATTGAGACCCGTTCACTGCTTTTCATTGGATATTTCAAACAATTGCCATTATCAATGAATCCACACCCCTCTCCGGGGAGGGGAATAAAACAAACATTTCTCTTCAAAGGTGATAGGATAAAAATGACATAAGTAGAGGGAGGACTGGGGGTAAAACCATCTTTTCTCTGTGCCTGACCTACTGTTATTTCAGCGGTTTCTACTTGCACAGCCCTCCTCTGCAGCTAAAACCATAAAACTGTGTCAATCGAATATCGATACTTCCTACAAAATCACTGCTGCCGTTGAAGTCAGAGGTAATGAAGTTGCCTGCCAGTCAGGCTCCTGAGGAGGAGGTGAGGAAGCTGCCTGGGACGCCAGTGGGGGTCTCAGAAGAGTCTGGGCCGCTCTCACCTCCACATGAGAACAGGTTGAGATGATTCAAGAGCAAATGAAATCTGCAGGTGGTCCCCTTGAAGAGTGAGGCCTAGTTCGTGCTTCTGGGCCGGCGGTGGACGCACAGAGGGGCAGACATGCCGCCAAGGGGACAGAGGGCCACACGGCGGGCGCTCTGTGCCTGTTGGGATGGGCTTTGCCACCGAGGTGGTGAGGGAGAGGAAGACCTCAGAAGGCATATATATCTGTCTTCGTCTCCCTTCCTCTCCTCGATCTGCGTCCCTCCTTTTGCAGCTAGTCTGTTTTCTTTCTTTAATGTCTATTTATTTTTGAGACAGAGGCGGAGACAGAGAATGTGAGCAGAGGAGGGGCAGAGAGAGAGGGAGACCCAGAATCCGAAGCGGGCTCCGGGCTCTGAGCTGTCAGCACAGAGCCCGACGCGGGGCTCGAACCCACAAACCGCGAGATCGTGACCTGAGCCCAAGTCGGATGCTGAACCGACAGAGCCCCCCCGGGTGCCCCTCCTCTTGCTTTCATCATCGGGGTGAGTTGGATTGTTCTGTCGGACTTGGGGATGTGCTGGGCTTACTGTCCATTACATTTGCTGCTGGGCCCTGACGCCATATGCTAAGGCCAATTTGTCGTAAGAGCGTCTCTGATCAGAGGGCAAGGGTAGTTGAGCCAGTTTTGCCTGGAATGGGGAGAAGGAGACTTACCAGCAATTTCTACTGCCAGGAGGAAGGCGCCAGGCGAGTGGGTGCCCCGCGGCCACCCGCACCTGGCATGACCCTCCACTTCCTGTGTAGTTCCCTTCTTCAAGTGGACCTGTCTGTCTGCTGAACTTCATTTCCGTGCCCCCCCCCCCGCCCCCGCTGTCAGCAACACACCCGTTAGCAGGTAACACTTGGCTGGTTGTCCAGCCTGTGTGTCACCCCCCCCCCCCCCCGCCCAGTTTAAGACGCCAGCTTCTGAAGGCCTCCGTGCAGTCCTTCCCACAGCACCAAACACTGCACTAGGTGCCCACGTGCGCATGATCTGAATCAGTAATTCAAGAAATGTTGCCACCCATGGGGCGCCTGGGTGGCTCAGTCGGTTAAGTGTCCGACTTCGGCTCAGGTCATGATCTCACGGTCCATGAGTTCGAGTCCCGCATTGGGCTCTGTGCTGACGGCTCAGAGCCTGGAGCCTGTTTCAGATTCTGTGTCTCCCTCTCTCTCTGCCCCTCCCCTGTTGGTGCTTTGTCTCTCTGTGTCTCAAAAATAAATAAATGTTAAAAAAAAAAAAAGAAAGAAAGAAATGTTGCCACCCATTTCTTGATGCTCTGGGCCTACAGCTACAGTATGTGACACCCTTTCCTTCTCTGTAGGACACGGAACCTAGAGCTGGCCTGACACTTCGGTCCTTTGACGGCCCAGTTTCTGTCCCTGGATAGATAACTGCCCAAAAAATGAAGTTTCTCCCATGGAAAAGGTCTCTACGGTGTCCCAGGGAGTTTGAGCTTGCTGTGTGACCAAAGAGGGTGCATTCCTCAACATGGTTATGGAAGTAGGAAAGCAGAAAAGCAGAAATGGTGACAAATTTAGGTCAGAGGCAGGAGGGGAATAGTCTAACTTAATTTTCTATAGCTCTGAGTTTCTAGCACGATATAAAATATGCATCTTCCTCTATGGCTTTAAGTTTGTTAGCCACTAAATACTTAATATGTTTCAGGATGTGTTTCCAGAGATACTTATATTGATTCATTGACTATTATTGCCAATCAGGACTGGGAATTTTTTTTTTTAAGTTTATTTTTTTATTTTGAGAGAGAGAGAGAAAGAGCAAGCAGGGGAGGGGCAGAGAAAGAGGGAGAGGGAGAATCCCAAGCAGGCTCTATACTGTCAGTGCAGAGCCCTACATGGGGCTCAAACTCATGAACCAGGAGATCACTCCCTGAGCTGAAATCAAGGGTAGGACGCTTCACTGACTGAGCCACCCAGGTGCCCCAGGACCAGGCATGTTCAATTGCCGTGGCTTCGTAATGTATTTAAATACATGACAAAATAAGTCTTGACTCATTGATTTTTCAAAAAAAAATGTATTCTCATTGCTTTATGTTTTCCTTTAGGTTTGTTTTTTTCAAATTCCAATAAACTCTTGTAGAATTAATTTTTTCCTTACCAGTTATTGCTGGTATATAGGGAAATCAATTTAATAGCAAAACTTTTAAATTAACTTGATGGATTTTATGTTGGTTTCACTATTGTTTTCAGTCATCTGATTTTCTTTCTTCATAATAGTTATGAACTTTATTTCTACTTTTTATCTTAATGCACTGACCAGAGCAATGATATATAGTGCTGGTATTACTAAGCATCCTTGGCTTATGCTGATTTTACTGTGACAGTCTATATTATTTCACTGTAAAGTATCCTAAAAAACAATCAGCTCAAGATATTCTAACTTTGAGAAACCTATTTTTTTCATATCGTATCTTTTTCTCAAATGATTGATATTAAATCGTAATGAATGCCTTTATTTTTTTAAGGTTTTTTTTTACTTATTTTTGAAAGAGAGAGAGAGAGTCAGCATGAGTGGGGGACGGGCAGAGAAAGAGAGGGAGAGAGAATCTGAAGCAGGCTCCATGGTGTCAGCACAGAGCCTGACACAGGGCTTGAACTCACGAACCATGAGATCATGACCTGAGCCAAAATCAAGAGTCAGATGCTTAAACGACTGAGCCACCCCAGGCGCCCCAATGCCTTTTGATATATATTGAGATTATCATGTTTTCTTACGTATACCTACTGATATGAAAAAATAGAGACCTATTTATATTAATAGAAAAATAGTTTGCAGCTCTGTTTATATTTAAATGTGTAAATGTGATGTGTATACCTGTAATAAACCTTTTACTAGCTTGACAATTTGAAACAAATCACAAGTAAAGCAACCAGATCCTGAAGTCATTTTTTTAATTAATTTATTGACTGTGTTTTCAATTTCTTTTATATATTTTGGTTTATACCAATTTCTTTCATGTTGAGATAACTTTGATAACGTTTGTCTACCAAGAAAAATCACTCTGTTTCTTTAAGATTTAAAAGTTTATCTGGGGTGCCTGGGTGGCTCAGTCGGTTAAGCGTCCGACTTCGGCTCAGGTCATGATCTCACAGTCTGTGAGTTCGAGCCCTGTGTTGGGCTCTGTGCTGACAGCTCAGAGCCTGGAGACTGCTTTGGATTCTGTGTCTCCCTCTCTCTCTGCCCCTCCCCTGCTCATGCTCTGTCTCTCTCTGTCTCAAAAATAAATAAAAACATTTTTTAAAAAATTAAAAAATAAAATAAAAATAAAAGTTTATCAGCGTGGACATGTACACTTTTCTGACCTTCAAGAACCCTATATCTGATATATGCCATCTGGCAGAAGAAAACAGTGTGGGTGCTTGCCTGTCCTTGAGTGGGGTGGAAAAAACACAAACAAAAAAAAAAAAACAAATAAAAAAGAAAGAAAGAAAATGTCTCCCCTGAGATGCCATACCACATATCCACCCTCAGGCAGATTCGGTGCCAGAATTCATTCTGCCAGTATATTCCAAAAATCTAGTTAAAGTAGTTATGGGCAGTATTGTCCCCAAGGCATCAGGCAGAAGCAAAAGTAAATCTCCAAAGGGATGCTCTTTAAACGTAGGCCTCTGAGAATTTCTCAGATAAAGTTGCCGGGAACTGTAGGCTCGCAGTAGGGGGAAAAAGAAATCACAAAACACACGAGGAAAACACTATCATGAGCACATGGCAATAGCCATCCCCAACAACAGAGAGGGGAATGAGACTCATAAAGACCGCAGATTTGGGGACAACCAAACACACAATATACTACGTCGGCTATCTTTAAAGAAATAAAAGAGAATGTTAATAGTGTGGCTAGAGAGAAAGAGACAATCCAAACTGATCATGCAGACCTGAATAATGTTTACAAAGGAAGAAGAAAAGAATTCCAACTTGAAATTCAAGGGACAACGTAAACATGAGAATAAACACAGATAAAGGGAGAACAGTAAACTGGAAGATAAATCGGAAGAAATCACCTAGAATCTAGCCCAGAGACAGAGATGGAAAATATCACAAAGAGACCAAGGCACATGAAGATAGAATCCGACCAGCTGCTGTATCTCTAACCCAAGTTCCATGAAGACAGAATAGAGACAAAGGGAGAGCCACCAGCTAAGTAGTTTCCAAAATTAGTTTATAAAACATGAGTCTTAAGATTCAGAAAACCCAGTGAAGTCAAAAGAGGTAAGCAAAAAAGAAAGTCCCACCTCAAGATAACCAAGTAAAACTACAGAACCCCAAAGGCAAAGAGAAAACAATGGAAACATCCAGATATGAGAGAAAAGTCACCTGCAAATGACCTGCCGTTGAATGAAGAGTTGACTTCTTCACAGCATCAGTAAAAGCTAACCTATATGAACAATATCTTTCAAGTGCTGAGAGAAGATATTTTCAATCTGTTGTCACATGCCAATCTTTTGCAAACGAGCATCACATAAAGACACTTTTAGAATAGCAAAAGCCTTCAACAGAACCTCATTGAGGAACTTCAACTTGAGATACAACATGGGAAAAGGAAAATGACCCTGGAGACAAGATGTGAGATCCAGAAGGAAGCTGTGGACGGATAAATATAAACAAACATTGACTGTATTAAAACAAAACTGAATATATATATATGTGTGTGTGTGTGTGTGTGTGTGTGTGTGTTTATAATCAGAATTAAAATACTCGAGGGTTCTTATATGATTCTGGAGAAACTTTGACTTTAATATGGATGCTTAAGTCTGTGGATAATCCCTAAAAACAAAAACCAAGTATATAATTTCCAAACTGGTAAAGAGGGAAAATGGAATCGGGGGTAAAATCAAAAAGAAGGCAAAAATTTTTTTAAATTAAAAAATGTTTAATTAATGTTCTTGTTTGATTAGTAAATGTTTATTCATTTTTGAGAGAGACAGAGCATGAGTGGGGGAGGGGCAGAGAGAGAGGGAGACACAGAATCCAAAGCAGGCTCCAGGCTCCAGGCTTTGAGCTGTCAGCACTGAGCCTGACGCAGGGCTCAAACCCACGAACCGTGAGATCATGACCTGAGCTGAAGTCAGTTGCTTAACTGACAGAGCTACCGAGGCGCCCCTGTTAATGGTTATTTTTATGACTGAAATGACCATGGATCCGAGGCAGCTCATGTACTCTCCGAAGAAAAGTTTCCATTTCTCTTTGGAGAACAGGGGACTTCTATAGCTTTGATTATAAGTGTTTCACTCGAGAACCTTCTAGAGCTCGGTGTTGTATCAATGCAGGTGGCAATGCTGCTTCGCTGCCACTACTGAGGCTCCTGCTGCTGTTACCAAGTCTTTGTGTCTTGACCTCCACTCAGAACTGTAGACTAGTGGCTGTTATAACAGACAAAGTAACAAGTGTTGAGGATATGGAGAAATTAGAACCTTTGTTGCGTTGCCGGTGGGAACGAAGAAACGCGGTAGCCGCTGCATTAGTCACAGTAGCCCAAAGGCGGAAGAATGCATGAATGGATTGACGGATGGACGCATACACAAAATGTGGCCCTTCCATGCACGGGAATAGTATGCAGCCTATAAAAGGAAAGAAATTCTGACACCTGCTACAACATGGATGAACCTGAAAGACATCACGCTAAATGAAATAAGCCAGTCATAAAAGGACAAATAGCATAGAATTCCACTTATATGAGCTACCAAAAGTAGTCAGATTCATAGCGAAAGATAGAATGCTGGTTGACAGGGGCTAGGGGAAGGGGGAGGTAAGGGTCAGTGTTTAATGGATATAGAGTTTATATGGAGATATTAAAAGACTATGGGTCCGGATGGCGGTGATGGTGACAGGACAATGCGGGCGTATTTAAGGTGAGACCACTGTATACTTAAACTAGGTTAAAATGATAAATTTTATGTTATGTATATTTTACCACGATAAAGAAGAAACATTTCAACACTGCTGTGCCTATATCTAGGAATAGTCTGCCACTGTTTTGACATAATATTGATATAATAAACAATCTTACTGCTTTGAGAGACGCTAACCCAGTTCTCCGTTTCTAAAGTCGCTCTTACTACACCAGAGACAGGTCAGAACAAGAATATTGTCTGGGGATGCATTACATCTGTGTAGTACCTTATATTTGAAGGAGGATGTGTATGCGTCCTAACGCATTTAATCCTTGCGACAGCCTTATAAGGTAAGTAGTACTGCTCCCTTTTCATTGGTGTAAGGAGGTGAAGCCTGAGAGATTAAGTTGTCCAGGACCACTGGGCTGTTAGGATGCTTGGGGTCAAGAACTTCTCTGTGGACGAAAGCCATTGATCTCCCACTATACACAAATAGTTGTCACCTTACTGTGGACTACATTTAATATCCCCAAAGCAAAGTGTTGTGCATGTTAAACTGAATGAAGAGAAGAAAAGGAAAGATAACATTGCCTTCCCGGTGGCCAAAGAATAATAATTATATGACCATATGCTCTGAATCCTGTTACCCACGTTTGTGGCTCTTTACCAGGCTCTTATTTCCAAACGTTCGTTGTGTTTAAACTCTGGTCGGCTCTTCGTGTTTTTGGACTTCAGCCTCTATAAAAATACCCTTTCGTTTGGGGGGTGAGGGTGCGTTTCCCTAAAATTCATTGTTTTAGGTTGCAGCTATTCAAATTTTGATCTAAATTCTCGAAACTTTCAGTCTGATTTCAATAAAACCAAGCAACTAGGTTGTTCTCTCATTGCCATGCGAGAACTGTTTCGTCTTGGGTCTTAAATTTTCTTCTTTATTGTTCTTCTTGGACTGGATGGCTAAATGGGAGGAGTCTGGCAAAACACCATCGCTGCCCCTGGTAGTTTGACGAGCCCCCCTAGAACACATAGCTGGGTGGGAGCACCCTCCAGCTTCTCAGCACGCGGCTAGCCTTCACTGTCCGTGGAAGCGTGCCATTGATGAGTGAGCTCAGAACCCCAGCTCTTGTGCATCAGAATGTGCACCCAGAAGTTTTCTCTGTCTGCGGGAAGATTTGGTACCTTACGGAAGAGGGGTGGTATTGACACCCCCTTGTCGAACAAGCCTTTCTGAATCTATTACCTGGTAACGTAAATAACATTCCCTGAGGCAATAATGGGTAACAGGATTTTTCTTTAAGTTTTATTTTTAAGTAATCTCTACCACTTGGGTGTGGCTCAGTTGGTGGAGCCCCCGACTTCAGCTCAGGTCATGATCTCCTGGTTTGTGGGTTCAAGCCCCTCGTCAGGCTCTGTGCTGACAGCTCAGAGCCTGGAACTTGCTTCACATTCTGTGTCTCCCTCTCCCTCTCTGCCCCTCCCCCTCTTTTGCTCATTCTCTCTGTCTCTCTCCCTTCCCTCTCTCTCTCTCAAAAATAAATAAACTCTTTTTAAAAATTAATAAAAAGGGGTGCCTGGGTGGCTCAGTTGGTTAAGCGTCCGACTTCAGCTCAGGTCACGATCTCGCGGTCCGTGAGTTCGAGCCCCGCGTCGGGCTCTGTGCTGACTGCTCAGAGCCTGGAGCCTGTTTCCGATTCTGTGTCTCCCTCTCTCTCTCCCCCTCCCCCATTCATGCTCTGTCTCTCTCTGTCTCAAAAATAAATAAATGTTAAAAAAAAAAAAAAAGACTCCCAAACTCTACCAACTGACCCAGCCCAGAGCCCCATGGGTGAGAGGCATTGAGGCTTTGCAATCCTTGGTCCTCCCCTCTGTGAGGTATCTGCAGAATGTACCCGGGCTGGTTAAACAGTGAATGTTCAGAGATGGTCCCTGTGCTTCCTCTTTCAAGCTGTTGCAGCTATAGTGAGGTGAAAACGGTCTCCTTGCCCCTGTATTTGCTGCATGGATTCTGACGCCAGCTGTCCCGCCTCACGCATATAAAAAAATTTAGGAGCACTGGCTTCCCTTTCAAATGCTTACAGCATATTTTGGGACTCCCTTCCCTTGTGTTTTGCTGTAAAATTCATACTCCAAGTATGCTCCGAGCAGTGGAAGAAGTAAAGTGCTTAAAAAGATAATGCACACCCACCATTTGGGCAACACTGGAGAACTTTTTCTTTTGTACATATCTGACTTATTGCTTCTCGTCTCATACCTCACATTTATGAAGCGCCTACTCTGGGCCAGAAACTGTGGCGAGCACCTCACGTGCGTTACGTTCCATAGTCCCCACCGCAGACCTGTGTGATAGGTACTAACATTCTGCTTTTACAGCAAACAAAACGAAAACCTTGCCAGGTAAAGAGAGTAAGTGGGCATATAGCAAGCAAGTGGCCTATGTTGTTCAACGGGTTGCTTTTTTTCTTTTTAATGTGTAAAAACCGTACAAGCCAACCTCCAATGGATCGTTGCCGTAGCCTTTAGAATCCTAAATTAGAATTTTCAGAATCGGGCTTGCCAACCCCTATCAGTACCTTATACACATGAATATTTTGTGTCGGCAAGGGGTGGGGGGAAGAACCAAATATCTTAATGTTGTTTTCATGCATTTCAGATCTCTTACTACTTTCCTCCCAACTTCCTCTTCTGTGTGATTTAAACAAATAATAACAACAGGCGAACTCTTAACGTTCCTGCCAAGACTGTACTTTTTAATGCCTTGGTCACTCTGCTTTCAGCTTAAAACTTCATTTGATTTTCTATATTCTAGGAAAGAGTGAAAGGTACAAAGTGGATGTACATTATTTGAAATTACGAAAATACAGCAAAAAAAAAAAAAAAATTTGACGGCAACCAAAATTGGAAAGTATCTCCATGTCATGAATGAGGGAGCTTTTTCTCTTAATGCTATGAGGTCAAGCCCATTTTTAGAGAGAAGCTTGATTTTTTTATGTGGTAAAGATATTTTACTTTATCTTATTTTTTTTAACGTGTATTTATTTTTGAGACAGCGAGAGAGACAGAGCACGAGCCAGGGAGGGGCAGAGAGAGAGGGAGACAGAGAATCCAAAACAAGCTCCAGGCTCCGAGCTGTCAGCACAGAGCCCAACTCAGGGCTTGAACCCACGAACCGTGAAATCATGACCTGAGCCTCAACCCACTGAGCCACCCAGGCATCCCTAAGATATTTTATTCTAATATAATTTCAACAAAATATTTTGCAATCCATTTAACATAAAATGAATACATATTTACTGCACATCTACTTTGTTCTCAGAATTTAAGGAGAATATAAGCTATACGTGATAAGAAACAGCATCTGCCTAGAGAACGTATAATTTAGTGGATGAGAGAAGATGAACACACTGATAAATTTGATTATACCCAAGGCAGAACTTATTAGGTGTTCTTCTTCTCCTTCCTTCCACTTCTTTAGCAAGACCGAAAATTTGTTCTTTAAAATATGTTGGGGGGTGCCTGGGGGTTCAGCAGCGAAGCGTCCGACTCTTGATTTCAGCTCAGATCGTGATCTCGTGTTTTGTGAGATCAAGCCCCATGTCAGGCTCTGTGTGGACAGTGCAGAGCCTGATTGGGATTCTCTCTCACCCTTTCTCTTTGCTCTTCCCCCAAGTTGTGCGTGCACACACACTCTCTCTCTCTCTCTCTCTCTCTCTCTCTCTCTCTCTCAAAAGTAAATACACTTAAAATAAAATAAGATGAAATGAAATGAAAAATGAAATGAAATGACATGACATGACATGAAATAACATCGTAACTCTGTTCTCTTCGGAGAAGCTTGACTTTGAATTTCAGAGGTAGCCCGGTTTTGTGGTCAGAGACTCTGTTTTTCTTCTGTCGTATTATCTGATTACAACGATTTACTCTTAAACCCGGTTTGAAACGCTGACAGATGCTTCTGTGTTACCCGCTTTAAGGTGCGTCTTTGTGTCCCTCTCATACCAGAGTCATCAGAAGTGGGACCTTCCCTGGTGGTTCACACCACTGTCCCATTTGCAGTCACATACCTGGAGCACAGCACTGAGGACGTGCGGGAGCTAATCTACCAGCAGCTGGAAAGCGTTTTGCCAGGTCTGCCTCAACCAATTGTCACCAAATGCCAGAAGTGGAGATATTCCCAGGTAATCAGAGAATCCAGGGGTATGGGCACAGTTTTCTTAAGCAAACCGACTGGGTCAGCAGAACTGATGATGTTTTTTTCTCATCTTTGCCACTCTGTAGTAAAAGAAATGGACGATCTGATCTCTGGGGCAAATATTTGTTTGCCTCGTACATGGCTGTGAACTTCTACGGGTCTTTTTAGCCTGTTATTTCCCAATAAGCGATGCACGCAATTTCCCCTGGGCTTATGTTCAAAGACTAGCATCTCAAGACTTACACACCCTGAAAATACGGGGTTTCCTATTCAGGCAAGGCAGGTTGTATATCAAAATGCAGCTGTTTCTCTGGGGTTTTTCTAAATCAGTACTGTGGTTATATAGAAACCACTTGAACCTCCCCAGTTTTTTGCAATGTGTTAGATTAACCTTGTTAGTGTATTTCGCTACCACAATTTTCATTTTTGTTAAGTTCCCACTTTGGTTTTGACTGCCGCAAGCAGGGTTCTTTGGGGGACAAAGGTGAATACCTGTAGAATTCAGCTACGCAAGCTGTTTTTCAGGGTTTGATCAACCTACTGATGACTCTACTGGCTCAGACTTCAAGCTCTTTACTCTAAGTAAATGTTGACTTTTGCGACAACCTCTGCATATTCCAACAGAAGTTTGTGAATATTTGTAGAAAAAAATCTTTTGATCTGTAAACTCAGTTGTAAAGCCATTGGGGATAGTGGAGTGAAGGTCAGAGGGAGAAAAGGAGCGGTGACGTGTCTTCCCCAAGATTTCTGAGCCTGTTGATTAACCAATTTATCCGCACTATTGGTTACCCAAAAGCAGTATTGTGAGAAATTGCAGCAGATTTTGTATATTTTAAAGGGCTATCCAAAATCAGAGGAAATGGTAAATTACTTCCTAAAATATGACAGCATGTCTGTGTGTTTACCCGTGTCATCTCAAGTTCAATTATACAGTGAACCTTTGGGGAAAATATTTACTTAAACAGATCATGGTCACTTTAGAAGACTTTCCTCTTTCTTTCTAAAAAGCATTGAAAGATCCCAATAGCTAATGTCTTTAAGTGATACTTAATTCCATTTTAGGTTGACTTGAAAAAGAAGACAGGGAAATCATCTTGTCGGTATAATTTGAAGCTAGATACATTACACAGTCATTTGGCAATTTATAAATATTCCTTTAAAAGAAACAATCGTTTGTGAGTTTCTTCTTGTGATTTCTGCAAAATAATAAACTTAAAAGATGGGCTCAAACCACCTTATGTCTTCAAATTTAATGCGTTAATAGAAATAGATTTGTCCTAACCACAAAATGACCTATTCAAAGTTGTGCAATATCGCAAAATTTAATAAAAAAATATCTGAACACAAAGTACATCCAAGCCGTAGCAATGATTTTTATTACAATTTGGATGTTCTCTCTTGAAATTGTCCCAGTGCGTTTACAGCTCTGTGTCATGAAATCTACGTTGGCTGCAGAGTCTTAAAGGGAGTGAGCTGTTTCATTTAAACTTAGAAGCTTGCATTCTCTACTCTTCTCCTTGCTACCCTTCTCCTAGTAGCCTGAGGGTACAAAGCATAACATTGTCATTTGTGGCAGAAATCTTGCCCATATTGTGAAATAGACGATAGGTAGATAAGTAGGTAGGTAAGTAGATGGATGGATAGATGGATAGATGGATAGATAGATAGATAGATAGATAGATAATCTCCCACACCACCTTAGAAAAAGGAATAGGAATGACAGGTCCAGAGGTATAATAGGATTTAACTAGTTTTCAGTTATTGTTCCCAAGGGAACATTTCTCCAGTGCTTTTCAAAGGTCCGTCATAACCTTTGAAACCTGACATCAGTGTAAGCACCTGTTATTCCCTCACTGTCCCGGAACACCTGAGCTGCCTTCAACAAGTTCATGGATGTATGTGCATGACTGTGGTCTACCATGTGCATAAATGGAAGGGGAGGATTGTGTAGGGGCAGGGACAAAAAAGAAAGAGGAACAACCAACTTGTTCGGAAGTTCCCTTCATTTCTGAGCAGCAGTGTAGTCCCCATAATGGGGAGATCCCACCCCTATTTGCTTCCAGCCTGGATCCCACCCTATGTTTCTTTTCTTCCTCTTCCTCTCCTGTTCCACCCCAAACATCTCCTATCCTTCACACTCTAGCCTCTTCCTTTTCTACCCCCTTTCTGCCAAATGATAAAGCCCCTCAAAACCTCATTTTACAAAACCCTAGAGAGACCACGGGATGGGTGTCCCCTACACCAGGCAGCAGTGAGTGGTGTGGATTCCCCATCCTAGACCCCTCGGGATGGGCTCTTTATCTCCATTCATTTTATCGTTTCCCTTTTTTCTCTTCCTTTGCGTCCCTGCGCTGCATCCTGGTACCCAGTGGCTGTGAAGGGGAGGGGAGAAGAGGGAAAGAGAGAGCAATGATGGGCACCCAGTGTGACAGCCCAGGAGCTGGGCCACTGCGATATGTGATCCCATTTAGTATCAGAAGTAGTCTGATGAGGTGGCTAGTTTTAGCCCACTATAGCAATGAGAAAACCATGGAATGACCTCCCTGAGGTCCCATGACTAGTCATGACAAAGGTAGTCTTCCCAGCCTCTCCGTCCTTCCCTGCTCTTCACGGACCTTCTGTACCATAGGGCTGTGGCCACAAGCCTCCACAAGCTTAGTAGCTGGAAACGACATAAATTTATTACCTTAAGTTCTGGAGGTCAGAAGTTCAAGACCAGTTTTGAAGTGTGGGCAGGCTGTTTTTCTCTCTGTGGTCTCTAGGAGAGGATCCATTTTCTTGCCTGTTACAGTTTTTGCAAGTTGCCCACATTCCTTGGCTCGGAGCCCTTCCCGCACCTTCAGAGCCAGGGGCAGCCGGTCAAGTCCTTGTTGTGCGTCACTGTGGCCCTCGCTTTTGCCCCTACTCTTCCTTTGACGACCTTGTGATTACTTTGGGCTCGCCTAGATAATCCAGGAAAATCTCCCCATCCGGGGTCCAAGTGATTACCAACGTTTATTCCAGCTGCAACCTTAATGCTCCCTCAGCATTCACAGATGCTGGGGATTAGGATGCGGCCATCTTTGGTAGAGGCAGCATGATTTCTGTCTACCACACCCTCTTTCCCCCAGACTTCCCTCGGTACGTTCCTTTAGGAGGCAGTACCTCCTAACCTCATCAAACCTCTGGGGAGAGCATCACCCTTTAGGGCTCAAGCCACTCCCAGGAAGTGGCTGCTCTCCCATGCCCAGGGCTGCCTCTAATGTGACTTGCCCACGGTGGCAGGGGGCAGTGAAAGATGTCTGCTCATTATTCATTTGGCTACTCATTTACTCAATAAGCACTTAACAAATGCCCTCGGCGTGCCTGGGACTCTGCTCATAGAACCCTGCAGACGAGGATTTGCTGATGGCCTTCTCCTAAGACACGAAGTTGAATTTTTGGTCTTGAGTAAGAAAATGGTGCATTCTTGTGGGCGCTGCTCTGCCGGGAGAAAAGAGGCGGATGAAGGAGGAAGGCGTGTGTGAAAGACTTGGGAGCCACTCGGTGCCTCCCATGTGAGTTCGAATAACACGCTTGAATAGGTGGTTTGAACAAATGTAGTGAAGCAATGGCAGGTTTTCCTGGTTCTTAGTCTTCCCGTTGGTGCTCTTTGCCGTCCATAATTGAGCTGTTTATCCAGTTAGTATAACTTGATGTCTAAGCTGGGATGCATTGTGTTAAGATTTCTGTAACTGGTGTGATACATTAGCCCTTTCAGGAGGAGAGTAGTAACTAAAAATGGCTTCCGGCATACCTGGATGGGACGTGGTGATCAGTTTGAGGGCCCCGAAACTCACTCCTATTTGCTGTGCTTTCCCTTGTTCTGGGGCTCATCGTGAAGCCTTTCTCAAACTAGAGGAAATGTCTGATTTGCTTGTGAGTAACTCTGCTTTTCCGCACATTCTTTAGTCCCCCAAAATACCAGTGGCCCTTTCCCCCACTTTATTTAGCGCACCCATGAATTATGTTCTTCAAAAAAAAAACAAAGCAAAGCAAAACAAAACAAAACACTGAATGCGTTTTCAAATACCAAGGAAATCAATCAGAAGAGGAATTTAAGGGGCGGGGAAAGAGAAGAGGGAGGTGGTGAATGAATGAGTACATCGGTATCTTTGACAAAATACACGGATGCGTACTAGCCTCTTAAGCTTTTGCGGCACGATTAGTAATAAGGTATCTTCTGTAGTTACATTTCTTTACGTGGCCCTTTTCCCTGAGATTATGCCTTCTCTCTCCCCAGTGGCAGTCCATTCATATTTTTTTAGAAGAAGCATGAGTTCTTTAAGAACCTGATAAATGCTATGAGCATGGAGGTTCCCATCATTTCAAAATATACACGTACACAGGACCACAAAAATTGCATACAATTATGAGGATTTATAAGCAACCCAAGGTCCTCCCTCGAGTCCAGCATTAAGAGCACCTGCTATAAACGTTATACTAGTATGACCTGCATAAATCAAGAGCCCCTCATGGCCCGGTCTTGTGTTGCGCTCAAAGAAACACCATTCCGCAACCAAAAGAAATTTAAAATACGGGCATACCTTGTTTTATGGGACTTGGCTTTAGCGTGTCGCAGATACTGTGTTATTTACAAATTTAAGATTTCTGGCAATGCTGGGTCAAGCAAATTTATCAGCACTGGTTGTTTGTTTGTTTGTTTCCCAATGAAATTTCCTCACTTTGCGTCTCTGTGTCACATTTTGGTAATTGTCACAATATCTTCAACTTTTTCATTATTATGATATTTATTGTGGTGATCTGTGCTCAGTGGTTAGGACTCACTGAAAGCTCAGATGATGGTTAACATTTTGTACCAATAAGGTATGTACATTTTTAAAGACATGATGCTATTGCATAATTAACTGACTACAGTATGGTATAAACATAACTTTCATACGCGTGGAAAACCAAAAAAAGTCATTTGACTTGCTTTATTGTGATACTCGTTTTATTGCGGCTTTATTTTTAGAGCCTGTGGCCTTAGCCACCACACAACACAGCCCATCTAAAAACAGATATAGGGGCACCTGGGTGGTTCAGTCAGTTGAGCATCCAACTCTTGATCTTGGCTCAGGTCATGATCTCACGGTTCAGGAGATCAAGCCCCATGTGGGGCTGTCAGCGCAGATCCTGCTTGTGATTCACTCTCTCCCTCTCTGCCCCTCCCCCACTTGCACTTGTTCTCTCTCTCAAAATAAATAAATAAACATTAGAAAAATAACAACAGGGCGCCTGGGTGGTTCAGTCAGTTAGGTGTCCGACTTCGGCTCAGGTCACGATTCAGCGGTTCATGAGTTTGAGCCCCGCATCGGGCTCTGTGCTGATAGCTCGGAGCCTGGAGCCTGCTTCGGATTCTATGTCTCCCTCCCCTGCTCATTCTCTCTTTCTGTCTCTCTCTCTCTGTCTCTGTCTCTGTCTGTCTGTCTCTCTTTCTCAAAAATAAGTAAACATCTGGGGCGCCTGGGTGGCGCAGTCGGTTAAGCGTCCGACTTCAGCCAGGTCACGATCTCGCGGTCCGGGAGTTCGAGCCCCGCGTCGGGCTCTGGGCTGATGGCTCGGAGCCTGGAGCCTGTTTCCGATTCTGTGTCTCCCTCTCTCTCTGCCCCTCCCCCGTTCATGCTCTGTCTCTCTCTGTCCCAAAAATAAATAAATGTTGGAAAAAAAAATTTAAAAAAAAAAAAAAAAAAAAAAAAAAAAAAAAAATAAGTAAACATCAAACAAAAACCTTTTCTTAATAAAATAGATGGCCAATTTTGACACTTTTCTTTAATGTTTTTATTCTATTTATGTAACTCAAGAAATATAGACACTTACATTTGTCTGTTTTTAATGTGGCTGGTAAGCTGATTCTAAAAACATTTAGGAAAAAGCTGGTACACCTCAAAGACATTGGCCAGTGCACTGTCACAGATTTAAACATACAGCCTTCTAGGATAGGTACTTTGAAAAAGAAATAATCATTGTACAGTAATCAAGTACATCCCGTGTGTTGCTTTGTAGTTTATTTCCACGATGAAATCATGCTCTATCGCTCATCCTGTCCCTGGTCCTGTAATTTTCCCCCCATATCTGTGCTTTATAATTTCTGGATTTTTAACGAGGCGATTATGATCTTGGACCTTGGAGTCAGACAGATTTAGGTTCAAAGCTGGGCGCCTGGTGTGCTCTGAGCGAGCTAGACTTGATGCTCGGAGCCCCAGGGCCTGTGGTGAATGGTGACATCTGAACCTACCCCACAGCGGTTGTCGTTGGGACGAAAGGAGACAACACAGTAGAAAACGTTTACTGCAGATGCCAGGACACAGCAAGTTCTGAGTAGGTTTTACTACACAGGGATGGCAAGAGGAAGAAGGGAAGGAGTGGGGTCATTTCTTACTAGCTTAGCTCGTGCATCCCTTGTTTTTGTCCTCGACTCCCTCTCTTCGTGGCCACATGCTTTTCACTTCGTGGCCTCCTTTTTCACTTCTCTTACTGTCTTTTCTGTTTCTCTCTTTTCTGCACTCTCCACTTCAGTTACGCAAATAGCTGTGGACAGGCATGTTTCTGAAGGACTGAGTCAATGCCAGGGGCTGTGACGGTCACACCATAAGGACTGTTGAATGACATCAGAGCAAGGTGAGACCAAAGAGGTGGATGTCTATGGATGCAAAGAACTCTTTGTCAATTAGTTGTTTGGTTTTTTTTTAAGTTTATGGATTTTTCAGCTTCTTGCCATTTGTTCCCAGACCAACTTGCACATTTTTTAGAGTTTGGTCGTTTAGCACACTTATGCCATGAGTCAACATTTCCTGGAGTGAAATTACGGCCACAAGAGCACTCTTGCCGAGGTGCCGTAAGTTTACGGGAACGTACGGAGAGCCCAAACAGGCCCTCCGGGATCAGTGGACTATGGCATGACCCAATCCGTCAACAGCTAGTCATGGAACAGGTGTCAGTCCTAAGCATTCCATTGAGTCATCTCCCACCTCTTTGTCACTGGCCCCTAACTAATGAGTTGCTTCAGTTTATTAGGAGGTAGCTGCATATAGGTGAGATCATTGGCTGAGAAATTCTGGTCATTGAATTAGGGATGTACAGTCACAGTTTAAATGAAGTTTATATGAGCAGAGATTTCCCCTCCTCACAAAATTCCATATTCTGTGAGCTATTAAATGTTTTAACACATGCATTTAATTAAATCATTTTTTCTTAAGTACTCATGAGACTAATCCTGCCTGTATTCAGTGTGACGCTTTTTCAGAAGAACTAATTATTTTGAGCAGCATTGCTTTATAGAAAGCTTTTTAAAGCAGTCTGTGTCCAAATGCTGTATATATTCATCTGCAGTCAGTATTACTACTTAAAACTTGATGGCGGATGTTATTTATGGGTGTGGATACCCTGAGAGAAATAGACCCTATTCCAGCACATTTCCATAAAGGGTAAGTCTCTTTGGTCTTTAGGATAGACCTCAGTATTATGCTATACAAACAGCAAACAAAAGTTTTGCTGACATACACTATTTATATCCACATTAGAAACTAATGATGTACATTTGGGGTGCCTGGGTGGCTCAGTTGATTAGGTGTCTGACTTCAGCTCAGGTCGTGATCTCAAGTCCGTGAGTTCAGGCCCCGCATTGGGCTCTGTGCTGACAGCTCAGAGCCTGGAGCCTGCTTCGGATTCTGTGTCTCCCTCTCTCTCTACCCCACCCCTGCTCATGCTCTGTCTCTCTCTGTCTCAAAAATAAATAAAAACATTAAAAAAAATTTTTTAGGGGCGCCTGGGTGGCTCAGTTGGTTGAGCCTCCGACTTCAGCTCAGGTCACGATCTCGTGGCTCATGAGTTTGAGTCCTGCGTCGGGCTTTGGGCTGACGGCTCAGAGCCTGGAGCCCGCTTCGGATTCTGTGTCTCCCTCTCTCTCTGCCCCTCCCCCGCTCATGCTCTGTCTCTCTCTCCCTCTCTGTCAAAAATAAATAAAACATTAAAAAAAATTTTTTTTTAATTTTTTTAAAGAAATTAATGATGTACATTCATGTTTCCATTTCACACACATATATTGAGCTCCTACTCTAAATCAGACATCATACAGCTTTCTGAAGACTCAAAGACAGCTCCCTTCCTTCAAGGAGCTTCCTATATAATCAGGAAAACTGACTAAGAATCAGATAACCATGATATAGCACAATTTGCTGAAAGAAAGGTGTGTATAATATTGTCTTGAATGCAGAGCGGTTTGAGGTGAGAGTGGTAATTCGTAGTTTCCTAAGAGAAGATGTGTCTTGAGCTGATTCCTACAAAATGAAGTCAAACTGGCAAAGGGAATGACGTTAGCATGATATTCTAGCAAGACATGCACTTTCCCAGAGGCAGGAGAGTGAAAGGTGCACTCTTTGTTTGTACCTGGGTCTTTGCCATCATCTTTTATAGCATTTTTAAAAACATGACAGGGGCGCCTGGGTGGCGCAGTCGGTTAAGCGTCCGACTTCAGCCAGGTCACGATCTCGCGGTCCGTGAGTTCGAGCCCCGCGTCGGGCTCTGGGCTGATGGCTCAGAGCCTGGAGCCTGTTTCCGATTCTGTGTCTCCCTCTCTCTCTGCCCCTCCCCCGTTCATGCTCTGTCTCTCTCTGTCCCAAAAATAAATAAATGTTGAAAAAAAATTTTTTTTTAAAAAACATGACAGTGCACATCATCGTTTTATTACACTATGTATGTGTGTGTGTGTGTTCATTATATATTCTATATATATTCATTCTCTCTGTGTGTGTCTCAAAAAAGTCGTTTATTCATCCCCTACCCCACTCTGTGTAGCTGATCGCGCTTTATGCTTAACTCGCTCAGTCTCCATCCACCCTGTGGAGGGTCTGCTTCTCCATTGCACAGACGATGTGGGGAAATAGAGGCTCAGTCCCTCGTGTGAGGCTCTTCCCCTGGGAAGTGGCCAAACTGGGATTCAAACACAGGCATTCAGACACCTCCCTCGACTGCCAGTAATTGCTTGAGCTCTGGCTTTCCCCCAATTATGACACATTCTTCTGTCATCGTTCTTTCGCTGCCGTCAGCTACAAATAATAGTTAACATTTTTGCTCTGGTTTTAGAAAACACTTTTATACTTCTTTTCATTTGATCCTCATGACAATTCTGACAGATCAGGAAGTAAATATTACTCTCTTTGCTTTAAATGAAGAAACTGAGGCTCGTGGCGCATGGTTTTGCCTAACGTGATGCCACTAATAAGTCGAAAAATAGAAACTGGAACATCTCATTTTAGATTCGAAAACCCATGACTCGCACTGTGTACAGAAAGGAACTAAACATGGATCATAGACCATAAAACCTTAAACTATAAAACTTCTAGATGAAAACATAGGAGGAAATCTTTATGATCTTGGTTTTGGCAAGCATTTCTTCAATGAGACACAAAAAGCAGAAACCATAAAATAATAAATTGATAAATTGGGCTTGATGAAAATTTAAAACCGTGTCTTTGAAAGACACTGTTAAGAAAATGAAGTGACAAGACACAGACTTGGAGAAAAAACATACATGTGATAAAAGACTAGTATCCAGAATATATGAAGAACTGTCACAAATCAGTAATAAGAAAACAAATGACCCAGTTATTTAAAAATGGACAAAAGATTTGAAAGAGCACTTCACTAAAGAAGAGATAGAAATATAGCCATGGACATGTAAGAGTTCTACAATGAAAACTATAAAGCATTGCTGAAAGAAATTAAAGACTTAAATATAGGAAAATACACTGTGTGTTCATAGATTGGGAGACTTACTTATTTTTTTAAGTAAACTCTATGTCCCTCGTGGGGCTGAAACTCATGATCTCAAGATCAAGGGTCACATGCTCTATCAATTGAGCCAGCCAGGTGCCCCAGGAGACTTAATATTTTTAAGATGGCAATATTACCCAAAGTGATCTACAGATTTATTGTAATTGCTATCAAACTCCCACTGGCTTTTTCAGAAATACCCCAAAATTTGTATGGAGTTGCAAGTGACCCCAAATAGCCAAAACAATCTCAAAAAAAGAAAGCTAGAAGACTCATACCTTCTGATTCCCAAACTTACTACGAAGCTACCCTAATCCAAACAATGTGGTAATGGCATAAGAATAGACATATAGATTAATGGAATAGAACCACGACTCTGGAAATGAATGCACACCTATGATCAATTGATTTCTGATAAGTTTCCAAAAACATTCAATGGAAAACAACAGTCTACACTGTGGTGGGACAACTGGATATCCACATACAAAAGAACGAAGCTGGACCCTGAACTCACACCACACGCAAAAATTCACCCAAGTGGATTAAAAACCTAACTGTACAAGCTAAAACCATAAAAATCTTAGAAGAAAACGTAAGGGTAAATATTCACCCTTGGCAATGGTTTCTTTGACATAACATCAAAAGCATAAGCAAGAGAAAAAGTAAATAACATGGACTTCATCAAAATGTCACAACTTGTGTGCATCCAAGAATTATCAAGAAAGCAAAAAGATAACCCATAGAATGGGAGAAAATATTTGTGAATCATTTATATGATAAGGGTCTACAATCCAGGATGCATAAAGAACTCTTATAAAAACTCAACTGCAAACCATCAAGCAATCAATTTTAAAATGGGTCAAGGACTTGAGTAGACATTTCTCCAAAGAAGAGATACAAATGGTCAGCCAGCCCATGAAAAGATGCCCAATGTCCTTAGTCATTAGGGAAATGCACGTTAAAACTGTAATGAGATACCATTCCCACCCACTAGGATGACTGTAATTTGAAAAAAAGGAAAGAAAAAGGAAAAGAACAAATGCTGGTAAGGATGTGGATAAACTGGAATGCTCCTGCCTTCCTGGCTAGAATATAAAATGGTTTGGACACTAGAACACGGTTTGGCAGTCCCTCAATAAATCGTACATAGAATTGCAATATGACCAAACTATTTTCCTCCCGTATACCCAAAAGAATTGAAAACGTGTGTTCAAACAAAACCGTATACACAAACAACTTATAGCACTGTTCACGATAACTAAAGATGGAGACAGCGCGGATATCCATCACGGACATGAATGAATAAACAAAATATGGCATGTCCGTAAGATGGACTATTATTCAGCCATGAAAAGCAATGAATATACCTCAATTAAAAAAATCACTTGTTAGGTGGGAAATATGTCTTCAACATATTTCTAAGAAGAAGACCTATGGGAAATTATACAGAAATATACATATTAAACATTTGAAGGACAAAAAAAGGCAATGAGACACTGATAGATGCTACAACGTGGATGAATGTTGAAACCATCATGCTAAGTGAAAGAAACCAGCAGACACAAAGGCTACATCTTGAATGATTCCATTTATATGAAATGTCTCGAATAGGCAAACCCATAGAGACAGAAAGCAGATAAGTGTTTGCCAGTGGCTATTATGATAGCCACAAAAAAGAAGAGATTGGATGGCAAAAAAATGCTGAACATCATCGGTCATCAGGGAAATGTAAATTAAAACCCCCATGAGATGCCATGGAACACCTAGTAGAGTGGCTCAAATCAGAAACTCTGAAGGTACCGGGCACTGGCAAGGATGTCAATGGAATCCTCACGTGTCACTGCGGGAATGTGGAATGGCCCCAACCCCTTTGGAAAAGAGTTTCACAGTTTCCTACAAAGTTAAATATACACTTACCATCTGACCCAAGGACCCCACCCTTCAGGATTTATCCAAGAGAAATGAAGGCATGCATCCACATAAAAACTTATTTGCAAATGCTCATAGCAGCTTTATTAATAATTGCCAAAAAAAAAACCCCAAAAAACCCTGGAAATAACCCAAGTATTAACCACCTGGTAAATGGGCAAAAGGTTGCACATCCGTAAATGAAAAAATACTCAGTAATAAAATGAAGCAAGCCACTACTATCTACAATAGCATGAGTGAATCTCAGAAGCATTATCTTAGCAAAAGAAGCCATGCTCAAAGGCTGTCTATTGTATCATTCTACCTGTATGGCTTCCTGGAATAGGCAAAATTGTAGGGACAGAAAACTGATCAATGGTTGCCAGGGGCTATGATTGGGACAAGGGAATGAACTACAAAGGGGCACAAGGGAAATGGGGGGGGGGGCGGGGGGGGCGGGTGACAGAAATGTTCTTTATATTGTATTTGTGGTAGTTAACACGACTGTGTATACTGTTGAAATTTATAGAACAGTGAGCATAAAAAGGGTGAATTTCACTGCATATAAATCACACCCAATTAAGCTGGTTTTTAAAACCCCTGGTTTTTTTATCCTCCATTATTGTCTCTCTGAGGAGCACAAGTGTTGATTCTTTTAATATCACAGTATTAACAGTAGAAAGGAGGTTGTTTCTGGATCCGAAGATCAAAATGGCGGCAATCTTTTGGCCAAAATTCTCGCAGCGCAAACAAAAAGCTGTTGGGGCCATTCAGCACGAGTGAGGATCAGAAAGAAATAATGGCCATTCTTCTGGGTCCTCAGGAAGAGGACGGGAAATGGAGTGGGAGAAGGGACAAGGATTGAACTGGTGGGGAATTGAACAGCTGTTAAACGGGGGAGAAGTAGTGATTAGGCTCACTTGAGTAGGAAGGATGATTTTAGATTTATGTCCAGACGCACAAATCGAAAGCATGTTTGGCCCTCTGCATCCTAGGATGCCAAGCAATCGGATCCTTTGAGACACTGTGGTGCAACATTTATATTTAGGCAAAAACAAAAGGATCCCCATCTGGTAGGTCACCTCATGGCTAGGAAGTGGTGTCTGTGCCCTCAGCCCCCTCCGCAGGCTCGGTAACTGCTAGGAACACGACACATGCTTGAAGAGTTAATGCGTGCATGTACGAAAACTTGCTGAAGGGCAGGACAATTTTCTATTAAATTAAAAACTCTAAAGGGGACTGTAATGCGACTGTTGTTTCGTCTGTTATTACTGCAACAGCACTAGAGAAAACAGTATCTCATTCTTTATTGTGTACTTGTGAACAACTCCTCATCAAAACAGACCGCTCCGGTGATTCCTGGACTTTGAAAGGTAGAATAGATCTAAACGGATTTAATGCGGACTTCAGGAATTGAATATACAATTTCAGCAAAGTGCGTCCTTCGCAGTTGAAGCCCCCACTAGAGCTGCCGCGTGGATCATATAATTGATTTGTGGCACTTTCTGCCTGCATCTACCCCATGGTTTATTAAAATAGAATAGACAAATACCAATAAAGTGAAAAGCTCCACTGAGGATTGGCCAAACCACATCACTTTCTTCCCATATAGGGTATTCCAACCAATAGTCATTTTACAGCGGCTCTCTGTGGTACCAGATACACAGCCCCGCAGCCAGGAGCCCACAACACAAGCAAACTTTCCCCTAAAGCACGACAAAGAAACGGGCTTATGAAATCACCATTAAATATAATAGAACACCGGAGAGACGAATAGAACAGGAGCAAGATGAGATAATGATCATAACACGTAAGAACCAATTAGAAATGTACCATCTCTGCGGGAAAGCACCCGTGTGTTGATAAAGCTCTTTATGAATATTAAGTACTGTAACTAAGATAATATAGGACTGAGAGCCTCAAAAATCAGTGGCCAAAAGGAGTGCAATCTTTTTTAAGGAAATATATCTAAAAATAGACTAAGCGGAATAATCAGCACTCCAATTTATCATGATTATCCCAGTTCTCAGTATCACTTATCTTCAATAATATGCAACGTATGGTTAAGAAATAACCCGTATCATCACTTTTCTTAATAATACAGCAAATATATTCCATATGTGTATGATTTCTGGCTGCACCACAAAAATCTGAGCACAGAGAGTTGACTGTTCTATGAGAGAAATTTTTTTTAATATAGACATAGATTGGCTAGGTCACCCAGAAAAATTGGTTTCTTTTCTCCCTGACACCTATAGCTTTCTAGAATATATTCACTGTGTCCCAGGAAAGAAAATTATATAAAGGATTATTTAGTAACTATGTCTGCACAGGCTCACCGCAGCTTTGACATTAAACTGGAAATATCATGGACCATGTCACTAGGGTCTCCATTTTTAAAAATAAAGGCAGGGGTACCTGGGTGGCTCAGCTGGTTAAGCGTCCAACTCTTTGGCTCAGGTTGTGGGATCGAGCCCCGCGTTGGGCTCCTCGCTGATGTGGATCCTGCTTAAGATTCTCTGTCACCCTCTTCCCTCTCGCCTGCTCATGCTCTCTCTCTCTCTCTCTCTCTCTCTGTCAAAATAAATAAACATTAAAAAAAGAAAAGACAAACATCTATAGATCCTATCACACACATATGCATATTCATACGTGCACGCTCATCTAGTGATATCTTACACACTTCCCAGGGTGTCGTTAACAGTAAGTAGCATTTTATAAGGTGAGGCTGAATTGTCTGGGTGGGAAGCCATCTTCGTTCGCTCTTTGAAGTTCAGGCTGATTCAGATATTCTTGGTGACTTTGCCTGGTACCTACAAAAGGTGAGCCAGACAGAGGCAGAGAATTCCGCTTTCGGGCCATCAGAACAAGGAGTCTGGGGCCCGAAGGGCTGTCTCCTGGACAGTTCAAGTGCTAAAGAACTAAATGACAACTGGCAGGTGTTAAGTGTTATAGAAGAGAAGGAAGTAAATAGCATAACTCAGAAGGTAAAGGAAAATTTAGAGACTGAAAAACCAAAGGAAATTATTTTCATAGAAAGAGAGAAAAAAAGTTCCTCCATGTTTAAAGACCTTTTGAATTCTGAGACTTTAAAACCTTCGTAAGTTCTAATTAGTTTTTTTGTTGGCCCACATGCACACGTCCTTTGAGCAAACATTTATTCAACAGCAGCCACATTCAGCAGAGTCAGAGATGCTGGGAATACAAAAATGAATAAAACAGCCTTGGTAGCTCACGATTTCTGAGGACACGCAAGGCTTTTCAGTAACAAATATCTCTTACCAAACTGCATTTTGGTGAGTTAAGTGTAGAGGAATCAGCAACATTTTATTGTATTTCCATTAGTCCCCAAAGGGACTTTTATAAAATAAAAGCATAGAAACATTACATCTTTAATTTAGCCAATGGAACACAGTTTTTTTACTCAAGAAAAAAACCAGTGCTCAGGGGTTGATAATATTTTTCACAACTGACCCAACAATGAGGTCTCATCCTGCTCTGAGGCCCTGGGCTGGATCCTCATTTATAAATACGTAAACAGACGTTTCCACTAACATCAGCACAGTCCCTCGTCTCTCTTCATTTGTTTACATTTCTCCCCGTTTTTTGTAAACAGGCATATGATAGATGCTTAAAATCAGTGCCTTGAGAATATGGTGGGAATGGGGAGATGTATGCATAGAATCAACACAAACAACATTTTCTCTCTAGGGTCATAGAGTGTGAAGGCAGACATTTATTCTACGTTTGATTAAGTCTTTCCCCATCCCTATTTTTCTCTGCAGCCCTGTGTTTACTACCCGAGTGTTCAGCCACAGGTGAACAGAGGAAGAACGTGTTACCCTAGATTCTAGTTCTGTTTAGATTAATATTTGGCTGCAGGAGGGGCTTCGCAAGTTTCTGAGAAATGAGTCGTACACGAGATTTTATTTTTTTTTTTAATTTTTAAAAAAATTTTTTAAAAAATGCAGTGTTACCTGAGATTCCTGGTGGTTTTCCAAAGCCTCCCCTCTGCCCTTCCCCCTCGCGCACCCCGGCTTTATGGAAAACAGTCCAAGTGTTTTTATTTCATGGACCGGTAAAATCCCTCTAAATGTCTTGGGAAGCAGTATAATATTGCTATCTTTGCGTTCTGCCCTTAAGAATTTGAGAAGCACAAACACAGCCTCCAGAATTTAATGGAAGGGATAACCAAAAGAAAAAAAAAATAGTAAAGATGTAACCTCATACCCGATTTATAAATAGAATACATTCGGCTCCGTGAAAAAGCTCGTAATTCTCCTTATTTTTCCTCTTCTTGCCATAGATTGACTTTTGGGAACCGCTACCTTTGAGCTTTGCATCGGGGCTATAAAAGAATAAGTTAACCAAATATTCCATTTCTGCTGTTTATGTACCATGGCATGGGTTCAGGTTTACGCTGGCGGCCGAGGAGAGGAAGTGAGGAAATGTATGAATCAGCCCCACTGCATCTCAGCCTTCCTTGCCGTTCTTATTGCCAGTGTGGTTGGTACCCCCCACACACAATGGTCTGGGGAAATGCCCACAAAAGGAGATGTTCACTCAGAGTTTGCCCCAACCAAGTTAGTGTGCATCCAGGAGACAATCAGGTTTCCCTGGACTCTGGGGACAATCAGAGGAAAGAGACACCCTCAGACACTGAAATTGATAGAAATCAACTTAAATATTCAGTGTGGCTATCGAAAGTGCAAGTGATGCCTCAGACATCTCCATTTGTCCAGACCCAGGCATCCCACGTCCAATGAACGTGACCCTCCGGAACGTAATGTAACACAAGAGAGTCATAAAATTGCTCAGTCTTTTGTAGCACCTGGGTTTTTTTTTTAATGTGAATTATTTCAAATGCAATTGAGAAATAGGAAATTAGGGTCATAGGGGGATCGTATTGGTGTCATACGTGTTTATGTTTTCAAGTGACCGGGGTAAGTTTTCTCACAAGCAGAGACGAAGCTTTGGCAAATAGGAAAATCTGAGAAAAAAAACTTGAAAAATCTCCGGAGGTGCCTTTCTTTAGGGCAAACGGTGGTTGTCACAGTGGCCTTGACAACTGTTGGGGTTCCTGCCACGGTCAACTCTCTGGGGAAATTGTTAAGTGCTAATGAAGAATTCGCAAAGATGTCTCCCCTTTAGTGAGATGACGCCTTGATGAAGGCTCCCTCCTCGATATTTTAAATTTAGATCGAAATGGTCTCTTTTCGGAGCAACTCTCCCCCAGGACCCACATCTTGGAGGAGGAAGCAGAGTTCAGGCTGCAAAGGTATCACCAGACGCAGAGGCTAGGAGAACACTCCTTGTGCTAGTCACTTTACTAGGATGGGTATTGTTTTTGTGAGTGCTTGGGTCAGGGTTCTAGAAGTTTTGGAAGATCTGTTCCAACTCTGCTTTTCCCACAAGCCCTGATACTTGTGATGCTCAGATTTGCAGCATGCAGCTGTAGCCAAAATGCGTGCCTTGTATCTTCACCCGGCAGTCAAAGCCCCGGTGTGACCTGTGGAGGGATGACGGTGTGGAGGGAGGTTAAGAACCAAGGGCTGTAGATGATGATTAGAAGATTATTAGAAAAAATTAGAATTGGGCCCCTGGCATCGTCCAGAGGAAATGGCTCGTGGTGTGCTCCTAATTCTTGGCGTTGAAACATGTCTGGTTTCGACAAAGGCGATGCATCAGACTATCTGGCTTAACGAGAAAAGAGAAAACAAAACAAAACAAAAAACAGCGAAGAATATTTAATTCACTTATTTCTAATTCCGTGTTTGCAGTCTTCTAACCCAGGATGGGTTTACAGGATTCCCCCTCCAGTGCCAACTCCGACGGACTGGTCGTGGCTGCCTGAAGCAATGAGGTGGGAAGGATGCTGTGGCCACTTCTGGGCTCAGCGGGAGAGAACGCCACAGTCAATTAGTGATGGCTGCCAGAAGTTGGCTCGCGGGGTCACGCCGATCATCTAGGACACGGTTGAGGAGATTTGCCCACCCAGTCCTGGAATCGGTCCATTTACCTGTTCGAAGGAGCAAGTCGATTCTCTGCTCACCGGTCTGTCTCTGTCAGTTTCACTTGAGCCTGCGCCTTTTCTTGGGGTTTGGCATTGCTCTAAACCAGCAATGCTGAAGACCCCAGTGTCTGGACCCGAGACGCCGTTACCAGGAAAGGCCCTGCTTAAAGAATCCTGTTTTTCATTATCGTTAGACTTGCCAGGCATTTACTCACATTAAGTACTCACCAAACTTCTCCCCTTCCCCCATTTTGTATTTGCCATTATTTCACCCGTTGTGAGATGCCACCAAGTCGGTATGCATCAGGACACATCAGGAGGTTGTTTTCACACGTGTGAACTTGGCGATTTCGGCTGGTGTAACGTGGGACCTCCCTCCACAGCAGCCCCTTGATATTTTAATGAGCAGGTTACCTGAGGACCATTTGAGAAAAGCATACGAGTCGTGGTGGCTCTCACCCTCGGAAGACCTCTCCTTCCCACCGAAGAGAAAGTGCATGGTTCAGAACTTGCGAGACTGGTATCAGTGGCTCCCAGAAAATGTGAGCATGGGGGCGCCTGGGTGGCTCAGTCGGTTAAGCGTCCGACTTCAGCTCAGGTCATGATCTCGCGGTTCGTGAGTTCGAGCCCCGCGTCAGGCTCTGTGCTGACAGCTCGGAGCCTGGAGCCTGTTTCAGATGCTGTGTCTCCCTCGTTCTCTGAACCTCCCCCGTTCATGCTCTGTCTCTCTCTGTCTCAAAAATAAATAAACGTTAAAAAAAATAATAACAAATTAAAAAAATAAATAAATAAAACACTCTACTTAAAGAAAATGCGAGCATGAACAATTCGGTGGGTCACCCATGTAAGAAATGTCACGTCACCCGTCACCCACGCTCTAGGAGGCGCAGGGGGCGGACGATGTGGGGAAGACCGTGGATGTGGACAACTCTGAGTTAAAGAGCAGAGGGGTCACACTCTATATGTGAAGACGTTTTTGGAAGGGCTGAGCCTGTGTTCCCCTCTTATTTCCTTTCTATCTCGGCATAAGATCTACTTGTAGATAAGTCTAAAAGAGCCTTTCTAGTAAGTGTAAAGCTTGGTGTCATGTTGCCACCATTTTCCGTCTCACTGGTACGTAAAATATTGGTGCCTCATCCAATCGACGGTGCCTTAGGTTCAATGAAAGGCGGTATAATTTGCATTCGTGACAAGTGAGGAAATGCAGTGTTAGCAGCCTGATTGTTTAAACGTTGTCCTCACTTTCTTATCAGGTTGGTTGCACACCTAAGATTAGACTCTGTGAGACCTCAGTTCTTGCCCAGCTCTGCATGGGTATCACTTAGTGCCGTATTTCAGAAAGGTGGGTTTTAAGGAACCAAATCTCGGGCTGGACAGTCCACTAGAATGAATCAACTTAAAATACAGCCATGCTCTCGGCCAAACAGCAAGATCGTTCTGTTTGGGTAGATGTCTGACAGCCCGAGGACCGTCTTTTGCTGTCAGCTTAGGTGTGGAAGGAAGAATGTGCATAGTCGTGTGTGTACTGGAATTTTTTTTTTTTTTTTTTTGCTAATTATCACCTTTGCTTTGTTACTAATCGCCATTTTGAATTTTTCTTTATGTTTATTTATTTTGGGGAAACAGAGAGACAGAGCGTGAGCAGGGGAGTGGCAAAGAGAAAGGGAAACACAGAATCCAAAGCAGGCTCCAGGCTCTGAGCTGCCAGCATAGAGCCCGACACGGGGCTCAAACCTGTGAACCGTGAAATCATGACCTGAGCCGAAGTCAGATGCTTAACCAACTGACCCCCCACATGCCCCAGTAATCGCCATTTTGAAGTCGCCGTTAGCCTTCTTGTCTGTGCCTCTCTTTTCATCTTTAATGAAAACACTTTTTGTGTATATCATTATAGCTAATAAGCATGGTACGAAGAAACAGGTTAAACTGTATAAAAACGGACAACATTTAGCATTCCTGACGTACAGAATCAGCAGCTTTGTGTGATTCCACTTAATACATGACACACAAGATGTTCACATAAAGCAGCTCACAGCCTGAGATGCGAGGAGAGGACAGCCCTTCATTCATCATTATTGAGAACATTCTAAATACAGTATCTCTTCCATTTGAGCTGCTCCCAGCCCTGTGGGAGCCTCTGAATAACACTTTTTGTGTAGATGGTTCCCTGCGAAGACCTTCATTTGATCAACTGTGTGTACAATATTGTCTTTTTTTAAAACTCAATAAACATTTATTGCACACTTAATAGGGGCTAGGCACCGTTCCCAGACTTGGATACAAGGATTAGTGCATCCCAAGCCCTGCTCTTAGAAGCGCACAATCTAGAAGAGAGACAAGACTGGACGTAATTACAGTGCAAACTAACAAGTAACATCATAGATAAAAACAACACCCTGAAAAGATACTTAGCCTGCCTCTCAGGGCACGAAGACCTCAGAGCAGGCGACATTTGTGTTAGTTCTTTGGGGATGAGCAATTTTCTTGGCAGGGAAGAAAGGAACTGCAACGTCACTGCGTGGGATGGCTCGTTCAAAGTCACAGAAACATGACAAGGAAGGGCGTTTCTGCAGAAGGTCAGGGCGAATGTAGACAGGACACATGGCGGAAGGTGAGAGGCAGGACAAGAGAGGAGGCTCGAATGGAGGGAAGACATGGTCATGGAAGGACTTCCACGGGGAGCCAACGAGTTTCCGTTTTGTGCCGTAGGTGGAAAGAGGCGTAAAACACATTCGCAGGGGCTAAGACAGCTTAGAAATAAAACTCCTTTTTCTGCTTCGAATTTATATGTCTGGTCCAGTCATCACTGAAGCATATAGAAGCGTTGCATTATTGACCCAGAGCGTCAGCTGATACAGCAGGACTTTTTTCTGACCCTCCAGACACAACCTGGATTTCCAAGGGGGCAGTTCAGCTGTGCCACCCGTCCGAAACATAGCCATTGAGCTGTGGTTCCTCACTGTGGCTGGAAGCGCAGTGACAGCCTGTGGCTTTGGCCTCCGCGTGCTCCTCCAGCGAGGGGCCATCTACATCACTCAGGGGAAAGAACTTGCGAGCACACGCTTCGTGTTTCCGTACTTTCCTTGTTGGGTGATTGCAAAATGGACGGTCGCACCTCAACGCAGGGAGACTGATTTCCTCCAAACTGCAGACCGGCTCATGGGTGGCCGGGTCTTCCAGCCACGTGACCTGCCATCTGGCATTTGCCACTCAAAATGCCACTCATCAAATAGAATTCCATTATACAAAGACACACACACGTATGTATATATGAATACATATGAAGGGGTTATCCCATTTATGTGAATTTTCTAGGTGCATTAAGCTAAGAGGCTGTCAAATTTTTTGTTTTGTTTTAAAAATTATACATACATACGTGCATGCATTCTTTTGTATTATACACGTGTGCATACGTACACATGTATATGGATGAGTTGTCCCATTTATGTGAGTTTTCCAGATGCGTAAAACTGTCAGTGACTCTCACACATTTGTGTTTGTTTCATTTAAATCGCGTCTTCGTGGAAATGTTTCTGAAAGTGTTAAAAAGATGAGTTCCAGAGTCTGCTTGCTCTATCCAAGTCTCTTTTTCCTCACCTCCTAGCTCTCTGTCCTGGGGCAGGTGACAATCTTCCCGAGCCTCAGTGTTCTCCTCTATAAAATGAGAATAGTCGTAACCACCCTGCAGGGTTGCTGTGTTCATGAAACGGGTGCACACGTAAAGCATTTGGCCTGTGGTGAACATTCGAGAAATGCTCACAAGTAGTATCTTATGCATATTAGGACTGGTTCTTGGATACTGGGACATCATCATGAGCATTAGTGAATGCAGGAAAACATAGCAGGCACCCTCAGGGCCTGTTAAGGGTCAAAAAATTCTTTGCCCCTCTATTCAATGGCACCAGACTGCCAAGCTTCTTCCCATCCTCATCTGGTTTTTGAGTGTTCCTATAGCCTCCCTTGCTTTCAAACTATTTGTTACCGCATTCTGAAGTCATTAATATATATAAGAACCTAAAGGCTTTGTTCTTCCCTTAGTATTTCACCGACAAATCAAATAATCCAACCTGTTTAAATTCTGTCTAAAGTAGGAGTTTAAAGGTTCTGGTTGAACGCCCAGGTCTGTTCTTCAGTGTCTGTCCTCTGTGCTGTCTCTTTGAGCCTCTCAAAGATCGTTTCAGCTGATTTCAAGATTCTCAGCTATGGAGAGACAAACAATTCGTGATCTCACTTATATACGGAATCTAAAATAGTCAGACCCATAGAAACAGAGAGCAGAGCAGTGAATGCTAGGAGCCATGGGAGAGAAAATGGGATGCTGGTCCAAGGTACGAAGTTTCAGTTACACAGAGCAAGTCCATTCAGGGGAGCTAACATACAGCAACACAACTGTAGTTAACAAGGCTGTATAGTATACTTGAAATTCACCAAGATGATACATCGTAATGTGATTCACCAAAAGGAAGGCAGGGAGGGAGGGGGCGGGAGGAAGAAGGAAGAGAGGAAAGAAAAGAAAAGAAAAAAAGAAAGAAAGAAAGAGAGAGAGAGAGGAAAGAAGGAAGGTAAGAAGGAAGGAAGGAAAGAAGGAAAAGAAAAGGAAAGAAAAGAAAAGAAAAGAGAAAGAGAAAGAGAAAGAGAAAGAGAAAGAGAGAGGAAGGAAAGAAGGAAGGAAGGGAGAAAAGAAAAGAAAGAGAAAATGGAAACTATATGAGCTGATATGTTAACTTGATTATGACAACAATTTTACAATGTATACACGCATATCAAAACATCACGTTGTACACCTTAAATATATACAATTTTTATTTGTCAGTTATACCTCAATAAAGCAAGGAAAAAATGAAATCGCAATTGAACACAATAAGCTAAAACTACGGCATAATTTAAAACAAAGATTATCTGCAACGTGTGTGAAAGGTGCTGCTCCTGTCAGATGGCCTCTAGAAAAGTGAGAAGGCACTCTTCAAAGTTTACATCGAATATGCGCAACACGGGACTTTAAACGTCCATATCTTTAGGGATTCAACAAAGGAATAGTTGTACCTAACTTCCTTTTTTTAAAGTATATTCATTTATCTTGGGGGATGGGGGCAGAGAGAGAGAATGGGAGAGAGAGAACCCCAAGCGGGCTCCTCACTGTCAGTGCAGACCCCAGTGCAGGGCTCGATCTCTCAAACTGGGAGCCAAAACCAAGAGTCGGATGCTTAACTGACTGAGCCACCCAGGCGCCCTCCCAACCTCTTTTTTAAAGCAAAATATGGCCTGTAAATTAAAAAACCTCTGCAAAGTTTTTCTGGTTTTAAAAAGTTGTAAAAGCATGTACTAACTCAACCTATTTAAACCAAATCTCAGCCCCATAATCCAAATAGTATTTGGTATATTTCTTGATTATTTTTTGTTTTTGGTAATTTTTAAAATAGCAAATCTTCGTGGGCCTTAGTCTGTTCCTTTCCGTGAAAACGTGTAAGAGACCAGAACTGCCACGTTGTCGTCTGTGTGAATGGCATCCCCTGAAGTTGTGCCGGGAAACAACCCCAAATGAGATTGCCTTTTTTTTTCATAGGGGAAGAGATTTTATTTATATATTTATTTTTTGAGTAAACTCTAGCCCCGATGTGGGGCTTGAACTCACAATCCCGAGATTGAGCCACATCCTCTACCAACCGAGCCAGCCAGGCGCCCAGAGAGTGCCTTTAAAATAAGTGTGTGATTTGCATTTTAGGGGCTTGGGGTGCTTTAGGGGCCAAATCATCTCAGTGTCCAAAACGACTCTGTTCACCCCCCACCACCCGGCTCACTCTCCCAGCTCTCAAAGCTTATTAGCAACACTCATCCCAAGTCTGAGAATATATATTTTTTTTCTCCAGGAAAGAACCTCTATGCCCTTTTCACCATTTCAAATGTTATAAACCTGGTTCTATAAAATAAAATAAATCCCAGACTTCAGCTAATTCTCTCCCTCTTGGCTTATTAGTAAGTCAGTTCTACATTTTTAACAGACCTGTGTTTATAAGTTTTATACGTTTTAATTTTGAAACACTAAATGCCTCCTAACTTGCCTTTCAGCCGTGTCCCTTCCTCTGAGTAGCCCTACCACACACACACACACACACACACACACACACAGTGTGACCAACCCCACAGTTTCCTAAACACACATTGTTCTCTCTTGCCCATGGACTATGGGGTCTTTGCACATGCTACTCATTCTCTTTGGAAAAGCCTGTTTCCTACACTGGTAAACTCCCATGCATCCGGCAGAACTCAAGAGAAATGACCCGTCACCTCCCCTTTGAAGGTTTCTTTATCCGGCTGTGCTGGGTTGGGCACCCCTCCCTCCCCAAGGTAGCACCCTCTTACTCACCCTGTCTTAGCCCTTAGACACTGTTATGTGCTAGCAGACCGTGCTGGGCTGGAAAGTCCTTCGGGATACAGTCCTTAAATCTCTGCTCTGTTTACCTTGTCTAGCACATAGCCGGGACTCAATAATCGGTAAATGATTTCGCAAATATCATTCCCCCCCCCTTATCAAAAAAAATGGTGTACCTTCAACTAATTGAGCATATCGTGACCTACTATTTTTGAAGTTCAACACACTTGGGTTAAGTGTATCAACCGCCTGAAAGTGTCGACATTTGAGAAGGTCGGTGTAAATACTTGGGTGAGGGGAGGGGTTTAGGGGTCCTCGTTTTGTGCGCCGTTGTTCCTTGAGAGCGAGCGTGATTTCTGCAGGTAGAGAACTCCCCGGGTGAGTGTTGACATCACGTAATGGGGCAGAGAACGTCAATCGCAATCCTTTTGTCTGTTGTTGTTGTTTTTAACTTTTTTAGGTGATAAGTGCTCCTGCCAACTCTCATGGCCAATTGACTCTTCATCGGGAACCTTTCCTTGTGTGTGGAGGGGATGGGTTCACCCAGTCCAACTTCGACGGCTGTGTCTCTTCTGCCCTGTGTGTTCTAGAAGCTTTAAAGAACCAAATTTAGCCCCTGGATCTTTATTCTCTACCTGTGCTTGGGGTTTCTGGTTTCACAGTTCTCTGTGAGAGATTACTTTGTTTTCTATTTTGCTGAGAGAAATTACTGGAAAATTTTTCGTATGGAGTATAAAATCGATTTCGTAATTTTGATAGTTACAACGCAAGTTGCAATGAAGATTCTCTGTACAGTACACCTTTCAGGGGGTTTCTGAATTGCCATGATTACTCCTTGTTAAAGAAAAATAAAAAATAATGTTTAAGAATAACAAATAACCCTCCCCCCCCCAAAAAAAGTATGTCAAATCAAAATAATAGTTGATGTTCCAAAACCTTGATTCTTTTGAGAATTTCAATTCCAAATAAAGAATAATTAATATCAAATCTTCATTTTCAATCTTCGAGCATGACCTTGGTTCAATGTTTTTGCAGATTGCCGAACTACTCGATTCCCCTGAACTGTGGATAACGGAGGGTTCTTTCTGTGTCTCTCAAGTTATTAAATGATCCTGACCTGTAGGTCTCAGGTGTCATCATCTCCAGGATTGTGGTTTGGAGGGCAATCGACTGACAAAGAAACCTGTCTTCACATTTTCAGAAAATAACCAGATTCAACTGGACTTTCCAAGTCTTACGATAGTTTCTAACCTTAAAAAGAAAATTCAGGCTTAATATGAAAGTAACAATTAAACACAAACTGAGAGAAAATATATCGATCTTTATCTTCGGCTGTCCCTGATGGCTGGTGCTGTTACCTTCACGCGCTCTCCAGGATGCGCTGTGGCATTTAGACTGTGTCAGGTTTAATGAATTTAATACAACAAGAAAATTTACTGAGCTAGAAAATAGATGCACTTAAAATAGTTCAATATTTGCCAGCTTAGTGGTTCAGCGTATCACCCACATGCTTCAGTGACCCACATGCTTCCTGCCAATGACTGGCTGCAGAGAAATTGATCCCCGGCCTTCTAAACAAGCTACTTGTTGCTAATTTGAAAAGCAAAATGGCAAGTGCTATTTTATAATTGTGCAAGGAAAGAAATTATTGCGGCCTCTCAGACGATGAACAGTTCAACAAAATACTTCTTACCTTGGTGGTATTGAAGGTTTCACACTCACATGCCTTGTATCATATATACACACACATTGAAAGCATGGGCAGAAATTGCTTATGTTGTAGCACAAAGCAGGCTTTGTGATCCTACGGAATGTTGTTACATGTCCTTTTAGCAACCAACTCATGAAACACTGAAATGCCTACATATGGTCAATGTCACTTATTTTTGAAAGCAGAGAAAGAAAAGGAGAAATTAAGTGATTTCTGGTGTGATATGATGAAGAATATTGAGATTCCTTTAATCATTTTGCCCCTATTTGATCAATTTGGTTTTACCCTTAAAGTCTAGCAGAAAAGACTCGAACGTGTTAACCGTCTTGTTTTTAATGAATGTAATTCTGGAGCCATTTGACAGAGAGCGTCCTGAAGTCTGAGGAAGTGTTACGTTTGTCTCATGAATGCACATCCTCCAAAGAAAAGAGAAGGAAAATGACTTATAAAGTTGGGGTGAGTTACTTGGAGAAAAGATTTTTCTAAGTCATTACTGAGGGCTTTTAAATATCAATTCCTTCCGAGTATGTTTGCCTAATAATGCTGCATCTGTTTTGAGAACTCTGTGGCAAATATGGGAAAAGACTCAGCCCTGCCTAGTAGGTGGATCATTTCAGTCGTTTTGAAAACTCATCTTACATTTAGATCCCTCTCTGCGAGGAAAAGACCAATTTCCTGATGCTCAAATAAGGAAACAAAATTTATCCAATGCTTGTGTTCTTTATTTTCATTCACCTCTTTCCCTTCAGAAATTAAAATGGTTAGAGAAAAATCTGGAAGCCATCCCAGAGGGCCACAAAACTCAGAGGGCCAAGATGCCCTGAATGACCCAGCGCTGGGGTGTCCAGTATGCCCCCCCCGGGGAAATAGGAGTCAGCAGTATTGGGAGAGGTGACGGGGGCGTGTGTCTGTCAGCCCCATAGGACCACACAGCACCACGGTATTTCCAAACAAGAACGTTTATTAAATCAAGACAGCCACGGAGAGCCGCTCTGTTTTGAAAGGAGCGAATTTAAGTGAGAAACGGCTCGAGCAGTGGGGTGATTTAATACTTGTTAGCTGATAAATATAGCCTCCGCCAGAATAAAACTTTATGATGCTGTGTTGAAAAGCTTAATTACTAAACCGTCTATGCAGGTCTTTCTTGCTCAGGCAGCCAGGGTGACAAATTATAGCAGTGGAATAGTATTTTTCACCTCTGGCATTTCTGAAGGGGAGAAGGATGTCTAGAAACACCGAGAACGCGGTAATAATCCCAGACCAGATATTACTGGGGGGGGGGGGGGGGGGGGGGGACACTTCATTGAGTCACTAAGCCTTCTGTGCAAAATGCCATCATCCGCACCCCCCGCCTACCCACTACCTTGTTAAGCAAAAAGAACAAGGCCAATTTCACATTTATCTGGTGTTTTATACCCGTCCAAGTGCAAGTATATATATATATATATATATATATATATATATATATATACTCCAGCCCCCCTAACGCCCCTCTGCAGTATGCAGAGCAGGGAATTCTTACACGTGACAAATCAGGAAACTAAGGCACAGGGCTTGGCCAGCCAAGGTCACATAATGACCTGCCAGGACACGAGCAACCCACGCGCCCGCGACCCATTTCTGTTTACGGGGCACCACGCTGCTGGCAGGCGACAGCGACCAGAAGGCCGAGCTGAAACACGAGTTGGAGGGACAAGCCACACCACGTGGCGCTCTTAGGTTTCATTGCAGAGCGCTCGCACTAACGCCGACGTGATATATACACGCGTCTAGCCTGGAATAAAGTCTCCGCGAGTCCCGGCTGAGTGACTGATGTTCCCCTTATTTTCATTTGCGGGCTTATTTCCTTCTTCGGGGGTCGCTCGCTATGAGAAATCGCCGCGCGCTGGCGACGCCGAGTTCGGGCGCAGGCGCGCTCGGGGAGCAGCGTGCAGACCCCTGTCGGCCTCGACGTTCGTCATCCTCCAGCCCTCTGTCCTTTCTCCCCTTCTTGCGCCGTGCTCAGAAACCTGCAATATAAGTGCAAATTTGTGATTCCCTGTTTGAACGTATCTCCTTTTTCCTCCCTCAAATTTAAAGCAATCTGGCTTCTTATTCGAGTTGATGGGACAATCACTGTTTTGATTTTCAGAGGTAATGCAAGCGTTTAAAACTGGCTGTAGCTCTCAGGGATCTTGGTGCTAAAAAGCTAGAACAGATATGCCAAGCAGGGTACCAGACTCTGGACAAAAATGGAACATAATCAGCGAGGTCCACCCAAAGATCCCAGTTAGGGGCACACAAGTCCCACAGAGCGGCGGGCAGGGTAAAGGTACCCGTGGGTGTCATTGCAGGCAGTTAATAAGATGCTGCAGCTCGCGGAGCTGGGGAACCCTAAGAGGAAGAACCAAGTTTTCTTGGGAGGGGGACGGTCTCTGAACAGACGCAGAGATGTGTCAGTGAAACGCATCGGACGGCGTCTCTCCCTCCACACCATACCTGGGCCGACCTGGCTGACTGCATGAGTCCAAACTGCGTTATCAATACGGTCAAGACAAGTGAGTGCTTTCGGTGGTGAAGGCTCAGTGGGACACAGAATGTGATCTCTGGGAAGAAGAAGAAAAAGGCTGAGCAAACGTCAAACTAGCTGGTGCGGGACCGAGCTGCTGTTTTCCAGTCGGGAGTGTATTCGTGTTCCAGCCGCTACCATCTGGCCAGGAAAGCCAGGGAAGTTGAAATGGCAGTACGTCCTTCGTTTCTTTCTCAACGACAGGCGGGGGATTATAATCCGCTTAAGAGTTCACAGCAGAATGCATCAAATGAGGCTGTTAGGGAGAAAGAATCTTTAAGAGAATGTTAATTTAAAACACATGCAGAATCCATAGAATGCTGGAATGTCTCAGTTCGGAGGGGCTTGGAGACCATTTAGACAAGTTCCTGGCCGTCTTGGATTTCGAATCGTCGTGAGAAGCTACGGAAAACTTCGGATCTTCTAAGGACAGCAAAAATGCACGTATATACATAGAACTCACACACCATTTTAGAGCCTGCTGGCTAGCTGCCTATCTTTGTAAATAAAGTTTTATCGGAACACAGCCTGGCCAGTTCGTTTGTATATTGTCTGTGGCTGTCTTTGCACTACAACAGTAGAGATGATTGTTTGCGACAGACACCATATGGCCTGCAAAGCCTAAAATAGTTACTATCTGGTCCTTTAAGAAAAAAGGAAAAAGATCGCTGCCTCCTGTTCTAGAGGGTTACGAGGCCGCCACAGTCTATTTTTAGCCACCCAGAGGTCTATGGACCCCAGATTAAGAACCTCTAAATCTCAGCCCTATCACTTTATGTAAATACAGGCTTATCTTAGATCCACACATCTGGTCCATTGTTCCTTGATCTTACACCCTATTGTAAATCCTTTAAGGCAAGCAGTGTAGCTTTGCAGTTAAGAGCACATCCTCCGGGGTTAAATAGATTCATGTTTTAATCCAGACTTTGCTCCTCATTGTGACCTTGAGGCAGTTCAGCCACCTCGCAGCCTGCTTTATCATCTGAGAAATGAGTTAAAGGTAGCTACTTCATAGGATTGCTGTGAGGCATGAATGCAGATAAAACCTTAGCAGCGTGCTGGACACACAGTAAGTGCTTAATAAATGATAATGGCAATGATGAAAGAGACGGGGAGGGAGAGGACAGGCAGATCCTCCCGGTGCCCCCAGGCTCGGGTGAAAGCCAGTTCTGTCTGCATTTATGTAGCACATTTGGGAGAGCGGATGGTGAGGCGAGCATGTGTGTTGACAGGAGACCCGACGAAACACGGAAGCTTCAAAGCGTCAAACCTTTCTTCAAACCTTCGTGTAGCAGAATGGCGGTGTCTACCTGAGACCAGCTATGGGCCACCTTCCCTTGTTCTGCTCCAGTGGGTATGCAGACACCTGTTGCTTGGGGAAAGGGTGTTTTGCTCAGATGCGGTCCTTGACAAGAAACCAGGATAGGTCATTACCAGCAGTAGGGCAGGTGCGAAATGTGGGAGCGTTCTCTGCAGTGAACAATGTCTTGTCCTTTGTGACTATGTATGTTGCATGCAAAGAATTGCATGCTTGGGGTGGATTCTGCTGAAGATTATTTACTCGGAAACACTGTGAAAACCGGGAGAGAGTTATTTCACATTCTTAACATGTTTGGCGAAGTATGCGGATTCATTTCCTGTCCCTGACCTTCGTTTAAAACTGAAGCTCATTCCATGACATTGTGGTGGATCCATGCCGTCTCAAACCCACCACCTACTCGCTGTGACCTTGGACCCGTTTCTCAGGCGTCTAAGCCTCAGGATGTTCATCGCTCAAATGGAGATATTAATTTTACCTACTTTAGGGTTCTTGAGGATTACAGAATATACACGTAAAGGGTTTAGCATATGCCCTGCACGTAGAAAATGCTCGATAAATTTTAGCTGTTAGTATTACTATTATCGTTAGTGAAATATGACGTAGGAAGACAATCTTCTCTCATAAACACCACTGCATTTGTAGGTTGTATAGACACTTTAGACCCGGCTAGGAAGCCACGTCAGTGTTTATGGAAACTCACAAGGGACCGTATTTAAGTTGCCACTGTACGTATGGGCTCAGAGTCATTTTAGCTCAGAAATTTTTGTTGACTCTTGAGTGAATGGATGAATAAATGCTACTATGGCTTTTTCCTGTGCTCATTAACGTACATGGCATCCTGTTTTCCTTGAGCCAATCTTATCTTCCCATCTTTGTGATCCCGATCACATGCGTACTTAACTCCTTCTGCATCCACTTGCCACTCAAACTACGGGAGCCACAAAAGCAGAGCCTGACGTACAAGGACACAGCAGGGCACTTGGGTGGCTCGGTCGGTTAAGCGTCTAACTCTGGATTTCAGCCCAGGTCATGATCTCACGGTTTGTGGGTTCAAGCCCCACATCAGGCTCTGTGCTGATGGCATAATTGGGATTTCATTAGAATAGAGTAGCCTCCATGGGGACAAAGATTTTTGTCTTTTTTCCTTCACTTTGGAATCTCCAGTATCCAGAATCCTACCTGGCACATACTGAATGACTAGTTCTAGAACATTCAAACCATCAACAATTAAGCTGTATTATGTACTTAAAACATGTAACAAAAGACACAGAAAAGTAACAATTGATGAACTCTGACAAGGTACAAATAACGAGCATGAAAAACACTTTGAATCTTACTTACGGATATGTAAGCGAGTTCTGTAACCAGAGGGATCATGTCTAAAGTTTCTAAAATGTTTCCCCCGGACCCAGCACACAATAGGGCACAGAGTAGACCCTGAATACATTTTTGTTGAATAATTCAAAGATTAAAAGAAGAAAATGTTTAAGTGAAAAGGAGCACTCCATCCTAAGAAACCCAAGAGAAACTATTCTAGAAGTACAACACTTAACAGTGGTCCATGTAACGGACAATGGCCTGTGTAGTTAGCACATTTGTGTGAGGACAACGTGTGCCACAGCAGGAGAAGTGATACTTTCCCCGTGCAAATAATAAGTAAAGCACCCGTAGCAGCAAATTCTGCCATGGTGCAATGAAGATTTATTGGCTTCCATGTTCATTTCCTCGGTCTTCTTTTACTGGAATTGATTTAAAGGTGTTAAGAGTCAGACCTATTGTACTACTCACTTCTGTAAGACAGTCACCAACCTCAAACTCGCACAATGTATTTTAACCATTACAATGAGTCATGTTTATTTACCCTTTGGACGACAATCAAACCGTTTGCTGCAAACCAAAAGCTTGTCAGAAAACAAAATGTTAATGATACAGAGACCATTATGGAGAAAAAAAAAATTGGCAAGTGTCACTCTGTTGAGAAAAGTGACCATCCTGGATGAATAGCATTCTGACAGATTAGCTCTATGGTATAGAAAAGATCTAACAGAATGTGCCTGTAATTAGAAAATCCATTCATGCAATAATCTGTATTAATAGTTGCAATAATAAAAACTTTATAATTATTTCAGTAGATGCTGAAAAATTATGTCATAAACTTAACATATATTACTGGTAAAACCTTATGATAAACTCAGAAAAGGGGCATGCTACCTTAAAGGAATAAAGACTACTTTAAAGCCATAACAAACATCACAATTAAGAACAAATCACTAGAATCATTTACATTAAATTGGAAAGAAGTAAAAGATCCTTGCATCAGTATCTTGAAATTCCTAGGGTATGCATTAAGGCATGGAACATATTTAAAGAAGTGTAAACATAAGGAAAGAAAGGAAAATGGTTATGAGTGCCATCAATATGATCATACTCCTGGAAAACTCAGGTGAACTAACTTCTGAAATTAATGGAAAGTGGCTAGAGAGGCTGAAGTATAAATATTCAAAGATCAGTAACTTTCTATATGCCATAATAATCAAGGCAAATGTATCTTGTACATATTTTTATTAACAAAAAAACGTAGAGGGGCGCCTGGGTGGCTCAATTGATTAAGCGTCTGGCTTCAGCTCAGGTCATGATCTCATGGTTTGTGAGTTCGAGCCCCGCATCAGACTCTCTGCTGTCAGCACGGAGCACACTTCAGATCCTGTCTCCCTGTCTGTCTGCCTCGCCCCCTATTCACATGCTGTCTCTCTCTCAAAAAGAAATAAACATTAAAAAAATTAAAATGTCAGGGTTCCTGGGCGGGGGAGGTCAGTCGGTTAAGTATCCAACTCTTGATTTCAGCTCAAGTCATGATCTCATGGTTCAGTCCATGGGTTCAAGCCCCACGTCAGGCTCTGTGCTGACAACATGGAGCCTACATGGGATTCTCTCTCTCTGCCCCTCTCCATGCTATACATGTGCGCTCTCTCTGTCAAAATAAATAAACTTTAAAAATTTTTAGGGGCGGCTAGGTGGCGCAGTCGGTTGAGCGTCCGACTTCAGCCAGGTCATGATCTCGCGGTCCGTGAGTTCGAGTCCCGCGTCAGGCTCTGGGCTGATGGCTCAGAGCCTGGAGCCTGTTTCCGATTCTGTGTCTCCCTCTCTCTCTGCCCCTCCCCCGTTCATGCTCTGTCTCTCTCTGTCCCAAAAATAAATAAACGTTGAAAAAAAAATTTAAAAAAAAATTTTTAAATAAACATATAAAAATAAAGATGTTATAAAAGCATAGAATACAAAGGAATATCTCTAACAAGATATGTCTAGAATTTATACGAGGAAACGTTCTCAAAATTTGACCAAATATTTTTAAAGATTTAAATAAGTAGGAAGATATGTCATGTCCATGAAGGGGAAGAGTGGATGTTATTTTTTTTCATTTTCCTCTCATTAATTTATGAATTCCACATAATCACAATGGAATTTCTTAACATGAAAAAATAATTCTGAAGTTCATCTAGAAAAATTAACAGGTGAAAATAATAGTTTATGAGCCAGAAGGTCATAAATATGGGACTTATCAGCTGATATTAAGACATAGTGTAAAATTAAATAAAAAAGTTTACCATTGGTTCTAGAAATGACACAAATCAATGAAATTAATGCTATAATAGCACTCAATGTGTTAATGCTATAATAGCACTCAATGTGATAAAGGAAGCAATCAAAACCAATGAGAAAGGAAGAATAATTTAACAAATGATTTGAGGGAAATTGGCTAGCTATTTCGTAGAAAGAAAGAGGAAGAACAGAACGAAACAGAAAGGGGGGGAGAGGGAAGAGAGGGAGGGAGGAAGGAAGGGAAAAAAGAGAAATCAAATGTGATTGTATCCTCAATGGATATACATTGCATTACAATAATTTCCAGATGGATTAAATGGATAAAGATAAACAAATACGCATCCTCCCTAAATTAAAAAAAAGAGGAAAATATAGACAAATATTTAAAACTGTCAGAAAAAAAAGACTAAAAGTTTACGGGACATTTATTAAAAGTATACTTTAAAATGACTTACAGTAAAAGTATAATATCTTTAATATAAAATAAACTTCTTACCCAAGGTTAAATTTTTGGCATTTTCTTTTTTTTTTTTTTTTTAAGAAATACAAATTAAACAGAAGTCCCATCTCTCTGTTCCTACCTAGTGTCTCCGGTCACAAGGAAACTATTCCCATAATTTAAATTTTTATTATCTTATTTATTATTTATTTTGTTTTAAAAATTATTTACACACTCCCATATATTTATATTTTGACTTTATGTATTCATAAAAATCTGGTAACGTTCCTTTAGTTTTTAAATCACAGCATATTGTATATAGTCATTTAGAACTTTGTGCCCCTCTGTGTTATATTTTTAATATTTTTCTCTGTTGGTTTGCGTACATTTATTTCAGCCACTTTCACTACCTTACGGTCTTCCATTTTATGAATATATGAGTTTGTTTATCCATTTCCCCACAGATGGACATTGAGTTGCTTTAAATTGGTACTATAACAGGGGTGCCTGGGTGGCTCAGTTGGTTAAGCCTCTCATGGTCCGACCTCTCATCTCGGGTCATGATCTTGGAGTGGTCTGTGAGTTCGGGCCCCACATCAGGCTCTGTGCTGACAGCTCGAAGCCTGGAACCTGTTTCAGATTGTGTGTCTTCCTCTCTCTTTCTCTCTGCCTCTACCCCACTCGTGCTCCGTCTCTCAAAAATGAATAAACATTAAAAAAATGAATAAATAAATTTGCACTACTGCAAACATTGTAATAACTATCTTTGCATGTGTCTCTTTTGCATAGCATAAACGTTTTTACAAGGCATAATGTTAAACTGTATCGAAACTGAGTTGTGAGTTCCAGGGAATAGGCTTTATTTTTCCGTAATCTCTTTGAAATAACAATTTGAGAATTAATAAAGGAGAAACATTATCTGGAGTACCTTAAAGCCAATTGATGAATTTTCCCATAATTAAAATAGGTGGGTCCAGCTTGGGGGTGAGATTGGGAAACCTACTTGGTGGTAGGTCTTCAAAGAGATAGTAAGACCACCTATAGAGCCAGAACCCTGCCCACACATGTTCCCTGGAAGCAAAGAGCCCCTAAGGGTAGGCAGGGAGCCGTCAGGGTATTGCGGTGATGTTGAGTTAGAGACCATTCCTCTAATTTCCTAGCACCAAGCGCTGGCCTGATTCTAGAAAGCAGGGAGAGCAACCTTTGCAACCCCCCACCAAATGACAGAATGAATTTCCCATTCGGCTGCTGGAAATCAGGGCAAGCTGTCATCTTTCATTTGATTAAAACAGAAAATGAGCACAATGAGATACCCCTTCACAACCACTAGATGGCTATTATCAACAACAAACAAACAAACAAAAGCAAAACGTAACCGAAACCAACAGGTGGTGGCGAGGATGCGGAGAAATTGGAACCCTCCCGCCCTGCTCGTGGGAATGTCAAATGGCGCGGCCACTGTGGGAAACGGCATGGTGGGTCCTCAAAAATTTCAACATGGAATTTTACCACATGGCCCAGCAATCCGTCTTCCGGGCATATGCCCAGAAGTGAAAGCGGGGACTGGAATAGACAGGCCTACACTCGGGTTCATGGAAGCCTTAGTCACAATAGCCCAAAGGTGGAAGCCAGTGGCTTCCGTCGATGGATGAAGGCATGAATGAACAGAACGTGGTGTATTCATACAGCGGGACATCATGAAGTCTCAAAAGGGAAGGGGGCGCCGACCGACGCTACAACATGGGTGCAAACTTGAAGATATTATGCTAAGTGACTTAAGACAGTCGTGAAATATACAGGCTCCCACTTAGCTGAGGTTTCTAGCGGAGTCAAATTCACAGAGACAGACAGCAGAAGGCGGGGAGGAAGGAATGGGGGCTGAGGTTGAACAGTACAGAGGTTTCTTTAGGGAGACAGAGAAGCACAAAAGGTAGGCATCAGTGGTGGCTTCAGTGCAGCCTGAGGGTGCTGAGTGCCACAGAACTGTACTCTTAAAAACGGTCACTCTTATGGTGTGTGTATCTTACCACAAGTCTTTAAAAAAGGAAAGAAAAGAATGGATATTGCTTATAAAAGGGGGAGAAGGATATTTACAAATCTATGAGAATGACACCATCTCTCTACAGCAGAAAAATAGGCTCATTATAGTTCTTTTCCACTTAATAGCCGATTTCACAAAAATGGCCAAAAAAAAAAAAGAGGAACAAAATACACACACATATAAATATATATAACTATGTTTTGCCTAGTAAGTGATAAAAATATATACACGTCTATGTATACATATATATAAATGTACGTGTGTGTAAATACTTTATATGCAAATATATGTGTATATATACGTGTGTGTATATACACACACACACACACACATATATACCCACATATAAAATCATATTCTGCTTCATGGGTAAACAAAAGCATGCAGGTTAAAAACCACAGTGAAATGCAAAGTGGCATCTTTTTAAAAATTACTAAATTCTAAAAGGAGATCAAAACTAACAGAAGTTAAAATTGTCACAGCCTCTCCACAAAGTGAGCTGGAAGCATGTATCAAATGCGGTTTCTTAAGCATGTTTTTTGACTCAATAATCATGCTTCTAAGAATCTGGCTTCAAGGAATAATCAGGGATGTAGACATTGATTTGTTGGCAATATGTGTATTTCCAGCATTACTTATAATAGTGAAAAGCTGGAAACAACCCAAGTGAACACTGATTGGAAGTGACTTAATAAATTCCAATAGATCAAAGCAGTGGCATTTAATGCAGTCACTTGAAAATGTGCCTACCTGGAATAATTCTTATGATAGGCTGCTAAGAGAGAAAGTCCAAAATAGGTAACATTCAGACCAGAAGACATTTCGATCTTCATTCTTTTATTTAATTATTTTTTTACAAAGGAGGGGGTGGGGGGGGGGGGGTAGAATGCAGCTTCCTGGGGCACAAACCTCCATCCATCTGAACTGGAGCTCTCAGGGCTGAGGTCTGGAAATTTGCATTTGCTTTGAATTTCCCCAGGGCGTTCAAGGGCAGTCAGAGAATTTCTGCACTTGAGAATCCCCAGATTAGAAGACGTAAGGCTGCTTCCACAGTGGGATCTCAAAGCAATTCTGAGGCTCGGAAGTCTAGAGATCATCTGACTGTTTGCATTATAAAATCCAAGGCACTAATACAGATACAATGGGGGGGCTGTGCTGGAGGGGGTTGGGAGGGAGACTGAAGTCGCCTGAAGATCAGCATTGCCCACTCTCCAGTTACAAGGCATGAAGCCTCCGGTCTAGGGGCCCTCACACTGTAACCTGCATGAGAAAATGTCCTGTTCTTAGATAGTACATAGTGAATATTTAGCAATTAAGGGGCATTTTGTTCACCATGAACTCTCAGACCGTTTGGAAGAAAAAAACAGTAGATAAGCAGATAGATGATAGGTGCGTAGATGGGTTGATAGATGCATAGCTACACTGATACGTGATGGATGATTGACGGACAGGTGAAAGATAGCTAGACGGACGGATCAAAGGGAGGGTGAAGGAAAAGAAAAGTGGCTAAACTAGAAAATTAGGTGGAAGATACATGGACACCTTTGTCCTCTTTTCGCCTCGTTTCTGTAAGCTTGAAATTATGGTCCAATAAAACGCGACCCCACAAAGAAGAGGATTAGGAGACATATCGAACACAGTAGTGACCTCTAGGACGTGGATCGAAATCACCAGGCCACGCCTGCTTTTCCATCGCTCTCCTATTCAACCAACATCAGTCAAGGGTCTATTCTGTACCGGGCTCTCCATTCAGAACACTTGGGAAAGATGGGAGATCAAAGCCATTTCCTGCCCTCACCACCGTCCTATTCGAGCTAGGCTAACACAAAATGCAGATTCGGGGCCCTGAGACGGAATTAGAATCCCTGGAGAAGGGCCCAGGGACCCGGATCACAGGAAGATTCCACATACACTAAGGCAGTGTTGCTTTTCAAAATATGGGCTTTGTTTCAGAAGTGGTTCGCAATTGCAATTTCATGAGCCAAAAAGGTTTTTTTTTTTTTTAATTAAAATAACAGAAAGAGAAAAAAAAGATCAAGAATGCTGACACATGGTGAAGAGTGGCCATTATTGCGTAATGCGTTGGCTTCAGTGCCCTCGGTCACCATGTGGACCAGGTTTCGTATAGGAAAGCACTGCCATAAACTATGGCCCGTGAAATATATCCCTGCCCTTGTCCTCCGTTGCCCCCCGCCCTGCAGCTCTCCCTTTGTCCAGACCTGGACGGGCTGAGAGGCTGGGACGCGTCGACCGCCCTGAGAAGGGGCAGGCTGTTGAGGGAATGTGACTCCCCGGGGCACACCCCCATCACTGTGCACTGCCCGGTCTTGTGGCAGGGCCCGGAGCTATCCTGTCCCACAGGTGGCCGCGTCTCCAGCCCGTGTGCTGTCATTTCCTGTGATGGATACGGCCCCGCTCAGCACATCTCTGTCCCAGCACCCTGGGGCAGAGGTGGAGCGTCGGACAGAAAGGGACCGAACGTTTCCATTGGCTGGGATGCTTCTCGATGCAACAAGAACAGAGGGCATAATGCGTGCGACCAATTTCCCGGGCCACGGTGCCGGGTATTTGAATCAGGCCCCTCACGTCAGATCACAATCAGATGCAAGCCCTGTTTGTCCGACCCAGAGGAGAGACAGCAGTCGTCCGAAATCAGAACGAAACAGGATGGGGTGCAAAAACCCACATGAAATGAGCTTGAGAAATCCTCCCCGGGGCTCTGGGAACCCAAGAACCTGCTGAGCTGACCAGACGGGGGGGATGATCCTGCCGTTGACACGTGCACTGCACCAAGACCCGCTGTCGCCAAGAAGAGACATCCGAAGACTGGCTCGGCCGGCGGAGGCCCTGGGTCGCATCAGGGCAGTGGTGGGGGAGTCGCGAACCGGGTTGGGAAGGAGAGACGCGCCCCAGAGTCCTGAGAAACGCTTTGCTCTCCATCTCGGGGCCGAACGAGTGCCTCCTAGAGAACGGAAAACGGAATTACTCAAAGAAAAACCGTCGACCTCGCCGAGATGATTCCTTTCCTGCCCCGAGTCTGGGAAGCGCCTCCAGGGAAGCCACAGAAATGAATTTGCTCAGCCGAACAGGGCAGAGTGAGATACTCCCCGATTTACTCGGTGACACGACGCAGCACGAGAAGCTGTCCCTTCTCCACCTCAAAGCAAAGCACCGAGGGGCGCCTGGGTGGCTCAGTCGGTTGGGCGTCCGACTTCGGCTCAGGTCACGATCTCGCGGTCCGTGAGTTCGAGCCCCGCATCGGGCTCTGTGCTGACAGCTCAGAGCCTGGAGCTTGTTTCAGATTCTGTGTCTCCCTCTCTCTCTGTGCCCCTCCCCTGTTCATGCTCTGTCTCTCTCTGTCTCAAAAATAAATAAACGTAAAAAAAAAAAAAAGCAAAGCACTGAAATGCTTGATTTGGTGCCGTTGTGGTAGAAATGCTTTCTATCAAAGGCAGGCTCCCACACCGCAAGCCAGAGATAAGTAACAGAGGAAATCGTTGAGACCGTGACCTCTCGGTGGCCTCTTAGAGCCGAATCTTTGCTAGACCTCAGACTATCACACGGGCCACCAGCCCGCCAAGAGGAGTTTATGGGCGAGCGGCGCGGAAGGCACCTCAGCACGAGAAGCCTGGCTTTCGAGCAGCTCGAGGAGAGACATTCCAAGGGAATTTCTTGTTTGCTTCCCCGAAGCAAGGATTTGATGTTTAGGTGGAGAAACCCTTCTGGGAAGTGAGCTCATTCCTGGGGTTCCGCTGGGGTCATCCAGAAAGGTGTTTGCTTGGGATCTGGGATGGTCATCCAGTGGTGAGACGTGAGTATTTCAAAAATGTGGTCTCTCACCGACTGGCAAAAAATGAACTGGCAGGATGTCATGAGGGCCTCTCCGGCCCGTAGATTCGGGTGGTGGGTTAAATCAGCAAACATTCCAGAGTGTCTGCTGTAGGACGGGCACTGCGCGGATGCCTCAGAGGATGCTGGGCAGAACCAGACTCACGGGGGGCCGGGGCGGGGCCGGGGCCGGGGGGGGGGGGGGGGAGCACCGAGCAGATCAGTGCACGGGCTCCCCTCTCAAAACAGTGTCACAGCACACAGGGGAGAGACTCCTGGTCCCCACTTCCAGTTTAGGAACCCCTGAGGCCCAAGACAGGCAAGTGAGGCTGAAGGGGACCCGTATCTGACAAACAAGGTTGGCCTCTAAGTTGCCCTTAAAGTGCCTGACCTGAAGACTGAGGCAAAGGCCCCTCCATCCTCAGAACAAAGCGGTGGGGGGAGGCCCGAAGACAAAGCGGGACGCTCCGTGGGATAGAAAGGAGACCCTGACCACAGGAGGGGTCCGGTGGGTCCAATTTGCATCTGTGAGGGACAGACACAGCAAGGAGTACCCAGGTTGAGAGGGATTCTATATGTAGAAACAGACGTCATGTCGGACTCCTCTCCTGTCTCGTCAAAGAGGTCATCTGGGTCCCGGAATCTAAAAATGGCCTCAGAGTTTGGAAGGCTTCTGTCCTCAGCCGGCGTAGGGGCCTCATCTCAGCCCTGCACCTTCAGAAGCATGAAGGAGTCCGGTGAGGTAAGCGATTTCAAAGTTTGCTTTAGGACGCAATTCAAACAATTTCTGTTCGTCATGTAAACAAGCCAGCCACTTACGGAGGAGCAACTCTTGGGGTTGAAACAGGCCTTCCTGGGTTCCCCTCGGGGCCCCTCAAAGGACAGTGGAAGCCACCACCGGTAAGGGGGACTTCTCAGGACCTCGCGGCCTGGTTCGGGAACACTGTGACTGTTGGGAACGCCCCTCAGACGTTCGTGGCTTCTGTCCTTGGCCCACTGCGGGACAAGTGCATCCAAACAGTGCATCTGACCCAGGGAACCCTGGGTCCCCTGCCCCAGCTCACATTCCCTCTAGGAGTGAGCTAGGCTGGGCCCTGGTTTGGGGTTGGACGAGAATGACAACTGAGACTTGGCCAATGTCACTGTCCCTTTGGTTTTCTGCCACAGCATCCAACAAGCAGTGAAAAAATAGGAAACCGAGGGACAAAAAAGAACTAATAAAATGCTTTCAAGCACGGGACCTTAGTTTAGTAGACTAATCCTACTTATATACGGAGAAACTGTTCTCAAGAGTCCCTCATAAATACTTCTTTATTCAGAGAACTGTCGATTCACGTCCATCCTTTGTGAATGCCAAACTAGAGTCTTGGGCACGAAAACATTTTATTCAATCTCACGGTTACCAAATATTTTTTAAAGTGCCCAAAGAAGTCTGATATATCGGATTCACCTGCAGTTTGCATTAGATTGTTTTTTCCCCAAAGAGGATAGGCCTTCCTGAATTTCACTCATCTGTGATTGCAGACTCCCAACAATTCGCACTCCAGTGAACATTTGGTAGTTATCTCTCTGACATGTACTGTCTTTCCTTCCAAAGACTTTGCTTGGATGCCCTTGCTTTTCCTATCCCGAGTCCGCAGAGTCTGGAGGGGCCTGCGTGCTAAGCCCCGGGGACAGACGGGATAGCTGCTAGAATCCATAACTTCTTGTTTGGCTTCAGCCAACCTGAGCTCGCTTATTTAAGTCACTTGTGACAGAACGAGTTCTAGTTGATGCAATGATTATGGAGCCACTCCTGGAAAGGAAGAGTCTGCTGCTTCTGGTTTCTATAGGTTAAGGCCACTAACAATATTGTAGTAATTGTAGTGGTCCCTGTAGGCCCTCCACCTACAGCTTTCCACACATCGTCTCATTGGTACTCTTATCTCCATTTTACAGATAAGAAAACTGAGGTGACTAATGTCATACTAGCTTGAAAGTGGCAGAGATGGAATTTAAGCCCCAGTGGGCCTAATGCCATAGCCATGCCCAGCCATTATGTGGTAGGCACTGTGTAGAGGCTAAGAACAGAAGGGCTCTTTTTCTCAACCAAACGTGGTAGGGGAGGGCATCTGGAAATCTATGGAATGCTCTCTGGTTGTCCCAGGGACTGGTTGGTGGGGACGCACCTGGAATTTAGTGGACACGGGCCACAGATGTTCAATGGTCTGAAAGGTGCAGGACTCTCCTGCCCAACAAAGGTTGATCAGTGGTGATTCCATTGAGAAACCCTCAAGCGTAGAGTTAGGTACCGAGATAATCCAACCCAGAACTGGTGGCAGATATGAGAAGAGATGTAATGAGTGTTGCTTTAATAGGGAAATAAAAATAAAGTTTAAAAGCCTATGAAAAGCCCTTAATAAAACATGGCGTTATCCTTAAGGCATCCCACCACCCACCGTTCACAGAACGTTTTCTGCTTACGAGCAAATCTTACACCAAAGTTTCCCCTTTGGATTGTAAGCCCATAGAATTGGGTGTCCTTCCCAAGATGTTTAAGATACAAGTTTCTCTGAGAATAGTCCAGCCGTGGCCACTCTCATCCTTTGCGGGTGTGGCCTCGAGCCCCTTGTGAGGTTATTGGATCACGTATGCCTTTCCCAGTCTGCACATCCAGATTGTCTATTTCCTTTTCTTCTTCTTTTTTTAAATACTCATTTACTTTGAGATAGAGAGAGAGAGCACAAGCAGGGGAAGGGCAGAGAGACACAGAGAGAGAGAATCCCAAGCAGGCTCCACACTCAGCACAGAGCCTGACGTGGGGCTCCATCTCATGAACCATGAGATCATGACCTGAGCTGAAATCAAGAGTCAGACCCTTAATAAGCTGAGCCCCCCAGGTGCCCCTATGTCCCTTTTCTTCCCCATTTCTTCTCAGGCCTCCTTTCCATCATTGGTCATCTTTTTTTTCTTTTTCTTTTTTTGAAAAGACTTTAGTTTTTATTCATTTAATTAACTAATGAATTAATTTAAAACTTTTTTTTTTAATTTATATATTTAAACTCAAGTTAGTTAACATACAGTGTAGTATCGGTCTCCGGAGTAGAACCCGGTGATTCATCACTTACGGACGACACCCAGTGCTCATCCCAAGTGCCCTCCTTAACACCCATCACCCAGTCAGCCCATCTCCCACCCACCTCCCCTCTAGCAGCCCTCAGTTTGTTCTCTGTATTTAAGAGTCTCTTATGGTTTGCCTCCCTCTCTGTTGATATCCTGTGTTTCCTTCCCTTCCCCTATGTTCATCTGTTGTGTTTCTTGAATTCCACATGAGTAAAATCATATGATATTTGTCCTTCTCTGACTATTTTGCTTACCATAATATATTCTAGTTCCATCCATGTTGTTGCAATAGCAAGATTTCATTCTTTTCGATTGCCAAGTAGTATTGCAGTGTGTGTGTGTGCGTGTGTGTGTGTGTGTGTGTGTGTGTGTGTGTGTGTATACATACCATATCTTCTCAATCCATTCATCTGTCGACGGGCATTTGGGCACTTTCCATAATTTGGCTCTTGTCGATAGCGCTGCTATAAACATTGGGATGCACGTGCCCCTTTGAATAAACGTTTTTTGTATCCTTTGGATAAATACCTAGCAGTGCAATCGCTGGGTGGTAGGGTAGTTCTATTTTTAATTTTTTTAGGAACTCCCGCACTATTTTTCGGAGTGGCTGCACCAGTTTGCATTCCCACCACGGTGCGAAAGGGTTTCCCTTTGTCTGCATCCTCGCCAACATCTGTTGTTTCCTGACTTGTTAATTGTAGCCATTCTGACAGGTGTGAGGTGGTATCTCATCGTGGTTTTGATTTGTTTTTCCCTGATGCTGAGTGATGCTCAACATCTTTTCATGTGTCTTTGCCATGTGGATGCCTTCTTTGGAAAAGTGTCTATGCTTGTCTTCTACCCATTTCTTGACTGAATGATTTGTTTTGCGGGGGGGATGAGTTTGATAAGGTCTTCATAGATTTGGGATACTAACCCTTTATCCGATATGTCATTTTGCAAACATCTTCTCCCATTCTGTCGGCTGCCTTTTAGTTTTGTCGATTGTTTCCTTCGCTGTGCAGAAGCTTTTTCTCTTGACAAGGTCCCGATAGTTCGTTCTTGCTTTTGTGTCCCTTGCCTCTGGAGACGTGCCTAGTGAGAAATTGCTGCCGCAGGAAGTTGCTGCCTGTTTTCTTCTGTAGGATTTTGATGGTTTCCGGTCTCACGTTTAGGTCTTTCACGCATTTTGAATTGATTTTTGCGTATGGTATCATCGTTTTTAAAACGTACTCAAAGCCAAAATGTGAGGGTCTGACCGCACTGTTCAGATTTCTACAGTTTGTAGGTTACATGCTCTTCCTACTTAGGTGTGGAGTAGATATCACTCGTGTTTTCCTCCAGGAACCCAACCCCTGCACCCAACATAGCATTCCTCTGGTGCTTCTTGGCCTTGCAGCAGCGTATCCTCAAATATCTGCCAAACTGTCGGGGTTTTCGCTCTGTGAGATTTGTAATTCATTAAAAATAGAACCTGTGGTGGATCAGTTTGGCGTTCTGGAAAGCAGGCCGTGAGATGCCGGTGGGAGAGCTTCCAGACAGTGATGCAGGGCTGGCATCCGTGCGAGAAGAAAGGAAGGAGCGGGAGGTAGGAAGAGCCAGAACATGCAACCTTGAGCTTGAGTCAGGCCGGCCCTTGGAGCGCCAGAGCAAAGATCAGCCGAGCGAGCAAGGAGTGACTCAGGCAGAAACGGCCCAGCTCTTGTGCCCCCGCTCTGCTCAGGGCAGCACCTGGCCACTGGCCAGCTACCTTCCTCCAGCAGCACACATGGCATTGTGGGTATTCGTAAAGTGGAAGTCGTTTGTCACGGAGCTGTGCGTGTGCTTGTTTAAAGGAAACAAGATTGCCTTGAAAGCTGGGGTCTGAACTGTGACGTGATGAAACCCTGGTAAGACCAGAATAGCATCTTTCTGTCTGGGAGATCAAGCCTCACCCCCAACTTCTAGGCTGCTGGCCTGATTGAAAGAGAATATTCCACCACTCTAAAAAGGAATGGAATTAGAAATGCCAAGAGTGCAAAGTATTCTGGGACGGCTGGGCATCCAACATTCTGCGTTAATCGTAGAGGGAGAGAAGTCCTCTGTTTTGGCCAGAAATCAGGGGAGTTATTTTGGGAGCAGCCTCCTCGGTGACCCAGACATTGCCATTTGAGGTTCAAATCTCTGGAGGACACAGCCTCGAGCGTTCTTTTCCACTGCCCGGTGTTTCTTTCTTCATGGGTCTTTGTGCATAAACCTGCTACAAATCCGGCATTCACCTTCTCAAGGGAGCCTGCGGGGAAGCTTAGAGAGGGTGAGCTTTCCTGGGAAGTGACTTCCCTGCCTATCCAAGGGCTCTCATGACTCACAGATACCTGGGTCCTCAGCCTGGTTAAATAAATAAATAAATGAACAAATGAATGAATGAATGAATGAATGAATGAATAAATAAATAGCATTCAGAATTTACCTATGCAAACCAAGTTTTACCAGCCCATCTTCTGGCAATAGAGTACCCCATATAAGAAAACCCCAGAAGTGACAATCATTTCTTTAATTTTCAGGACGTTTACTATGCGAATTTCTCCAGCACGAGCTGCCAGCCGCTGGGGAGATGAAGGGAAAGGGATTCAAAGAACAGTAATGTGTGACGCTAGTCTTAAAGGGGCGACTGAAGAACCCTCAGATCACCTGCGAACAAACCAAGACCCTCTTCTTTCTCAAAAGGGAAAGATCAGCCGGTTATAACCACTAGTACTAACTGTGCAGGGTGTGAAAGTAATTTGCTTACAGTAACCCAGGCAGCAAAAGGCTGAGCTGAGGCCTGAACTCAGGCATTCTGACTCGTACCTGGTACCCTACCCATCCTTCCCTATGACCCAGTCACTGTGATCCGGGCAGATCCAGCTGGGGTGGGGAGGTGGGGGGCGTGGGGAGAGCGGTGGTGCCGAAGCTTATACTTTCTGTGGTGGAAAGCTCTCTTTAAAAAAAAATACATGTGAAAATAAACTTAGAAGGGGTTCTCCCAAACGGGGAAGGACTGAAACTTAAGCTTCATTAGCTTACCGGTAAATCCACTTTTGATTGGGATAATGTAATTGCCAACAGGGTTAATAGAAAGAATAATAACGATTCTTCAAATCCAAATATATGAAAACCTGGCTGGTTTGGGATTTTAGAATTTACTTTGATTAACAAAGGTGTTCTAGGCATTCAGAGACGTTGAGCACCGCACCCTCCCCCGCTCCAACCACCGTTGTGATTTTTCTGCACCCGACTCCTACCCCACCTGCTCGAACTCAAATTCTCTTCGTGTTCCTCAACCCAACTTCTTAATAGTCACTATAGCTAGCATTACCATGTGCATCAGGCATTGCTCTGAGGTTTTAAGCTTTTTTCATTCTGCCGATTTTTTTTCTTTCATTTATTTATTTTTTAGTTTATATCCAAGCTAGTTAGCATCTAGTGCAATGAGGATTTCAGGAGTAGAACCCAGTGATTCACCCCCTACATATAACACCCAGTGGTCATCCCAACGAGTGTGGTTGCCCCTTGTCCATTTAGCCCGTCCCCCCACCCAACACCCCGCTGGCAACCCTCAGTTTGCTCTCCGTATTTAAGAGTCTCTTATGTTTTTTCTTCCTCCCTGTTGTTATATTATTTTTGCTTTCCTTCCCTCATGTTCATCCTTCCCTCATGTTATATATGTATATATATATATATATATATATATATATACCACATCTTCTTTATCCATTCATCCATCGATGGACATTTGGGCTCTTTCCATACTTGGGCTATTGTTGATAGTGCTTCTATAAACGTGGGAGTGCATGTGCCCCTTGGAATAAGCCTTTTTATATCCTTGGGATAAATGCCTAGTAGTGCAATTGCTGGGTGCTGGAGTAGTTCTATTTTTAATGTTTTGAGGAACGTCCCCACTGTTTTCCAAAGTGGCTGCACCAGTTTGCATTCCCACAAACAGTGCAAAAGGGTTCCCCTTTCTCCACATCCTCGCCAACGGCTGCTGTTGCCTGAGTTGTTACTTTTAGCCATTCTGACAGGGTCTGGCTGCCTATTAAAAAACTTTGTATCGTTCTCCCTTCTCAGAGGAGGCAACTGGGGCCCTGAGAAATTAAACAGTCTGTCTCTGAAATGTGCATTCTTCACCAAAGCCCCACAGTGCTTCAAGCAGCCACGGCAAATCAGACAAGAACCCGAGAAGACTTCATAGGGCCCAGAATAAAGTGTGATAATTACAATGTCTTGACAAGTATCAAGGATCAATGCTAGATGTGCTGTTAGCCACGACTTAATCCTCGGGTCAGAATCCTTTGTTGGCACCTGTGAATAGTGCAGGAACCACAGTGTAATTCAAATCAGCAATTCTGAGATATAGAAGGCCTTGAAAATGTGTGATTTCATGGTAGGAAATACTTTCCCCCCACCCCCTCACCCCCCGCCATGGAGTGCAGATTTTGAAGCCCAAAGAATAAGCTTGGCAAGGCCTAAATCTAAATGCTTCTCCTAAATGTTATACTTTTTGTAGTTATTACTGAATTGCCTGTACCAGAAAGGTATGCTGAAACCGTGTGTGTGTGTGTGTGTGTGTGTGTGTGTGTGTGTGTGTAAGATTATCTGGTCAACTGGCCTGGCCGTCTTCCTGGGGCTGAGGCACCCTGGAGAGTGCATATCTGAGTCATAGTCCTTAAACTTCAGTGTTTGAAAGAACGTCAAAATTTACCTGCCTCAAACCTTTCATTTACCGATAAGGGTCGTGGGACCCTGAGATATCAAAGGTCACAGAGCTAATGAGCACCCTTCATTTGACAACTAATTGAACACCGAGGGGACTCGGGTAGAGGGCTCTGCACTGCACCATGCTGTTCCGTGGCTAACACAGACTATGTGCACAACACCAGTAATCCTGCAATTAAAAACAAAATCTGTCGGGGCGCCTGGGTGGCTCCGGTGGTTAAGTGTCTGACTCTTGATTTCAGCTCGGGTCATGACCTCACAGTTCGTCAGTTCAAGCCCCAGGTTGGCTCTGCGCGGACAGTGCGGAACCTGCCTGAGATTCTCTCTGCCTCTCTCTCTGCCCCTCTCCTGATGGCTCTCTATGTCTGCCTCAAAATAAATAAAAATACACTTTAAAAAGAACTGCTGTCTATGACATAGACATACAAGGTCTCCCTTGGTCTGGGCTCTGCCCACTTCCCTACAGATCACCTCCCACAGATCCTCAGTATGAACTCTTGGTCTTTAGATTTCCAAGAAAATACTTACTGTGCACTCTTGTCTTAGCTCGGGCACTCTAACGATACCACGCACGGGTGTCTTATAAACAAACAGAACAGACTGTATTCCCCACAGTTCTGGAGGCAGACAGTCTGAGAGCAGGGTGCCTGCATCGTTGGGGTCTGCCGAAAGCCTCTTCCAGGTTGCAAACTGCTGGCTCCTTGTTGTTTCCTCATGCGGTGGCAAGAGCCGAGCTCTCTGGACCCATCTTAGAAGGGCACTGATCCCATTCATGACCCAATTACCTCCCAAAGGCCCCCTACCTCCAAAAATCATCCCACTGAGGATTCGATTCCAATACATGCATGTGGGGAGGGGGACACGAACGTTCAGGCCAGGGCAGTTCTCCTGGATCTGAGCCTTTCTATAGGCTCCTTTCTCCATCTGGGTAGCCTTTCTTATTGCCCACCATCTGAGATCCCTCATCTGTCAAAACTCCGAAGCATGACCTTCACAGGGAAGCTTCCCATGAGGACCCCTCATGCCCCACCTGCCCATCCGGAAGGGATTCATCCGATCCCTATTCTCTTTTCCCAGTGCACAGCTGTCTGGGGGTGGGACGCTTACCCCATTGTGTTTGGGCTCTTGGTTTAATTTTGTTCCTTCCATTGAACTCTGAACTGACCAAAGTCAGACGTCCGATGCTGCTCATTTTTGTAATCATCTAATGCCTCGCCTCTTAGCGAATACTGAAAAAAAAAAAAAATGGTAACAATCATAATTAACATTTAATCCCTACAATAAGCCTAAGGGGAAAGCACGGTAGGGGTACACATTACCAGGGTTCACCAAGAGTTCTTGCTCTCGAAGGTAGCCGTGGCCACGTGACTCGCTTTGACCAATGAAATTTAAGCAGAAGCGCTCTCCGTCACCTCCGTGTATCATCATCTGACAGCGGGTACCCTTTCCCCTGCTCGGGTGGACCCTACAGCCTGGTCCTGAGCAGGCAATGTCATCCGGTGGTGAAGCTTCCCTCACCTCTGCTGACCCACGTTGGACATATAGTAGGGGTGAGAAATAAATCTCTGTTGTCTTAAATCACCGAATTTCATGTTCACTACTGCAGCATATCTAGGCAAATTCTTCTCTAACTCCTTCCGGTATCCTCCGAATTATCCGTTCCCTAATTCTATCTGAACTGTTGGCGATTGCTCTCGGCAAGCACATACGCATACGGTATTTTTTCCTAGAAAGCAATAAAGAATGTGCTGTTGGTGTGTTTGTTTTGCAGTAAGGCTTTTTAAAGTCATGAAAAGTTCTTTCTTACTTTCTGCTAAGCAAACGTAGTATCTTTCATTAATGTCAAGCACAAACGCTTGTGTCTGACGTAAGTGGTATCATATACTGTTTGTCTTTGTCCATCTGACTTATCTCAGCACGATGCCCTTAAGGTCTGCTCTGACTTCCTTAAGGAAATGTTCATTTCTATTTATGTGTTTTTAATGTTTGTCTATTTTTGAGAGAGAGAGAGAGAGAGAGAGAGAGCCTGAGCATGGGAGGGGCCAGAGAGAGAGGGGGGACAGAGGACCGTAAGCGGGCTCTGCCCTGACCGCAGTGAGTCCAATGCGGGGCTCAAGCTCACGAACTGTGAGATCATGACCTGCGCCAAAGTCAGACCCTCAACCGAATGAGCCACCCAGGCGCCCCAGAGATTTTCGTTTTAAAGAGGAAAAACAAAACAAAACAAAAAGGCAATTCTCTTTTCTAGTGGTATCAGTGGATTGGTCAAGTACTGAAATTAGGTCAGATGAAAGGAATACAAATTCAAGGCTAAGGAAAGCACTGCTGTTTGTCTAAATCAGCCCGAGGACCCTTCCACGGAGGCCTGAAAAGCACAGTGCCCTCCAGGAAGTCGGGTTAGTATGAGCTAAGATATGAGCAAAGGACTCTCTTACAGGAATTACCATTAATATCAGTCAGTCATTATAAAGCCAAATGAGTTCCAGTCCAAACTCTGCCTTGTTCTATGATCACGGTCACATCATTTCACCTCTTGGAGTCTTAGTTTTATCATCTGGAAAATGGGCAAATAACAGCTACCTTCATAGAGCTACCGCGTTGGGTTATATCCTTGCAGGAGCTCATGTTTATAAAGCCCTTAGCACAGTTGCCCAAATGATAGGCATTTGGCGAAGAGAAATCTTAAGCCAGCCCTCACTGACACCTGCCGATCTGCTGATCTTGGATGAAAGAAAAAATCAGAATGGTGTCATGAGGAAATGCCTGCGATACCCAAGGGAACCAACCCAAGTTCGCTCATCTTCCCAGTTCCTGTTCTCTTGAGTGATTTGTTGGTCGAGGAATTAGGACGTGAAGCGGGCACAGAGGATGTGTTCTTTTAACCTCGGAGCCAAGGATTCGGGTGCGGTTAGATATTTAGTAACCCCTCCTCTCGGCCCCGATCAATCTCGCTCTTCTGAAAATTCCGACTTAGATTTCTGCCTCGTCCTGTATACATTCCGTGCCTCCGGTTTTATTCTTCATACGCCTGGGGAAAAATTAGCATACGCCACACACAGCGAGGTAGCTGGGTTTTCATTTCAGAACGTACTCGGTTGGTAGCTATAAATACAGGCATAGAGATTTTCCTTACTCAGTTTACAGGTGGAGACTGTTGTGCAGGTAGGCCATAATTCATTCACCTGGTTCCCAGGGACAGTCGCGTAAACTGTTTCCAAGTAGGACTTTCTTTTGAAACGCCTTGGCACCCATAAGCACATATCCTTAAAGCCCATTTAAGTTGAGGAAGGGTGTTAGGCTCGGCACTGGAGGTTACTCCCCGCGGTGATGGCAGGTAATATATTTCCTTTTCATTTGTGCAACTACCCCCTTTTTCCAGCCCCAATTAAAATTATAATTAATGTCCTATAAATCTATTGATGTGATGGCTTCTGCCAAGTTGGAAATGGGGATCCTTTTGCTCACTCAGCTACAGGTGGGGGTCTTTAGCAACCCCTCTCTCCTCTGTCTTCGTACCTTCACTTTACCAACTGGTCGCAAGGTGAGACCCGCCGATGGGATTCCCAGCTAGGTGTTCTCAGCCCACTCCCGGGTACTTTTCCAAACCAGTCCTTTCATAGCTGATGATTAATGTGGTACGTCCCACACCATACTTTAATGCTAAGTAGGAAGGAACCATTACGTGAGGACATTGCCTACTGTTAGCTTTGTGTTTAGAATGAGAAAACATGGGGCGCCTGGGTGGCGCAGTCGGTTAAGCGTCCGACTTCAGCCAGGTCACGATCTCGCGGTCCGTGAGTTCGAGCCCCGCGTCGGGCTCTGGGCTGATGGCTCAGAGCCTGGAGCCTGTTTCCGATCCTGTGTCTCCCTCTCTCTCTGCCCCTCCCCTGTTCATGCTCTGTCTCTCTCTGTCCCAAAAATAAATAAACGTTGAAAAAAAAATTTAAAAAAAAAAAAGAATGAGAAAACGAACAAAGTCCACAGGATGAACATCCAGGAGAAACTGGGGTGTCCAAAATGCTCTTTAGCTTGAGGGATGTGCGCTCATCAGTGGCAGAGCTCCATAGACTCCACTCTTCTGTCCCCACTTCCTCATGATCTTTATGCCAAGGATCCCTGGGTTTCGGGTGAGAAGGTGAGCCTGTCTTTTCGGACATCCAGACGTTACAAGCCCAAACACTCCTAAGGCAAGAGAACATCTACAGAATGTTGTCGGATGGTTTCCATTACGACCTAATGGCCGGATCTTAGGCCTGGGATTTGTTCCTAACCATTGCCATAATCCACCTTGCAGATTTGAGTTTATCGTTTCCCCATTACGTCGGTGTGTCCATTGGCACAAAAGAACGAACATTTGTGCTCATCCGATAAAAATTGCGCGTTGCTTAGAGACCTCCCAGTGAAGTGAGCGGCCATGATTTCCATGCATAGAAGGGTTCGACAGTGGACATTTATCATATTATGTATTTCTCACTATAGCCCGAGGAGGAAGGCATTATGACATCCTCTGTTTATAGCCATGGAGGCTCAGAGAAATTAACTAGTTTTCCCAGAGTTATCACAACAAGTGAGTGGTGGGGTCAGGGTTCAAAATGGACTTTAAAAGACGGTTCTTTCCAAAAGTCAAATGAGATTTTATTAACTAGAACCCTAAATGCATAATCCTAAACCTTTATCTTCAGTGTCCCAAGTCCTCTGAAAATGTATGAGCAAAAGACTCTCTTACAGGAATTACCATTAAAATCACAGCCATTCAGCAAGATTTATAAATGACCCTTTACGTCTCACCATGAACGACGGCAGTAACATTTTTGCACTGCAGACTCCTTTCAACTTCTCAAAGTCCTGTCTGTGCCTCTTGATGCATTTTATTCTCCCAGAAATAGCGTGATTCCTCAGAGATGAGGTCAAAGAATTTGCCTAGTCAGTTCTGGTTTCCTGACCCTTCCTCCGTTGAAATTTCTGTCAGGAGGAGGACTGTGTTTATGCACGTGTGATTCAATTATTGTATTGATATTTCTTAGGTATAAAATAAGTGTTTGCTGCAACAAACCAAACAGTTTAGGCCTGTTTTTGAAATTCATCACTTCCTCCTTTCTTTTTCCAACCTCACTCTCCTGAAGCTGTCCGCGGGAACGGATTGGTGTATAATCTTCCACTCCAGACTATGGAAATCCATACTTTAACATCATAGACTGAGTCACGTAGTAAAATGTCCTTCCTCCAGGAAGTCAGGAAGTATAGTCTTTACAAATGGCGGCACAGGAATCCATCTGAGATTCTCCCATCAGCCTTAGAGTCAAGTTCTGCCTTTCCTCTTCATCCTGTGCCTGAATTCTTCTTCCCAGCTAGACGCCTCCCAACCTGACCATCTGCAAAGTAGGTCCCGGGATTAATTGGCACTGGGGCTGAGCTTGCCACGTTCCCAGTTTGTCACCCCCCTGACGTAGTATCTGTTCAACACACTACATGAAGATTGTGAGCCACACCCATTCTGTCACCCTAGCCAGTTGCCCATCAATTTCCACCAATGATAAGGCGGACTGTGTAAGAACCTGTGCACACAGTCCTCCCTGATGCAAATGCAGTGCACCTTCGGTGGCCCCCTTCCTGCCATTCCCCTGACAGCACGAGAAATGTCTCTCGGGCTCTGTCCTAAAATCGTTTTATGATCTTTTAACTTAACACTCATATCGCATCAATTGTGACATCATAATGCGATTTGCATTGATTCGAAGCTGCCATCGGGATGAGCTCATAACTATGTCAAAACCTCCACTGAGTAAATAAAGGACTGATTTTGAACATGGGGAATGATGTAGGCTGGAAAGATCATGGAAAGAGACTAGAAACAATACAAGCTCAGTAGGGAAATTTTAGACATCAAACATTTTTTTTTTAACACAAAATACCAAAGGTCACTAGTCTCCCACATCAAATGCACAGACAATTTTTTTAAACAAATCCATTTCAGTCTGAGTCTTGAAACAAGTCTAAAATATGTGATTTTTGTTATGAAGATTCTAGGATAATTTTAAATTTGTTGTTTTTAAAAAACGAAGGAGGAACTGTTTTGGATGTCAGAGGAGGGGTGGGCGGTTGCAGGGTGGGGGGCGGTGGGGAGAATGGAGCCATGGCCTCTCTGTCCTCATTCAGCACATGAATTTCCACCTATCCTGAGTGGTTGACATCCGAAGAATCTCAAAGTGCAGAATTCCAAGATCATCCTCATTCGCAGGCTTAAGATGCCACCAGAGAGGTTCCAAAATGTGGCTTTGTGACACTTTTTGAAGGGCTGGCAGCCCCCTTTATACTCAATGAAGGCTGACTGGAGCACCCACAATTGGCCCAAGATGCAACTTCTGCATTTATCTTGGCAAACAGTTTGACAAGGGGGTGAGGTTTGGCCAAGGGTGGGTGGAATCAGCATGCAAACGTTCCTTCGCCCATCTCATCCTGTCTGAAGAAGGCGGATGGAGATGGAAGGTTTTCAGGCTGAGTTCCCGCCGACCTTAACTGGAAATAACTTGCTCTCTTTCACATCTGCAGCTGTGTCCTCCTCAGGGAGTTGTCCAACTCGATGTGATTTTAAACATCTGTCAGCTAAATCAGAGCTCCAAATTTAGCACTCGGGAACATTATGTGGATTTGCGATGCTCACTGGAGAACACTGGATCCATAAACCAAGCTCACAGGAGACAGCCGGGTGGTATTCTGGTTGGCAATTTCATCTATGACACATTTATTTTGCCTGCACATTTATGAACATTATGTAAAGGGAAAGAGTGACCGTTTCCCTGAAAACGGCTTTCGGAATCGCCGCAAGATCAATACCAGAATGGAAAGTCTCTGCACTGGGAACGCTGACTGTTTTCCTACCCAATCACTTGCCTGCGATTAAAAAATATTCCCAACGGAGTCGTTTTGTATGAATTTTCTGAAACTCTATTCTCCACCCTGAGCTGCCTTTCTGCTCCAGCTACAACTTTCTTCCCCTGTGCCCATCTTGGAGGGAGATAAGCTTTGCGTATAGTCATGGCTCCAAGTGGCCATCTTTGAAGATCTCTAGGATGCAGAAAATGATCCTTTTCCTCCACTGGGCTGACGTTCTGAAGAGATGTGCTGTTGTTCATGAGGAGCACGAAGAAAGGCCTTTGCTCAGAGACTCCCTCTTGGCTGAGGCAATACCCCTGAACGGCTGGCTAACAATCCTTAGTGCACGTGGGGGTTTGTAACCCATTCTGGCAGTTCCTGAGATCATGGTATCCTTGAGGGGAAACACGGGGTGGGGGAAACAGCCTTGCAATTCAGTGTGAGTTCCCAACAGATGATTAACCACAGTAGACTAAAACTTGTGAATTTCCTCTCCTTAGGTTAGTGCCAGATCTCATAGCTCCCAAAGTCCTCGGACAGAATTAGTTACCCCCTCCTCTGAGCTCTGGAGAGAGCCGGTGTGCCTCTCATCTGGTATTGATGCACGGTGTGGTGAGGGAGGATCTTCAAATGCCACTGAGGTCTCTCAGGGGGCAGAAATGGTGTTTGATTTGTCCTGCATGCTCAAGATTAGGACAGGCCTGTAGACGGTGGCCAACTAACATTTTATAGATAGACGGACTGGCACTAGTTTGAATAGCCTAAGAAGGTACGGTCTAGAAGCAAGGAAAGGTGGTCCAGGCACAGGTGGCTGGCAAGAGAGCCCTTTACAGAGGTGCCCTGGATAATCCCAAACGGATTATGGACATATTTGGGCAACAGGCTCAACACTCACTTCTCTTGCTTTGGAGAGAGGGCAGTGCTCGAGGAGGCAGCCAGGGGCTAGGACCGTGAAGAAGTGTTGCCATCTACACGGGGTTGTTCCAGGGGGCTGAGCAGGTCGTGGTTTCTACTTCGTGATGTCTTCTCTTCAGCCCCTGAAGATTAGATTGGCTGAAATTTATTCCTGGAAGGCCTTGATTTCTTCCCCCTACTTACGCCCACGTAAGGTAATAAATAGTTAAGACCAAAAACTGTAGTAGCATCAGACAGACCAGGGTTCAAATCCCAGGGCAGAAGTCGTTAAGGTGGATTATCCTAGAAAAATTACTCAACATCTCTGAGCTAACTCCTTAGGTAACGGGAGGGATTAAGTGAGCCAGTGTGAGTCAAGTCTCTGGCGAATGTGCAGCGTGGCCGCTCTTATCAGCATTACCGTAAGTAGTTTGGACTCTTTTATGTGCAAGAGATAAGAATGAGCCAACGCTGGCTTAACCGAAAAATACAGGTGTGTGCCATGGACGTCGGGAGTGGGAATGGACCTGGGCCCCACGGAGGCACCATCCCGTCCACCTCTCTCTGCACATCATTTCGGGAAACCCCACCTCTCGGCTAACATGTCGCAGGTTCAGCTACAAGATAAGCCTTTCTCGTGGCTTTGATGGCGCACGTCTAGGGGAAAGGCTCAGGTAGACTCACCTTGAATCTGGCGCTCGTCCTGCTCATTCAGCTGTGGCAGGGGTGAGGCACAGGTGGGCACAAGGTCATGGCTCTCCAGAGGTCCCCCACCCAGTCTCCCTTCATTGGTGCGGAGGCTGGCAGAGGGGGAGGACTGTTGGCTTTGGGGGCAGGAGTTCCTGCTGAGATGGGCCGATGGTGCAGAAATTACCTTCAAAGTATCACGAGGAGGAAGAATGGGACACTTAGAAATGCGTGAAATGTACTTCTCTGTGGAGAAAAGCCCACCCAGATGCTGCAGATAGGTTATAATCATAACTACATTCATTTCCAAAGGTAAGGATTTATAGGGAGCATAAAGAAATTGTTTTTATGTTATGGCGATGATTTTTTAATGCCCTTTGATTTACTAACAAAGTTCTGTTTAACGTGGAAAGGCTCCTGCAAGGATTAGTAACCGTGAGCCTTTGCCACCTAGCACCTTAGCAAGGATTAGTTGACAGCTGGCTGAGGGCCAGGCCGCAGGGGACAGATCCGGGCCTGGAGGAGAGGAGGCAGGGAGCAGAAAAGTGCCAAGGGCGCTGGAGGCAAGCTTCTTGTTCTTCGCAGCGTATGGGTACTAAGCCCCTCTCTTCCTGGAAAGGCAGAAACCTGGCTCAGAATTCTGAAGCCTCCGTCGCATTTTCACAGAATGTCGGTGAATTTCAGGCCAGAGAAAGGGCAGCGGGCTACCCGTGAACTCCTTTGGTGACAGGAAGGCAGCAGGGACGTTGGGAGAGGATGCCACCAGCTTTTTCAGGGCAAAGCTGGTGCCGATTTCCAAGGGCTGTGCGGACATCGTGTAGAAACACGTCTATAGAGACAGAGCCCATGTGGAACTCTGTCCCCGGCTCCCACCTCTGGACGCCGTGAGGGCGACCAAGGAGAAGTCTCACCGCGTGGGCCCCTCTCCCTCCAGCCTGAATGTCAGTGTGCTGCCTCTTTAGCCGTCGTTCCTTTCAGGGATTGGGCAGGACAGATGGTCACTGTCATGTTAGAGCCAAAGCCTGATGAGGCAACTTCGAGAGTATCGTGGAAGCTTACCCCCTACCCGCAGAGACAGCCCGGAGCCCCCGGCCTGGCCGGGGACCGAGGCTCCAAAATGCGGTGGGTAAATCACACGGGCGGCCTGGTCTGGAGAAGAGAAGTGTTTTTGAGCTCGCTCAAGTTGGCTGCCCCGAGACATTGCCCAAACGTTTCCCTAAACGCTGCCTCTGTCTTCGACAAAGCTACAGAAGGCCAAAGAAAAATTCGGTGTGGCCCAAAGACTTTGGGTGAGTGTTCAGGGCCCACGTGTTGGAAGAGACCCTTCCCTTCTGCTGCCCCGGTGACTATTGTCTGAACTGAAACCCAGAACACCACTAACTTGTGTGATCTCAGCAGGGATTATCCACAGCCACAGGCCTCTGCATCCCGTGACATGTAGACCCGCAGAGTTATTCGTGTCACACATGCACGACAGAAACACGCTCCCGTGAGAATAGTCAACTGGTCAAGCTAGGAGCTGAGCACAGAACAGTGACTTGAACTCAGTCCTGCCCCAAGGGGTCTACAGTCCAGACAGGGGGAAAGATGCTTGAGGAACCAAGGCCAGCACAGGGGGGTAAATAAATGCTCGTAGGACTAAGGACAGGGCCCTTGACCCAGTGGACGGAATCTCAACAGCATCTTAAAACATCAGAGAAGGAGTCTCATAGCAAAAAGACCACAGCCCTGCAGGAGGGAGAGCACGCGGGCAGGCGAAGATGGGGTCACAAAACTGCCGTCCCCGGACCCTCCAGCCGCAGCCCGGGACCCCCCTCTTCGCACGAAGCCCGGCTTCGAGCCCAGTCCCCAGAGACAGAAGGTCTGGGCGTCTCTGTGGAAGGCTGGGCGGCGTGGGCGGTTGGACATGCAGAACTGAAAACAAAGGCTTTCCTTCCAGGAATTATTACAAAATCTGACTCTCTGATTGGCAGCTTAGAGGACTGTCCGAACTTTCTGTCAGAAGAGGTTCGTCAGGTCCCTCTAAAGAGCGTGTCACACATAGAGGGCCTGCTGTGTGCGGGGGGTAGTGGGGATGAGACAGAAAGGAGGTACAACATGACAGAACAGAGCTGGGACAGGAGCTGGGGGTGCAGGAAAGAAGGAAGGGAAATGCAATGGAGCGGGAGGCCAGCCACGGGCTGACCAGGGGAACCCCCCTGCTGGCCGCTCTCTGGTCACTGGTCACCCGCAGTTGTGTCTCTGCAGACGTGCACAGGGATGGGTAGACTTGGAAGAAGACGGTCCGTTCAGCAAAATAAAGCATTTCTGGGCAGTCGTCTCCGACACGCTTCGGGTGTGGGATAAACGTTCTGCGGTGTGGCACTCCATAGGGAGAGAGAAAGACTCCCTGGCTGGTGTCAGACACACGAAAAAGCTTCACTGAAATATGGAGTGAAGGAATCTTCAAACACAGGGGGTCCAGGGACTTCAGCTCCATGAGCATCTGCCCTAAGTCACAAGAAGATGTCAGCAACCAGATGCCGCTTGTGCGTGTGTGTGTGTGTGTGTGCATGTGCATGAGGTGTGCGTGTGCCGGGGTTTGCAGTCCGAGACTTTTGATGAATTTCAGATCTCGGTCCGTTCCCCGCCCCTGATTCAAAAGTAGAGGACAGAGATGTCATCAGGTAGTTGCATAACCAGCCAATGCATTCTATACGATTTGGAACCCCTTGCTTATAGAATTTTAGAGCTGGGGCCACAGAAAGGAAATGAAGAGCCTGCCCATCATGATGCTGGGCTTTGTGCTGGACGTGTTCACCAAGGTAATAAAAGTAAAATGACTATTTCAAATATCTCATTTTATTTTTAATGTTTATTGATTTTTAAAATTTTTTTTAATGTTTATTTATTTTTGAGACAGAGACAGAGCATGAACGGGGGAGGGTCAGAGAGAGGGAGACACAGAATCTGAAACAGGCTCCAGGCTCTGAGCGGTCAGCACAGAGCCCGACGCGGGGCTCGAACTCACGGACCGCGAGATCGTGACCTGAGCCGAAGTCGGACGCTTAACCGGCCGAGCCACCCAGGCGCCCCAATGTTTATTGATTTTTGAAGGAGAGAGAGAGACAGAGCGTGAGCGGGGGAGGGCAGAGAGAGAGGGGGACACAGAATCCGAAGCAGGCTCCAGGCTCTGAGCCGTCAGCACAGAGCCCAATGCAGGGCTCGAACTCACCGACCAGGAGATCACGACCTGAGTGGAAGTCAGATGCTTAACCGACTGAGCCGCCCAGGCGCCCCATCAAATATCTCATTTTAAACGTAAAGGACACTGAGGGACACAAACAGCTTAGATGCACTGTCCAAAGTCTCGTGGCTGCTCCTCATTCCTTCGGGTGTAATTCGTGCAAGCATCGCCCAGTGCCCGTTGAGTGTCAGGCAGAGTGTAGGACAGTTACCCAGACTTCTTGTCCAAGGCTCTCCTTTTATATTCTTTTAGTTACGTAACTTAGAGACATCGGCCTGCCTGTCATCTGTATGAGGAGCTCGAAGAGTGAGAGAATCACTTGATAGCAACCTGTGTCTTCTCCCTGAACATGCGAGCATTTGATCAGTTGCAAAATATGGAGAAAATAGTTTGTCCTCCAAAGATGAAGCTCTTGTGAATTTTAGGTTTGCAGCTTTCTTTTTTCATGTTTATTTTTGAGAGGGGGAGAGAGAAAGAGAGAGAGAGAGAGAGAGAGGTAGGGAACAGAGACAGAGGAGACAGAGGATCTGAAGCAGGCTCTGGGCTAACAGCAGAGAGCCCAAAGCGGGGCTGAAACTCACGAACCGTGAGATCATGACCTGAGCCATTCAGACGCTTAACCGACTGAACCACCCATGTGCCCCAGTTGGCAGCGTTTAAAGCAAATAAGGTTGGCATCATGAAGCAAACTGAACAAATTCAAGTGCAGTTTACTATATTATCCTATTAAATTATTGTCTGTTTTGTTATGTTAAAGAGTCTAAATAGTTAACAAACTTATATGCCTCTCTCACAAATTACGTTTTTAGGACGAATGAGCTCAGGTTATGAAAGTTTGGGTTGATGAAGTTATCAGAGAATTATCCCCAAGGAACTCTAAATCAGAAGACACGAATGAATGGTCCCGGCAGAATCCTGCCTTTGGTTATGTTGAGTTTGGTTTGCAGAAGGTTGGCCCGCACAAGAGTTTTAAAACCGTTGTGTTACTTCACAACACTTAAAAATCGGGAGATTATAGGGGTGCCTGGGTGGCTCAGTCGGTTGAGGGTCCAACTGGGGCTCAGGTCATGATCTCACTGTTTGTGAGTTCGAGCCCCATGTCAGGCTCTGTGCTGATAGCTCAGAGCCTGGAGACTGCTTCGGATTCTGTGTCTCCCTCTCTCTCTCTCTGCCCTTCCCCTGCTTGCATTCTGTCTCTCTCTCTCTCTCTCTCTCTCAAAAATATACAAATATTTAAAAATTAAAAAAAAAGAAATCAGAAGATATTATAAAATTCAAGATTCTATTTAGTATAATACTTTCTAGGCCCTGCGTGAAATAAATCAGAAAAAGACAAACACCACTTATACATGGAATCTAAAAAAGAAACAAATAAACAAGCAACAACAAAACTAATATAATATTGTACGTCAACTTCAATTAAAAGTTTTTAAAGACTCCCACGTGCATGTAAAAAAGAGAATTAAAACTGTGTGCTTTTCTCGTGTTTAAAAAAATAGTGAGATTCTAGTTTCTTCTACAAAAGCAGAAGTTCTAGGGACACTAAGCCACCCCCTCAGTCCCAGGCAGCATGAAGTGTCAAGGGCCGCATTCGGGTGGCCTTTTTAGACGGGGCAAACACTCACCACAGCCCGCCTCACCCCTGCTACCCTCTGCATTCACCTGCTTCGCTTATTTACCTGCGAGGGAGGCCTTGCTGGCATTTGAGTTGCTCCATTGTAAGGGTCAAAATCTTTGCAAAATTGTGGGTGCTTCCAATTTTCTCCAGGTATTGAGTCCAAAATGGTTCTGGCGATCGGTGATGTTACAGTAAAATATGCATTCATTCACTCAATATATATCGTTCGTTGGCCACCGTGTTCCAGGCATGCGCCAAGAATGAGCACACTGAGGGACACCTGGGTGGCTCAGTTGGTTAAATGTCCGACTTTGGCTCAGGTCATGATCTCGAGGTTTGTAAGTTCGAGCCCCGGGTCGGGCTCTGTGCTGACAGTGCAGAGCCTGCTTCGGATTCTCTGTCTCTCTCTCTCTCTCTCTCTGCCACACCTCTCTCTCTCTCTCAAATAAGTAAAATAAAAACATCAAGAAAAAACTTTTTTTAAAAAAAGGAGCACGCTGAGATAAGTTTTGGCCCCTCCGGGACCCCACCATCTAGTGAGGGGAACGTGTATGGTTAGAATGGTTTAGGGGCGCCTGGGTGGCTCAGTCGGTTGAGCGTCTGACTTCAGCTCAGGTCACTATCTCACGGACCATGAGTTTCGAGCCCCGCGTCGGGTTCTGGGCTGATGGCTCAGAGCTTGGCGCCTGCTTCCGGTTCTGTGTCTCCCTCTCTCTCTGCCCCTCCCCCGTTCATGCTCTGTCTCTCTCTGTCTCAAAAAGAAATAAACGTTAAAAATTAAAAAAAAAAAAAAAGAATGGTTTATCCAAATGTTATCGTGAGTCACGGTAGCACAAAGGTGGGAGCCACCCGTTTGAATCAGGGGAATTTGGGAAATTTTAATAGAGCGAATAAGAACTGAACTCCATGTTCAGGGTCCGACTGGGAAAACAGCAAATATTCTAAGTAAGGAAAATGGAGCCGTTTTGTCCTGAAGGTGACAACCGAGCTATGGCGGTTTTAAAACAACACCCCAAGCTTCTTTGACATTCGTCTCATCGAGGGTCGTGGTCTGTACCCCCCAGTTCCCCCCACCCGTTGAACCTGGGTGGATGCGTGACTGTTCCAACTAAGAGAGAAGGGGGACAGTGATGCCCTGCCGCTTCAGAAGTTAGGACGTGAAAGAGGACTTCCGTCTGTTGCTGGATGGGACACTGACGGGCCTTTGGGGCCTGAGCGACTGTGGGCGCCGTCTGACTGCTCTGAGGCTGTCGTGCTGTGAGGAAGTCGCACCACATGGGAAGCCCTGTGTGGGTGCTCTGGTCAGCAGTCCTAGCCTTTGAGTCATCAAAACCCCGGGCAGCAGACGTGTGCGTAAATAACCTTCAGACGATTCCAGCGCCCCCACCCCCCCGCCCCCCGCCACGTCCGGCGTCACATCACCTTCAGCGTCTGTCTTCCCAGCTGAGGCCCAGACGGAGTGGACAAGAGAGAAACCCTGCTGGCTGTGCCTTCCCAAACTCCCGACCCTCAGAACGGTTGTTTCAAGCCATTGAATTCGGGGATCATTTGTTACATAGAAACAGTAGCAAGAACTCCAAGTCGTGGAATTGCTAAGAAGCCAGACAAGACGGGGAGGCCAGCCCCCCGCCCCGATTAGCAACAGCAGGAAGCACGGGGCCACCATCTCTAGGGACAAGGAGAAGAGTTGGTATTCATGAAGCTCGGGGTCTAGGGTCACCTGGCAGAAGTTGGAACGAAGGCCTTCCAGAAAGAAGGAACACGGCTGGATCGGAAGATACTACCCAAGGAACAGGGGGAATGGTAGGTTTCTCTCTTCTTCCTGGCCTGCCATCTTCGGCCACTGCCCCCCGGTGGCCTACCCAGCCAGAAGCCCAGGAAACATAGCCTGCCGGAGTAGGTCCCTTCCAGAGCAGGACAGAACAGAGGAACCCAAAACTGGAGAGCGCAACAGGCCCAGGAATAGCACACTAGGTACTGGAGAACGGGTAGGTCACAAGACACATAAGGAGAGATGACATTTCAGACAGAAGGAGCAGCAGAGGGGTGAAGGTGAGCGCTTGCGCTCAGGAAACTCCCAGCAGCTGCTGTAGTTGAAATGTACCTTGCACTTGGGGTGGAATAGAATCAGTAGAAATCCTTATGCCCGTGGTGTGGGCAAGAACACTGATGCTCGGTGCTATGGACTGAACGTTTGTATGTCCCCTGCCCATATTCTTATGTTGAAACCCAATCCCCAATATGATGGCATTTGAAGGTGGGGAGACAATTAGGCAATAAATGTGGAACCCCATGAATGCAATTAGTGCCCTTATAAAAGAGACCCTAGAGAGCTCCTTTGTCCTTCTGCCGTACGAAGACAGTGAAAAGATGGCCACTGGGGACACGGGAAGCAAGTCCCCACCGGACACTGGATTTGCCAACACCCTGATCTGAGACATCACAGCCTTCAGAATGGTGAGCAAGAAATTTCTGTTGTTTAGAGACTACCCAGGCTATGGTGCTCAATCCCAGCCACCTGCACGGACTTAAGTGTAGTAGATATGTGTCATTTGGGGAGTTATCTGGGCTCCAACGTCTTCTTACTTGGGAGAACCCTCACTGTATATGACTTGGTTGCAGGTAGGGCACCATCAATCGCTGTAAACACCAAAGAGGCTGACCCACCTCTGTCACAGTTGCAGGATCTCAGTCGGACATTTCTGCCCAGAACGTGCAATCTTGAGGGACACAAAGATAGAGAGTTAGACAATTATTCACAGAAGCAGTGGTGGCATCGGGAGTCCAGTGTTATTGGCCTTGAGTGTCCAGGGGCAACCTCCGAACCCTTCCAGCTCTGATCGATTCCCAATCTTTCTTGACTCCTGCTAATTTTCTGAGTCTGATCCTCCGGTCTTCCAGTTAATTCTGGGAACTACCCAATATCTTGCCAACGGATTCCTTTCCTGCTTCAGTTAGACAGTCCGTTTCCGTTGCTTACGGTCAGACAACAATACAACAAGAATAATTTGTGCTCTTAACTGCCCTGCAGAGCACGTATTTTGAGAACACTAGGCAGATGCTGAGGTGAGGCGGGATTCACACTGAGACACTGGCTGTGATGTGGATCTCCCCAAACTCGCCAATCAGGAAGGATATCACTTGATAAGGGAAAAAGTTAAATCGCTAGCTACTAGCTAACATTTATCAAGTACTGTAAGAGTTTCCGGTGGCTGCTGTAAAAAGTTACCACAAACTTAGTGGCTTAAAACAATAAAAAATGTATTATCTTACAGTTCTGGAAGGCAGAATTCCAAAGTGGGTCCCATGGTGCGTTAAGGTAGCAGGACAACTCTGTTCCTTTCTTGAGGCTCCAGGTGAGAGTCTGATGTCTTGCCTTTTGCTGCTTCTGGGAGCTCCTACCCTCCTTGCCTGGAGGCCCCTTCCTCCTACAGACCCAGCCACAGTGGGCTGAGCCTTCTCCCATCAATCACCTTGGAGATCACTCCTCTTCCTCCCTCTTCCACACTGAAAGGACCTTGGGATTACATGGGGCCCGCCTAGGTAATTAGGATAGTGTTCTTCTTTTAGAGTTAGCGGACTAGCAAACTTGATCCCTCCTCGTCACGCAACATGACATAATCTCAGAATCTTGTGCCTAGGAGGTGGACATCTCAAGGGGCCATACAGTCTGCCTACCAAAAGTACTTATTGTGATGGTGAATTTTAATGGGTCAACTTGACTGCGCCAAGGGACACTCAGCTGACAAAACATTCTTTCTGGGCGTGTTTACGAAGATGGTTCGGGAAGAGATTAGCATTCTCATCAGTGGGCTAAATAAAGAAGATCACCCTCACGAATGGGTGTGGGCATGGTCCAGTCTGTTGAAGGCCTGATAGAACACAAAAGGTGCAGGAAGGGGAAATCTGCTCCCTCTGCTTGAGCTGAGACATCTGTCTTCTCCTGCCCTCAGACAGAGTTCCTGGTTCTCAGGCTGTCAGACTCAGACTGGGGATTTACACCAACCTCTCTTCCCTAATTCTTGGGCTTTTGGTCTTGAACTGAATATACCATTGGCTTTCTGGGTTCTCCAGCTTACAGATGGTGGACTTTGGGACTTCCAGTGGAGAAATATATATATATATATATATATATATATACACACACACACACACACACACACACACACACATACACACACACACACACATATATATATATATATATATATATATATTCCTATAGACTCTATTTCCCTGGAGAACCCTAATAATACTCTTATTATATATCAAGCTTTAACATACCTCACTTTATAGTTTTGCTAACGATGCTTCCTGGACCACGCAATGGGCTTTATGTCCACAGCCGTAGATATTAATGAAAAGTCCCTGTGCATACCATTGTTTCCTCTGCATATCTTGCCCCCTGTGACCACCGGGGGAAGGACGCTGATTGAGACTAGGATGTCCCTGCCCGAAACCTATCTTAATCTCACCGCGAAATGCGACAAAACAGGACAGATGACACAGTTATTTGGGTCGACTGCTTGTCGTGTTTGCCTAATTACCATAGAGTGAAAAAAGTTAGTCAAAACACATGTCAGATTAGCGTCTATGAGCTTTATTTGATTACAACAGTAACCTCCCTTCTGGTGCTGACCTTCATGGCCAGTTACCCATGTAAAATGGTTGTCTGCTCACAACTTAAAAACATCGGAGGGAACAGTGGATATTAGAGGTGTATGTAGTAACTTATCCAGTGCCTTGATTTCCTGCTGGAAGGAAGGGGTAAGGCCATGATGGCTATTTCAGAGGGTTTGTCTATATTCCTACTCTTTGCTCCCAACGTCCTAACCGTGAGAGGGGGTAGAAGGAACAGGAAGAGGAAAAACAAATGGGATTTATGTAAAGGTGATAAATCTGTTATATTACCTACATTACACACTGGACACGTTAAAAAAAAAAAACAACCCTCAATTCAGAGCAATTGCCACAAATCACACATCCCTGATTATATGGCAGTATTCCTAGCGGGAAAGCCAGAAGTAGTGAAGGGTGGATTTCTAGCATGTCCTATGCGTTTATTTATGGCGTAGTACATCATCAAACAACACTTGACAGGCTCTAAGCTGGCAAACCGGAGGGCTTTGAGGAGAAATAATGAGCTGAGAGGTTCATGACATGCTATTAAAAAGTTTGTGATTGGATTTGGAAAATCAGACGGGTCTCCAAGGAAAGGGACCATTTCTGAGCCGTTGCGCTTCGAATAGTCTTGAGCCCCAGAGCAGATATTTATGGGAAGGGAGAGTTGTTTTTGTCTCGAATCCAAGTTCTGACTCTGATGTAGAGCAGGGAAGTCACTTTGTGCTGCAGACCTGAAGTCCTGGAATAGCCATGATGTCACCTTTTTCTGCTGACCGGCCACCACTGCACGGAGGCGCGCTGTTAGCTCTGTGATGTTTCGGCTGGATTCTCCCATATATGGGTTGCGATTCCAGCCAAAACAAAGTCGGCAGGGGAGTTTACAGCCACTGAATCGCTCAAGGTGCTGCGGGCTCGGTGGGATGGAAGAGATGGGGTCAGAATGCATTGCATTAGGAACAAAAGGACAAGAGAAAAGAAAAGGCATCGGGACACGGGATTTGCGGCTGCCTGGTGTGTGATTTCCAAATCAAGCCTCTGGCCTTCCGATCAGTGCTTTGATGCTCTGCGTTTCCACCTTTGAGATCTTTAGTGCTTTTCTGGCATCTGTGATGGAAGGAAGTACCCTGTGCTGGGTGGTGAACCATGGAATCCCTCTCACTGAATCAGAAAGGAGACATTTTAGGATATGAGATCATGAAAGAGAATAGTATTTGAAAAGGAAGAAAAAATTACACACACACACACACACACACACACACACACAGAAGCACACAACTAGGCCAACACAGGATGAGTCTGCAGTTAAGCCATTTTTCGCCATTGCAGAGGACACTTTAACACTTTGAGTCCCAGAGCCTTCACACACACACAGCTCGCGCACCTCCGTAAAGCCCGGAGGCACCGGAGGGTCGGGTAGGAAGGTCTAGAGAACCCTTGGTCGGTGTTCAGTCCCACACTCGCGGGGTGGGATCACCAGACGCTCTACCCGTCCTTCCCTTATCCCCACCGGCGACATAATGACATAGACGCGCCACCCTCGTTCCCCAAAGATCTTCCGAGTTGGCCCAACAGTGGGGCGCAGCGATCGCCCCGTGAAAGACCGTCTGTGCTCAACGGGGGTGGCGGGGGAGGGGTAACGTGTTAGGCTAATCCAGGGCAATAATTGTCGTTTCTTCCCCGGCTGGCTTCACAAAAGTCACATGCGTGATGGTGCACGTTCAAGCCTGCTCCGGCCGGACTCTGAAATGTGCAAGTATTTGTTTCATATGGGCAGGGCTGTTCCTTTTTTTTTTTTCCCTCCTTCTTCTTTTTTCTCTCACTGTGGGAAAATGAACTTATTTTCAGTCACCCCTGACATCTGACCACTCAGCCGATCACGAGGACACTGCGGTAAACCACAGCTCAACTTGAAATTATCTCTTTCAGGCACGGCTCCTGCACCACGGATGGGCACCATCGCTGGTGACCCGCCGTCAGCTTTTCTCTCCCGAAGCTCCATTTTCGCATTCCTCCCCGAAGCCTCCCCGGGTCTTGCTCTAAGGTCCTTCAGCTCGAGCTCATCCTCACAATAAACTGAATCCCAAAAATGACACCAGCTTTCCCAGCTGAAGCCCTTAAAGTGGTGCATTTACATATTCTCTTTTTTTTTTTTTTTTTGGAAAGCAGAGAGAAGGCATGCAAACTTTAAAGATCCCAGGGGAAAAAACGAAAACAAAAACAAAAGGCCAGTTCTCCTGATTAATATCGGGATGGTCCAGCAGGGGCTGTACATACTCCTTCTGTCGGAATCATCTTGTTTTTCATAGCTGTTTTACACCTCCAGCATCCTGCCATCTGCCCACTCAAAAGAAACGCAGCAAAGCATTCCAAAAGCCAAGGCTGGAAGGAAATAATTGTGAACAAGCCCAAGAGATGGACTTTTCCGTACCCTTCTGGTTACTGCCGTGCTCCTGGAGGGCACGCGATGGGGGGAGGCCAGGAGGTTCAGACTGGGGGGGCTCACCCCCTGGTGGCCCCCTTGAGCCCCATCGTGCCAGCAGGCTGACGAGAGAGACCGGGTATGCAGGTCTGGCTGCCCTGTTGGCCGAGGAAGGAGGAGGAGGGGGAGGAGGGAGAACAGGAGGAGGAAGGGGAGGAGGAGTGAGCAGATGTGTCCTGCTCAGAGCTGGTATGTGGAATATGGGTCAGCCTTTCCTGGACAACTTGAGGCAGACTGGAAGCATGGAGACCCCGGATGGGGCCCAGGTCCCCCTCACTCTCCTCCTGTCCCACACCAGTCCACACGGGCCCCAAGAACACAGAGAAGCCGTGGGGACAGACATGCAAAGGCTCTATCAGTCCTGGGGGCAAGGGAGCCAAGGCCGCAGGCCAAGGCTCAGCTGATCAGGCCAAAGCCAGCCGCTGGCTCTTCACATCTCCCCCGGGACCTCTCCTCACCCCAGATTTCGGTAGCAAAGTGGATGGGTCATGGGCCCGTAGCCCGGAGGGTGACCAAAACCCAAAATGACTTTCAGTTACCGGACAGTTCTGGTGAAGGCCCAGAATGAGCGCAGAAAAGGTTTGCTTTCCCAGCGGCAGGATGGGTTGCCCGTGAAAGAGCGGCCGGCCCTGAGGGGAGATGATTACTTTAAAGCGATGTCGGCAAATGTTTTTTTTGGCTGAACATTTCGGCTTGGTTACTGGCCTTCACAGAGGGAGAGAGGCACTGCGTGAGCTGGAGTCTTCTCGCAAATGGAAAACTCGATGTCCCGATTTGGGGTGATAAGCGTGGCCAGGTTAGTGCCGAGCAGGCAGAGCAGGGACAGGGACGCTCTGACCATTCAGCAAAGAGCATCGCGGGGCCAGCTGCCCCGACTCGGTGGTCTGTGTGCGCTCAGCGTAGAATGCCGGGCTTCCAAATCCCAGCGTCCGATCCGTCGTCCCTGGAGGAAAACAAGGAAAATAAAATGGATTAGCAAAGGGTGTTGGTCGGGGCCAGAAAGTTTAGAAAGCAAACGGAGCCTCAAGGAAAGCGGGATTTTCTTTAAATCGGCTAATGCTGGATGCCTGGGTAATAGTGTTGTCAATGAGAAATCACCATTTGCACGGTAGGCTTAGTTGTGACTTCTCCTCGTGCAAGTTCAACTGAAATGCAGTGCTCCAGACTACTGTGCTCTGGGAAACGCACAAGGCATTTCCTTGCGAACGCTATGATTTAGCCCTAAGTCATCACTATTTGGTCACTGTATGATCGTTACTCTTTGACTATCAAGACTTTCAGGGGTTGAAGTCCCCGCTGGGCTGTGAAGGGATATGGCTGGGGGTCAAGGCCAGGCTTCCTAACTCCTGTGCTTGGGAACCACTCAGCCGAAGTGGTTTTAAATAGCATCTTTTAAACAGCATCCTATTTGGTGTATGCAAATCTAGGTTGACTGTTATCAAGTATAAGTTCTTCAGTGAGAAAAACTATGAGCTAGAATGGGGATTTCTTTGGATTACCTACTTGCAATATTTTGCCTCAGTAGGAAAGTTGGGGGCTTGCTTGTGAAATACGATCATCCCTTTTCGTTAAACAGTGCATAATTTTAGAAGTAAACTCTCAACGAGGAAGACATCAGACAGCCCAATTCAGATCTGGTCTGGCATTTGAGGTGCATTGAGATGTCCAGACACAAAGCAGTTTGGAACTTACCAGACATAAATGTTGCCTTAAAAAATTGCAAGATTAAAGATGTTAGCAAATAGGTGGGTCAATGCTAAGTGCATGTTGACAAGGGAGGAAGAGGGATGTTAATTTAGCTGGTATCTCACGTGGAGTGGTTTGGATGCCAACCTTTCTTAAAATAGAGGGAAAAGACACAGTGTAATCTCGTCTGTGCTGTTTATGCTTCTTGTTTGTAAAAGGAGTGATACGGGGGTAAGAAAAAGAAGTTAAAAGTGCCCATGATAAAGATGAAAAATAGATTGCACCTACCCTCAAGGATTTCGTGGTCCAGAAGGGAAGGCAAAAATAGGAATGCAAAAAAGGTACAAGGTCAGTGCAAAGGAGGAAAACTTGAGATGGAACTTAAAGACTTGGACCAAACGAATAGCGTGGGGGCTTGGAGGGAGGAGGGGAGAAAAAGAAAAGTCTGTGCAAAGATACAGAGCATGAAATGAGCTGACATTTTGGGGCCCTGAAGGAATCTGATGTTGTTGGAGGGGAGAGAAGATGGGGGCTCAGTGCGGTGATAGGAGCTGGTGAAGAAGATAGAGGCTGGATGCGGGGTGGCGAGCCCAGTGTGGGTCTTCAAACGTGCATTTGGGTTTCCTAAAAATTACTCTTGTGATGGTGTCAGAAGTGAATGGTTGGTCATCTGATCAACAAAATGAAAAGCTGGTTGTTTCAGGAAAGTAATTAAACAGACAAACTCCTGGCATGAATGATTTTTTCTTAAGAGGCAGAAATAAACAGTACTAGATATGAAAAGAGACATTGAAACAGAAAAAGTAAATATTTAAAAATCATGAGATAATCACATGAACAACGTTTAGGCCAATATATTTGAAACCTTAGATACACTGCACAGTTTTTAGAAAGCATAAATTATGGAAATTAACAAAGAAGAAATTGACACCGAATAAACCTACAACCAGTAATGGAGCGGGGGGAGGGGGGTGGTGGCGGGAAATGAACTCAATAGTCAAAAATATACCACGGGCGGTACTAGCTCCAGAAGATTTTGCAGACAATTTTTTCCAGAAATTCAAGAAAGAAATAACCCCTGACAAATAACCATTCTAGGGAACAGAAAAGCAGAAAAAAATTCCCCAACATATTTTACAAAGCCATTATAATCCTGATGTCGAAGCCAGACAAGAACAGAAGATGACTCAATCTCACATATAAACAGAGATCCAAAAATACTAAATAAATACAAGCAAGAAATACAAAGTGAGTGTGTGCATAAATAGCATATAAAATATATTTTATATGGCATGCAAGGATTGTTTAACATTCAAAAATCAGTCATGTAATTTATCTCCTGGACGTACGACAATAGATAATGGAAAACATTCAGTAAAATTCTAGACCTAATCTTAATTAAAAAAAAAAAAAAAAAGCTTTGCCAATGAGTTTGACTCATAGCTGCATGATTTCGTGGTTATTGCATTGTAATTCGGGCAAGAACAACGTAACCTTTGCCCGAGAAAGGACAAGAACGGATGAGGAGAGGACAGAGGATGGAGACAAAGAGAATAATCAGCAGGTCATTTGGAGGCAAATCCAGGTAAGAGGTACAATGTGGAAGGTGGGGAAAGAGTCCACAGTGGGAGTGTGGGAGGACGGACTTCTGCAATGAGGGTTTTTGCAAGACAGGAGCCCAACAGAAGCTGGTGGTTGATTGGATGTGGGAAGACAGTTGGAAAGAAGAGACTCCCAGATTTCTGGACTAGGTGGCTGTGTGGACCGTAATTCCATTAGTCCAGACAGAAAATGTAGTTTGAAGGCTTGTCTGAAATTAGCAAGACTCTCTTGCCTGAGAAGGAAATAACTCTCGAAGAGAACTAAGTGCCAGCAGCCTGAAAAAAAGAGCTTTGGGGGGCGCCTGGGTGGCTCAGTCAGTTGAGCGTCCGACTTCAGCTCAGGTCACGATCTCGCGGTCCGTGAGTTCGAGCCCCACGTCGGGCTCTGGGCTGATGGCTCAGAGCCTGGAGCCTGCTTCCATTCTGTGTCTCCCCTTCTCTCTGCTCCTCCCCCGTTCATGCTCTGTCTCTCTCTGTCTCAAAAATAAATTAAAAAAAAGTTTTAAAAAAATTAAAAAAAAAAAAAAAGAAAAAAAGAGGTTTGGCCATCACTAGACCTAAATTAGTATCAGGAGAGAGGGAGAGAGAGACAGAGATAGAGGCAGACAGAGAGAGAGAGACAGCATGCAAAAGAAACATCATCTGCTTTTAAAGGCCAAGATACTACCGGGCCTGCCCAAGTCACCACCTGATAAATGTTGACCGGATGGAACCAAAGCTACCAGCAATATGGAGAAGTAAGGAGTTGTTGCTTTTGAATGAATACCCAGGATCACAGCTGGCAAGAAAAAATAAAAGTTATCTCGGAAGTATATAGTCAATCTAGGGTGAAGAAGTACCTAATAATGGTAATATTTATGATTAAAAAAAACCATTCAGAACAGAACAAAGAGGAAAAGATGTTTCTCTTTTCTTAAATCTTATTCTCTGATACATTTTGCTGTGTTTTTATAAGTAGTTACGACACTTTTGGATTGAAAGTTCAGCGTTGCTCACAACACGTTTGGTTTTTATAGAACAACTAAAACATAATATCTTGGTCCTCAACGATTGCTGGGTCCCCAAGGAACTGCACCCACGTGCTGGCAGGGACCCGGATTGCCTTTTTCTTCGCCCTTAATTTCTCCAGTATGGCCACCCGACTAGATGATAGCCCTGTGTGTCCATTCATTATGCTGTGACCTGAATGTGTCTCAGAATCTGTAGAAATAAGCCAAACCGAATCACCCTTTGACTAGGCATGCGTGAGGGGTCAAGAAAGGTATGGTCTACGCATTTCCGCCCAGGCCGGGAAAAGAACGGACAAGCCGCCCATAGAACACGGAGGGCCGCTTCGAACGTAGTCATATCCCGCCGAGGGCAGCATCAGGCAGCTGCCAAGAAGTTTCGTTAATAGCAAGACCAGCCTTCCCCCAAGATGGTTGAGAATGATGGTGATTTCATTTGGCTTTAAGGAAATTCATTCCGGCCTCACAGTTGGGTGGACAGTGCTGGAAAAGTGTGTGGCCCACCTAGAGCTCGGTAATTGTTTTCCAGCTGCCTCGTGCTTAAACTCCAACCTTTGGGACTCCAGATTACAGATGGCATTACCCAGGGACCCAACCCGGATCAGAGGGAGAATGTACTAGAACCCTTTGCCAGGAGCGGTCTCCTGCTGATCCAATGCAAGTGGCAAGATCCACAGCAGGACAAAGGAACTTTTGAAAAGGACTTAAAAAGAGCTCACTTGCTCTGCGGTTAACCCATCAAAGGCATCTTCCTGTAACCCGGAGGGCAGCAGGCCTCAACATGTGCTGGCCATTTGGGAAACAGATTCATACGGAGTAGATCAAACATTTCAGGAGAGCCCCTTGCCTTGAAAATATGGGACCTTATGAAAATCATTAAGCAATTCATTGATATTTATTTGCTTACACTGTGCTTCGGCAAAGCAAACTGGAAGATGGGGATGAGAACCATTGACCCAGTTTCAGACGCCCTAGTTCAGGAAAGAAGGATTCCCTTACGCGCCTGATTTTAAAGAGCCTTTTAAGAAGACAGCCTACTACACAGCTGGCATGGAAAGCCTGTCTTGGCTCCCTTCAACTGGGTATTAGGTTAACAACCACCTCAAGCTTCTTAGAAACCTAGAAATCCCCAGGCAGTTAGAGGAATTCCTCAGGGCTAAGAAAACCTATGCAATCTCAGAGCTTTAGGCAGAAAAATATTTCCAAACCTCGGCCACTCCCAGCCTCATCAAACATGGCGGCTCCACGGCACCTCCGATCATCCTTCCTTCCTGACGGACCAACCCCTTCTTCATTCGTGGCTCAGGTCCAGGGAACCTGGAAACCAACAAGGAGTAAGTCTGTGTTTTCGCTTTGGTTATCATGCATGAGTTCCTTCTGAACCGAAGCAACTCCACTGTCTGACACAGGGACCTTTGCTTCTTTAAAGTTTAAGGAAGTAGCCCCTTGAGATTCATCAGCTTCCTGGTCTTGACTTCCCTTTTACTCAGATGCAAAGTTCCCATGAGTGGAGAAAGGCTCAGCAGAATGCCATCATTCTTACGCTGTGGGTTTCAAATGATCTATCCTATGGGGGATGCCAACTACATAGCCTCTGAGGCTCTGGGAAGAGAGGGGGAGGCTAGCTCTAGGGACCTGGGCTCAACTTCCCCCAGAACATTACTACAGAGGTTGAAAGTCTGTCCTCAGATATTCAACACATATGTTTTGAAATTCATTAAGTTCCAAAATTAAAAAACAAATGTAAAAGATCCAGCAATAGTTCCTGCACAAAGCAGATACTCAAGGAATGCTTGTTGACGGATGAATTTGTTAGCTGATAAATATGAGAAATACAGTCTGTTTTGCACCACATGGCAGCTGAAGCTGCTAGGAAGACATGTGTCCCTAATTTGTTATACGAGTTTTACAAAATGAGTCACCTCAACCCTACCTCTGTTTGAAGACCAACTTTCTTCACAGAGCCCTCCCAGGACTCTCCTGTTGGTCATTTTTGAAAGGAACAACTGTCTCTTGGCTTTGAATTGTCAATTAACTTCTTGTGATCTCTCCCAAATCCATGGTTCCCAAAGGGAAACATTCTGTCTTGTTATTTGTTCACTTAAATTGGGTGTGGGTCGGTAACTCCTTCAGGATCCAACATGGAATCTTGCACAAAGCACATACTCAATAACTGTTTGTGGAGCGATTGATTTGTTCATTGACGTATACTAGAAATACAGTCTGGTTGCACCATATGGCATTTAAATATCCAGGACACAAAAAGCGTCATTCCCTGTTAATTTTTTTTTTTTATGAAATTTATTGTCCAATTGGTTTCCATACAACACCCAGTGCTCATCCCAACAGGTGCCCTCCTCAATGCCCAACACCCACCCTCCCCTCCCTCCCACCACCCATAAACCCTCAGTTTGTTCTCGGTTTTTGTTACTTTTTATAGTCTGTACTGAGAAGAAATGTCCTAGAAGATCTTCTGCGTGGTCTCAAGTTAGCTTCGGACATCAATATTTCAGAGGGAATAATGTGTTTTTACGTGGTAAAGTAAGATAACAGGTATGTACATATTGTCACCCCCAATATGGCAACACCACAGTGACATTTTCCGTTGATTGATGGAGACATTGGTTAATTTCTAATAGGACTACGACTGCCATTTCTGTAGTAGATGGAGGGTTATGACAAGTCCTTTGTTGATGAACTAATTAGGATTTTCAGAGTGTAAGATCTAGTGTTGATGCTTTTCTTAGGAAGGAAGGAAGGAAGGAAGGAAGGAAGGAAGGAAGAAGGGAAGGAGGGAGGGAGGAAGGAAGGAAGAGAGGAAGGAACGGAAGGAGGGAGGGAGGGAGGCAAAGAAAGAACAAAAGAAAAAAAACCTCTTTGTTGAAGTATCCACATGAACCACTTGCTAACTACAGGCGTGTACCTATAACAGATATGTCAATACGGTAAATTTAAAAAGAAAAACAACTTCCAACCTTAGGAATCTACTTTGAAAACCTTTCCATCATGAGGCATTGTTGTTATCGATGCCTGCTTTGCCCACCTGCGTCTTGCTTCCAGGCTTAGAAAAAGCTCACTCTGGGGTCTACCTAAATCTGAGAACTCCTAAGTAGTGCCCTACTGGTGGGTGCTTCACCTGGCATGTTCTTCCCAAAGAAGGCTGAGAAATTGGCCTGTGGACGCTTGCACTTCTCATAACCAGGACGGTAGCCTCCCTCAAGCTCGTGTGGGCTCTGCTGTGACCCTTCTCACGTGGTCACTCCATCGAGGCAGGGGACATAGGCTGTTATTTGCAGAGAGCCGGCACAGAAGAGGTGCTCAGTACCTCTGGTTGAATAAATGAATTTTCATACCAGCTCTGGAAACAACAGTATGATGCCCATGTACTGGCCGGGAAAACTGAAGTGAGAAGAGAGTGAGTAACTTGCCCAGGATCTTGGGAGAGCCCTCACTCCTGCCACTGTCTCTCTGATGAGCTCACACAGGGGCCCTCCTGAGAGAAAGCAATCATGTACCTAGTGGAGTGGTACTCTACTCCTCGTTATATCCGGGGGGAGGAGGCTAGTTTAAGGGGATTGTTTCTTAGGAGCGCCTGGGTGGTTCAGTCGGTTAAGCATCTGACTTTGGCTCAGGTCATGATCTCACGGTCCGTGAGTTCGAGCCCCGCGTCAGGCTCTGTGCTGACAGCTCAGAGCCTGGAGCCTGCTTCACATTCTGTGTGTGTGTGTGTCTCTCTCTCTACCCCTCCTCTGCACCCGCTCTATCGGTCTGTCTGTCTGTCTCTCTCAAAAACAAATCAACGTTAAAAGTTTTTTTAAAAAATTGCTAAAGAGATGGACAAATATTGATCAGAGACTACCAAAACCTTACTATCCATGGCTTCTTGATTAAGTGTGTGACATCTGCATACGCAGCAGCCTGCAGTGATAACAAGAGTTCAAAATGGCACCACTACGAACAAATCCAACACCCGTGTTATAGTGAAATTCCCTACAACAGGATTCCACTCGTGCAAGACTTTTGCGATATAAAGGAGAAAAAACAGCAATTTGTTATACATTAGTCTTACTGGTCATTTTTACTCTCTCCACACATGGGCCCAAACCGCAAATCAATTTAAAAAAACGTGGAGGGAAAAACAGAGTAGATGAATGGCTTTATAACACCCCCTATAAAGGAAGAAGGCTTGCATCTGGGTGGATGGGTGGGCGACGTGGGCTTGTATGAACTCACTTGACTACATTCCGAATCTTGCAATTGAGACGATAATATTACCCAAGCAGTGGCCACGCACTCATACGGAATAAGAGACTACATGTGAATCACCTAGCACGATGTCTGGCAGGTGGATGTGGGCTTGGTGTTTTGCTCTAGCTGTCCTCGTCAGCCACTGAGACCACTGAGGTTACAGCAAGGTGAGGAAGCATTATAATCAAATTGTTCTTGCTTGTCTGATTTGAGTACTACCCGTGTATGACCACGATCACCATTAGTGGCGTTCCTTTCAGATCTATGTTAGGAATGGGATGTATTCCTGTGTGAACCACAACAAAAAAAAATCATCAATTACGTCCTCCCAGCCAAGCACAACCTGATGCAATCTCACCCACCCTACAAAGCTCATCTTGAGGGGCTCCTGGGCGGCTCAGTCAGTTAAGCCTCTGACTCTTGATTTCGGCTCAGGTCGTGATCTCACGGTTTGTGAGTTCGAGCCCTCCATCAGGCTCTGCGCTGACGGCACGGATCTTGTTTGGGATTCTCTCTCTCCCTTTCTCTCTGCCTCTCCCCCACTCTCTCTCTCTCTCTCTCTCTCTCTCTCTCTCAAAATAAATAAATTTTAAAAAATAAGCTCATCTTGAAAGCCACCTCTGTCACATTTCTCCGGACTCTCCTCCAGGCAGATGTTTTCACTCTGTCTTGAACATCTTAAAAACTTTGGCTTTTACCCCTCTGAGGGTACTTAGCCTGCTCTGCAAATCACACTGCTGTCTCTTTGCCTTATCCTGTATTTGATTTTAAGTCCCTTGAAAGCAGAGATCCGCCTTATCTTTACATTTCTTATGGGCTGAGTGCAGGGCGTCGGGCTCAGAAGCTCAATAAAAACGTGTTGAGTTGCAGCGAATCGTGACCCACCCTGCCTACCAGGCCCTCAGCCAGCGCCAGGGTCCAGCACACAATGGGTCCTTGTTCTCCCTGCTGTGCACACCCACAAACATATACTAAACACCTGGAAACATGGGGACACTTCGTTGCTTGGCAAATCCTCCCCCTCCCAGGGCGTCTTCCCTTTGGAAGAGGCTGTTCTGACAGCTGGCCTGCTGCTGGTTAGACGGGGCGCTCTCTGGAACGACTCATCACTGCAGCAAACGGCCAAGTTCGCTGTGCCAGGAACCGAGAAAAGAGAAGGGTCCAAGGGGGAGAGTCTCGATGCCAAGAATGTGCTCTCCGATTTCCAGCGGAGAGGGAAGCAGGGAGCACTGAAGTGGAAGAGATGATGCAGGACGGGCCCAGAAGCCTCCTCCCTCTCCTGCACCTGACACTCCATGGGCAGGGGTCTCGGAGAGGAGCCTCCCGTCCGGGGAGGACCAGGGCCTCCCGCACGAGACGCTGGGGCTGCTCTTTATTAAATGCGAATGGTGCCACGCAGCTTCCAGGACTTTAGTGGAAAGTGGATTCCCCCCAAACCCTCAGGACATCTCCCGGTTCCCGAAAGGATTATTATGGTTACTGCTGTTATTACTTACAAAGCCTACATCATTTTTTGAAAGTTTGCTCAAGGTAGAGGAAGCGTAAGCACTCAACTTCCAGAACGTGTCCTGGGATTCCGCTGCCCTCACCAGAATGACATAACCTGTTGGATTCTGCTTGGGCACAAGGCAAAAGGCAACAGGGTTCTCCTTAAAGCCCAGGCAGGGTTGTCAGATTTAGCAAATAAAAATACGCGATGCCCAGCTCGATTGGAATTTTAGATAAACAATGAATTCAGTTTTCATCTGAGTGTGTCCCAAATATTGCATGGGACATACTTACACTACTGAAACAATATTTGTTATTTATCTCAAATTCGAAATGAGCTGATTATCCCGTATTTTATCAGGCAATCCGGAGCCCAGGGAGAGTCAGGACAGTGAAGAGATTTTTCACCAACAAAAGCGTCTTTTAAAGCCCCGGCTGAATGGCTTTGGACGACATTTCAGTTCAGGCCCTGCATTTTCCCTGGAGTGTGAGCTCAATGTCATGGACAAACAATTGGGAGAATGAACATTCAGTGAACATTCCGCCCCTTCCTTGCCCTCAGCAGCCTGTGGCAAACTGCTCCCCCTCAACCAGCTGGGGAGGAAAAAGGCTTTCTCTTTTAAGATGGCTCTCCCCTCCCCTGCCACAGATTGGATTGTTTCTGGGGTTTGCTGGAGAGCTGCTTGGGCTAATTGCTTTCAGACCACGATCCCACCAGGCCTGCCCGCTGTGGAGGCAGCATGTTGGGGCTGGGAGGCAAAGCGTAGGGGGTTTGGAGTCAAGCAGACTCGGTTTGGAATCCTGCCTGTGCCACGTCGGCCAAGTTGCTTACCCTCTCTGGGCCCCCATTTCCGCACTGATAAAATGAGGGTGCTCGAGGGGTGGCTGAGGTAGGAGTGCCTTAAGACGGGAGCACATTCGGTGCTCCTCACCGTGCCTGATGTATCGTGGCTGCTCCTTTAATATTAGCCACTGTTATTATTATTGCCTGTCTGTGGTATGTTCCACATGGCAGGTGACGTCCGGAGTGGAGTCTCCTCAAGCCTGGAGCTTGGAGACGTGGGAACACAGATTCTAGAAGGCCGTCAGTCCCTGCGCACTAGGAGGTGCGACCTGGTGGGAAGATGGCTTCACCGCTGTCCCCGTGGCCCTGCCTCATTCGGTTCCGCAGCACCTGGCTGAACCACCAGCGTCAAGTCAGTGATCGGGTCACCACATGGGTCAGGTCCCCATAAGCGTGTATGGGGAGTCTGAAGAGCGCTTTAAGGGACGGGAGAGAAAGAAGAAGGAGAAGGAGGGGGAGATGGGGAGGGGTCTCATCGATTTCTTACGAGGAATCAGTGAAATAATCTCAGTAAGTATTGGAGCAGTGCAAGCAAATAACAACCGCTTAATACATGTTAGCTAATATTCTTTGAGACGCCTCAAAGAATGGGTGGGATTTTCATCAAGAGGGAAAGGCACTTGTAACTTAAAGAAAAAAAATCATTGAAGCTATGACGCGGTCAATTGCAAATGTGCGCATGATGAATTGGGGCCTGGTTTTCCAGGCAGTTTTGCTGTGAAAACTTTTGAACAGGGGCTTTGATGTTTCTAGGAGATGCGTGATGTGGAAAATGTTGCTCTTGCCAAGATGTGTAAGATGGACGCAACAGAAAGCCTAGGGTAAGCAGGAGACTCTTAGAAAAAAAAGTAGGTGGACAGTAATATGACCGTGGGGCTGGGGAGAGGTCGAAAGTTGTGGAAGGGAAGGGGAGAGGAAGGGAGGGAGGGAAGAGACACTGAAAAGATCACTGGCTACCAACTGGATCACTGGCCAGGAAGAAGAAAGAGCCAAAATTTCAGGATTAAAAGTCTTGGTTGTTTGTTGTAGCAGACCCTGTTGTTTTGTTTTTTCCTATCCCACATTCCCCATCACCCCTCCCTTCTAACATTGTGTTCGAATATTCACCCTCCTCTAACTGGCCACTGCTTCAGAGAAGATGCATCTATCCTTAGCCCCAGGGGACAGGGGGTGGAGTATTGATTTGTCCAAGACGTCCAGGTGGCTCCATTTTCTTGCCAGTAATCAGACCAGCCACGAGCATATGGCAAAAATTCTTGGTGAAAAGAAGCAAGTGAGCAGAAACGACCCAAATGTCCATCAACTAGGGAATGGATAAACAAATTGTGGTATATCAATTCAGTGGAATATTATTTGACAATAAAAGGAGAATGAAATACTGATTCGTGGTAAAGATGGAGAGGCCTCAAAACATTATACTAAGTGAAAATTCACACACAAAAGACCACATATTATATGATTCCATTCAAACAAACTGTCCAGAATTGGCAGATCCATCTAAAGACAGAAAGTAGTTGTCAGGGGCTGGGGTGCAGAGGGACATAGGAAGTGATCATTAATGGATATAGGATTTCTTCAAGGGCGATGAAAATCTTCTTTTTTTTAAATTTTTTTTTAACGTTTATTTATTTTTGAGACAGAGACAGAGCATGGACAGGGGAGGGTCAGAGAGAGAGGGAGACACAGAATCTGAAACAGGCTCCAGGCTCTGAGCTGTCAGCACAGAGCCCGCCGCGGGGCTCTAACTCACGGACCGTGAGATCGTGACCTGAGTCGAAGTCGGACGCCCAACCCACTGAGCCACCCAGGCGCCCCGAAAATTTTCTAAAATTAATTGTGGTGATGGCTGCCAATTCTGTGATGGTACAAAAAATAATTGAGTTGTACATTTTAAATCGGTTAATTATTTGGTAGGCAAATAACATATCAATAAAGCAGTTATTAATTTTTCCTTAAAGAACCAAAAAGAAGACTTCTAGAGAGACTCCTGGAAAACATTGTATCACTCTTAAAAAACACACACACAGAGAAGAGCTGGCTTCTCTTTCTGGAGGCTGATGTATCTTCATATGGTCACTGGAGCTGCTGTGGATATCAACCTACCATGACAGGACCTACATGAGTCAGAACTGACCTACAGAGCAGGCCAGAGCCCAGAGAAGCACCTAGACTTCTCCTTACAGAAGATAATAAATGTCCTTATATTTTAGGCCAATTGAGTTGGGCTATTCTGTCACGAGTAGCCATTGCATCACCTAGCATTCTAACTTATACAGTTCTGTTAACAGAAATTTTTAGGTCAGGAGAAAGGTCATGGTTTAGTTTTTGCTTTTTCTAGAAAAACTGTGACATTACATTAATTTAGAGGTGCAAGTGTAATGTGGTTGAAAATTTGAAGTATAGTTGAAGATCTGGAGAAAGGGATGGATGGGTGGATGAATGGATGGATGGATGGACAGATGGATAGATGGGTGGATGGATGGATGTGTGGATGGACAGATGGATGGATGGGTGGATGGATGGATGGATGGAAAGATGGATAGATGGGTGAATGGACAGATGGATGGATGAATGTGTGGATGGATGGATGGATGGATGGATGGATGGATGTGTAGATGGAAAGACGGATGGGCTGGGGAGTTGCTTAGAGTAAAAATGTTGAAGCCCAAGGGAGCACAAAGACAGAGTGCAGAGAGGAGCCTCCTGGACTCTCTACATTGAACAGGCAGGAGAGCAAAAGAAATTACTGAATGATTCTGCAAACAAAGTGGGTAAAAAAGGACATGGGGAAACTCAGAATGCTATAAATGCTGTCATGCAAGCCAAAAAGGGGATTTAGGAAGAAGAGGATTGAAGTGTCGGTCAAATTCCATAGGGACAAAAGAAGAAATAGCACAGAAAATATGTTTAGATATAAAACTAGAAGACCCATGTAAGAAGAGATTATTTTCAAAGGAATTTGACTGGAGTGATGGTGACAAAGGCAACTGAAGATATGGGCTGGAGGGCAGTGAGAGGACCCTGGAGAAGTCATGACACCATGTAGGCACCTCCTTACAGAAGTTTGGACTCCGTGGAAAGCATTACTGAATCCCCAATCCCTGGTTCTGCTCCCCTCCCCAGCACATGGAAGATGGTGCCCTTGCAGTTCGGAGGAGACATATATGGCAGCTCTTTGGTGAAATGTGCAGCAAGTCACTTCTGAAATGGGGCAGTGAAAAGCCCATGCCTGCATCTTCCACCTCCCTCTCCCTGCCACAGTGGTCATGGAAGAGGCTTCATTGGATAGATAAGAAAATCCAAGACTGAAGACCCTTGATTGCGAGTCACTGAATTAAGGGTAACTACCCTTGAGGAGAGTCACCTGCTCTTCTAGGGGCACAAAGAAGCAACACATTCTTGTCATGCCAGGATGGAGGGCGTGTTTGCCATCATAACCTCGTCCTGCCCTTGCTAACAGAGAGCCGGTAGGAAGAAAGGTAGCAAAGAGAACCACAAAGTCAAGGATGGAATGCTTTTATCCCAGGTTTTGAATTTTCGTATTTTTCAGGCAGGCGAGACCCAAGCATGTTTGCTAGGAAGATGGAAAGAGTCTGTAGTGAGGAAGGACCCAAAGAGGGCAAAGCAGCGTCCTACAGAACACAGAAAATCCGGCAATGCACAAGCCCGTTGGTGGGTCTCTGCCCTTCTTCTTCCAGGAAAGAAGTACAATTCCAGGCAGAAGATTGGTGCCGGGCAGGTTGGTCTGGAGAGCGAAGCTGAGGGAGCCTACGCAGTCCACTTCTGAGACAGGAGAGCAGAGATTAGAGCTTGGAACCCGTGGCCCTTGATGGATGACTGGCCTTAAATTCTATAGGCGTTTCTTAGAATCATCATTATTTAAAAAGTAAATAGAGTCAGGGCGTCCGGTGGCTCAGTCAGTTCAGCATCAGAGTCTCAGTTTGTGAGAGCATCTCACGGTTTGTGAGTTCAAGCCCTGCGTCGGCTCTGCACCGCCAGCATGGAAACTGCTTGGGAGTCTCTCTCCCTCCCTCCCTCCTTCCCTCTCTCTCTCTCTCTCTGCTTCTCCTCCCCCTCGAAAATAAATAAATAAAGATTTTTTTTTTTAAAGTAAATAAAGTCATGCCCAGAAAGGGTTAAAACTGTTTGGTTCTAAGTTCTAGCCTGGCCCCACCTCCACTGTGTCCTTTACCCAAATTCGTTATTCCATTGACAGGCCAGTGCTGGTCCCCCACAGAGCAACACATACTGTGCTCTCCCTGTGAGCGCACTTGTGATGAACTTTGAGCCACACATCTGCTGCAGAGAAGAAACTCGTATTCCCAAATGGCTGACATTAGCTGAAGATTCTGGGTTCATCTCTCCTGTAACATATTTTTATTAGATAGGCTGCCGGAGAATCAGAGGAGTAAATCTGGCTGCTACATCTATATCTCATTACAACACATGCCCGACTATTGTTCTTTTCATCAGCTTGATGTTATTCTGACTCTTTTCTGCGAAGTGAATATTTGAATTAAAACCAGTGTCCATCCATTGTCATTTACCTCCAAGCCGTTGCTGTATCTGGGCTAAGGATGTATTTTCACGAAGTCGCCACTCCAAGCTTCTTTCTCTGATTTGAAGCAGGGGTTGGCAAACATGTGTAAAGGCCCAGAAAGTAAATGTTTTAGGCTTTGTGGGACGTAACAATCTCTGTTGCAACTACTCAACTCTGCCGTTGCCGCATGAAAGCCGCCAGGGAAAATACTTAAATGAATAAGCATGGTTGCATTCCAATAAAACTTTATTTATTTAGCAAGAAGACATCAGCTGAACTGACAGATAAAAAACAGCATCTTTTTATGTGTTTGTCTCCAAGAAGAAAAAAATAACTGAAACATTTTGTTGGACGTTTTATTACTTCTGGACGTTTTATTCCAGTATGATATCGCCCCCTTCTAATATATCACATCTTAAGATTTAGATCTCTCCCTCTCACACATACAAAAAAAAATAAATAAATAAAGTTGAGGGAAGCAGTAGAATTTAATTCAGGGAAGAGAGGGTTAAGTGACTAAAAATTGTAGAGTGAAAGTATCACTTAACCACAAGCACAGTCTCTTCCTCAGAAACCCATTTACCCAGACGTTGAGTTGACTATAAAAGATGCAAAGCAAAAACAAATTTGCTGACCTTCATTTCAGAGATCAAAGGTTAAATTCATACCCTGTAGGATGGTTCTGTGAAATCACTCCCAAGCTGCCTGGTGACACATTTTCAAAAAATATTTCTCTCCAGCTTTATCAAATGTTCTTTGTGTTCTGGAAACACCATTTGAAGTCCCAGCTGGAGCTGGGATGTCCTGAGTCTTAGATAGCTGAAATTCTTCTCCAACTACATTCAGAGGCATGTGGTTAGTTGGGATAGACATTAATTATAGGGGTTCATACCTATAAGCCTAATATTCATCAAAGATCAAAGTCAACGTTTTTACACTGAATAACCAAGGATGATATAAACCATGAATAGATGAGAGATAAAATTGTTCACTTGAATGTCCTTGAAATTGAATAAACCTGTCTTACATTGGAATGTCCACCAATGACTGTTCCCAATTTCTTCGTCTGTAAGTATCGCCTCAGAGCAGAACCCCAACGGTTCGAAAATTAGGAAAACTGAGTGAACAAATTAAATTAGTCCAACTCAAAATACGTTCGTTAAAAAACAAAGCAAGCTTTCTGTCTCTTTAGTTGTAAACTCATACAAAACCTTTCAACAGCAATGGTTCACAAAATTCATTTCATGGCAATTTTCATCAGTCCTTAGGAAGCAAAAATATTAGGATACTGGAGTAGATATTTTATTGATCTAAGTGCATTTCATTTAAAGGACCTTCTTCCGGTCTGTTCCCGTGTTAACTAATCACATTTAATTAATTTTAATTAAATAAGTACTTATTTAGTAAAATAATGTCAACAGCCCTATATTGGTCCCCAGTTGTTTTAAACCACAATTGCTATGGACTGAATTGGGTTCCTCCAACCATCAGTGTGATGGTTCTTCAGAGATACTAGGTCTTTAGGAAGCAACTAGACTTAGATGGGAGACTGGGGGATTGGGGCCCCTCGTGATGGTACCCATGGCTTTATAAGAAGAGGAGGAAAGATGGAGACCAGCAAGAAGGTGACATCTTTACACCAGGAAGAAGGCCCTCACCAGGAACCAGATCGGCCAGTATCTTGATCTTGGACTTCTCAGAACAATGAGAAATAAATGTCTGTTGTCTCAGCGCCCCATCCATGCTATCTTGTTATGGCAGCCCGAGCTAATACAACAATCCCATTTTTCAATGAGTAGGGAAGTGAGAAGATACGGGGTGTTCTTGAAACTTTAATTTCTACCACTTGCTGGCTCAGTAGAGTAACAAATCTGGATTTTCTTCCCCACAGAGTTCAGAAGGTATGTCATTGCTGGCTGGCCTCTAAGAATCTGAAACGTAAGAACCAAGCTGAATAAGTCTTTGTCTTTTGGGGGCGTGAGTGTACCCTCAGGAAGAAGTCTCATCATTGACGGAGTGGGAGGCAGGTATTAGGAGGCCTGATTTGTTGGATGGAAACATTGAGAATTGATTTATCCTGCTGTGGGAGACATGAAAATTAAACCCAGTGTCCTCACAGATGGCATTCCACTCAATACACCTCACACTTTCTACTGTTGCATGAGGCAAATCAGTGACAATTTAGTAATTGAAGTGTCCAGCAAGATACCCACCCAGGTGACTCTGGATATGTTCTTTATCCTCTCCAAGGCTTCTTAATCTATGAATGGGCATAATAACATGTCCAATCTCACGGGGTGGTTAGAGGAATAATAATAATGATGCATGTAACACACTAGTTGAGTTACTAGTATAAAGTAAGTGCTCAATAAATGTTTTGTACTATTATTTGGATTATTTGTTAAAAAGAGACAAAAATGGCTTATTTTATTCGTGAAATTGCTTTCCCAAATTTTGAAGCTAAGAGAAAATGTAATTGCCTAGATCTTTATCAGTTAAAGCCAGTGGAATGGTTGGAAGCCTTCCATCTGAGATTTTGCTACTCTGTGTGTGTGTGTGTGTGTGTGTGTGTGTGTGAGGGGTGGGGGAGAGGGAGAGAGATCACAAAGGATGGGGGGGACTACTGAACTATTCTATTGAGAGGCAGAGAGAAAAGCAGATGAAGTCTTGACCTCCCAATTCTCTCCTGTTAAAAAGCCACCACCGGTGAGATCCCGATAAGGTAATCTGGCAAAGAAAGACCCTAGGTTTTGGCACCTATCCACTGACTAGTGAGGCTCAGACCCAGGAACCCAAGAGGATTTATTTGCCTGGTACAGAGAGACCTAAAAGGCTTCCACCTCTCCTCAAATATCTCCCAAGGAAGCAGCCTGGTGTTAACAGTTTCAGCCACACAGATACCAAGAGAGAGAGATGACTCTGGACACAGCCCAGAGGGTCTGGTCTCCCATGCAAAAGTCAGGCACTTCCCTTTTTACTGTTCGCATGAAATTTCCACGTGGCTCACAACTCCGCAAAAGTCTTCCTTCTTGGGACTGAGTAAGTGATGAGTTGGGGCAAAAGAGAATCTTAAGTGTATGGTTTTCACTTTGGGTGGGGCTGCGGGGCAGCACAGACCTGTGTGAAGACTGTTGAAAACAGACACTCACCCCCCACCTCCCCGAAATGGGCGTTGCCATATATATATATATATATATATATATATATAATGCCGCATATAATTTGGGAGAGTAATCAGATCTCCTGGAGCCCATCGATGAACCCCAATTAAGAATCTTTGCCTTACTGTTATTTTAAACAAATATTCAGCAAGCCCTGAGTGTCAGGCACGGTGTTAGGCACTTTTATATGTGTGTGTCCTTAGATCTCAAAACATTTGTTCTTTGCAAACACTACTGTCCCATTATGCAGTTAGGAAACCAAAGCTAAGAAAGGTTAAATGGCATGCCCAGTTCTAGGTTCCAACAGTAAGTCTGTCATGTACTTCCTGCATGAACTTGGGTGAGCTCACCTGTTCCTACTCTCATTCTTAGTTTCTACTCAGTCGGCTTGGGTTAAAACGGTGTTCGTTGCTGATGGTTGAGTATACTCAGTTGTCTGTACTGACCCAAATTGTTGCGTGGCTTAAATGAGATCAGGCGCTAAAATATTTTGCACGGGTTCTGGAACATGTTCAACACGCAATCAATCATCCCATTAAAAATTAAAATAAAGAAGACTTGCCTGATGGTTGGAATGAGCCACCGACCTAGATGTCAGTTAAAGGAAGCTGCATGATGCCAAGTAAAACCTCTTTGGATATCAGGAGCAAACATCCACTCAAAGTAGCTCAGAGAAGAAGGAGGTGATTCAATCCATAATAACATAATTTGTCTAGCAAATGGTGTGCTTATACTCTGCCCAGACATTGGGGCATCTGGTGACTGAGACCCACCCATTGCAAGTCATGGTGGGGTACAGCTTTGGAAGATGGGTCTCCTGTACATCCTGGTCTCCAGGAGAAAGGAGGGATGAATCGATAATGGTCCCTTGCAACTTTATCCCCACCATGGAAAAGAAAACTAAAAGTCCTGTCTGCTTAGAAGGTACATAACCTTGTATTCGTTTTTAAATGAACAGCACGCAAACGCCTGGCTTCACGTTGTGTCCCAGTCTTTTGGGAAACACATCCCATGGTGGTTTGTGCCTGTTTCATACTCGTTTTATTTTATTTGGCAGCAAAATGAAGATCGTGTTTCGAATAAAAGCCCAGTTCTGTCCCTTACACGTTTCATTAAGCATTATATGCTGTTCCTGTCCTCTTTTTCCACGATCACGCCCAGGCATGCTTTGCAGACTCCTTTTGTGGGACTAAGTTTTGCTCATTTATACATTTATGGTTTCCTGTAGCCGCAAAATAAATCTGACACATGGGGTTGGAGAGTTTGAGGAAGATAAAAGTCCCTTATCAACGCATTGTTTACATTAATAAATTGACACAATTGTGCTTTTTTGATGCTGTTTAGAAAAAACTGTTGGGCGTCCCACAACTGAAATGTTCTTGGAGAGAACAGAAAGCAGGGAGGGTGGAGGAGATTATGGAGCCGAGAGTCTAAGCACCAAGCTCTGTCCCTTGCAAGCTGTGTGTCCTTGGGCAAGTCACATAACCTCTTTGGGCCTCAGACTCCCCTCATTAGTCACATAGGTATGACGCTGTTTTGAGCTTGAGCTCACAAGTGTGTTTGAGGACACAATGAGATAAAAGTGACGTGTTCTCACAGAGTGCTTTCAGGATTTGTGAATACTCTTCAAAAAATGGAAGATTCTAGAAGAGTAAAAATTTCTCAAGCCCAGAAAACTGAGTAGAGCTTCCTTCTTTGTCACGTGGTTCCCTTCAGCAGTTTCTAGTGGCCTCGGAAGCAGATGGATCTAGACCCTTTGTGCTAACTTTGCTCATTCAGTTCCCCACCATCTTGTGGACAGACCCTGTCATATTTGTCTTTCTTTTTTATTATTTTTTTTAAACATTTTTATTTACTTTTGAAAGACAGAGACAGAGCAGAATCAGGGGAGAAACAGAGAGAGAGGGAGAATCCAAAGCAGGCTCCAGGCTCTGAGCTGTCAGCACAGAACCTCACACGGGGCTCGAACCCACGAACCGTGAGATCATGACCTGAGACAAAGTTGGACACTCAACTGAATGAGCCACCCAGGCGCCCTGAATGCCATTCTGATGGTTCTTGGATCAGTCTCAAAAGGTGGATATTCATCTCTAATGGTCATTTAAAAATGAAATTAGTCAACCTATGTTAGCCCCTGTTGCATAAAGCATTGTGCTAGGCTGTGATTTTAAAAGAACAAAAACAGCAAAAATAACAATATACCAGACAGTCTTGGAAGTACTTAAATCAATGATCTTATCTGATATGCTGGAAGAACTCAAGTATAGACTATTATGATTTCCCCGTTTGATGAATTAAGAACTGGGGCAGAGAGAAGTCAAGCAGCTTCTCAGAGGTTAAACAACCTATTGGTTGTGGAATCAGGCTGTGAATCCAGAAAATAACTAGAAGCTTCTCCCTGATTCCAAGAGGCGTATAATCTACTTGGGGGGTTGTATTTCACATTCCACTCACCGTCCCAGAAAATGACACGTCCCAGCCTAGTGCTGTGGGTTGGGGGATTCAGATGTGGGTTTGACCATTTCTTCCTCTTTCTTTTAGGAAACAGGGCTTCAAAGAGAAGGTAACAGTTGAGTTGAGTCTTAGGCATAGAGCCCCGCTAACCAGACCTCCCTTGTCACCACCCTTCACTTGGGCCCACCCATCGAGGATTTTAGATATGATTCCTACCATCGTTTTTAGCAGCCATCTTGGCCTGGGTATCAGTGAATTGAAGGAAAAGAATAAAAAAGAAAAGAGAAAACCTCAGTCGAGTGGTCAAATACTTAGTGCTTTCATAATACCACAAACCAGCATCCAGCTTTCCATCCGGCACGATTCGCTTCAGGCAACTCATGAAAGCTGAGACCCTGGGGGTCATCTAGGTCAATGACGGCAAATAGATTTTATTTCCTGTGCCAACTCTAATCGACTGAAGGTTCCTGTTGGAATATTGGGTTTAGAAGGATCCAGGGGCTGTCAGAGATCGAAGGAAAAAGTGCCACAATCGATTAGCGATGTCTGATCCGGATCCAGGAGCAGGGAATGATGGCTCGATTGCCACACGCATACCAGACGGAGTCTGACCCACCACGTTTGTTTTACAGAAGAGGAAATAGGACTTTGAAGTGAAAGGGTGAATGCCTCAAAATCCCTTAGCAGGTTAGTGGCAGAATTACCTGGTTTCCAGTGCTCTTTCTATAACACCTCAACTCCCGGCAAGTGGTAATTGGTGATCACAGGATCAGCAGCAAACACCAGCAAGCAAATTACATTACGCTTCGTACAGTATTTGTGTGAAGTGCATTTCATTCTAATTCCTTGAAAGCTGATGATCCGTGGAACGCCACTCTATTCATTGGAATATCTGATTATTCAGAGCCTTCCCCGACTCTGCCGGTAATAGCAAATCACCACCTCCTCCAGGCAAGTAGCAATTTATTCCAGACAAGAGGAAAGAAGTCAGGTCAAGGTCTTCCTTCTTTTTTCTAAAGGGCCAGTGACACACGTTTTTGTAGCCATCCTGTTTGCCGGTCTGACCTGGGCTTGTCAGTAAAGCCAGACAAAAGAAAACGCGTTCGAAGGAGTGATGTCTCCCTAAACAGCAAGCTCAGCTGAGCGAAGCCTTGGTGGCCAGATTTCATCATCCCTAAACATTCCCGAAGTCTGAGCTCATCGAGATGTGAGTCCCAGGGGTAGTTAGGTAGAGAGGGAGAAAAGAAGGCACGGCCAAGCAGGGGGACTGCATTCGCCAAGGCGTGGTGGTGGGAAAAAAAGTGGAGCCCTAGGTGGGGAGTGGGGAGTCTGGGGGCCAGGTGAAAAGGAACCACGAAAGGAGACTGGACTTCGTGGTCATATGGACCCCCAACTCAGCCCTGGCTCCTTCAGGATCCAGCATGCTGTGCAACCTCTCTGGACCTCGGTTTGCTCACGCATCACGTGTCTTCCAAGATAGTATAATTACATCCCACACTTATACACAGTGCGTGGAATTTGGTAGGTGTTCGACAAATGGTCAAGTAATTAAAGACTATACTGGCTTGTTATATGCTGTAGGGGGCACAGTACTTCGAGGGATGAGAAAGCCGGAGTTCTTGGTCCCAGTTCTGCCTCAGCACGGGACCTTGGACCCTCGGCCTGGCACGTAGTAAGCCTTAAATAAATGTTGGCAGAAGGAATGAATGGGTGAATAAGAAACCCCCAGAAAGATTTTACAGAAACAGGTGGGCCCCAGTTTTCTCATCCATCTAAGGAAGACTGGTCTCTCTGATCCCTTTAACCATGATGTTCTTTTGGCCTGTGTATTTCTCACCGATGCTCAACCCCACCGTGAGCAGGGCCCTGTCCCCTCCATGACACTGAAGTCCCAGGGAAGTTCAGAGAGTGCAGTGCCTGACCCCAGCAGTCTCTGGGCTAAAGCATACCTGAAGATTTGACCCTGACCATGAGATGGCCTACAATGCTTGGCCCCTTTGTGGAGCTGCCTCCAAGGAAAGTAAAGCGGACTTCAAAGCAAAAGCCAGCCGAGGGGGAAAGCGAGGCCTGGCGCTGTGTTCCAGCCACACTCATCGGTGTGGATTGCTGTCACCAACCCCCTCACCTGTGAATCAGGGACCATGGGCAGATGGGTGTGCCGAGTCATGAGGGTGCCGGCTCAGCTCAGGGACTGCCGTACTCTTCCGGGCTTCCTGTCCCCGAGATTCCCCGGGAGGGCGGGGCCAGACCCCCAAAGGGGGAAAAGGCACCGAGGAGCAGGGAGACCGCACCATGCACAAGACGACAGTTCAAAAGGAAATAGCACAAGCTGGAAGTCATTGATGTGCCTTTAACGCTTCAAGTATGCCTGCTTTTGTTTATGTTTTAATCTCACAAGTCATAGACACTGAATGGTAAGTCAGATTTCGCACCCCCCCCACCCCCCCGCCTGTTTGGTACTCCAGCTTAAAAGGAGCTTTTACACAGCTTTAAAGATAAAACTTCAGAGGACCCTAGCTCTGTGCCCAGAAGGCAGGGAAGGGAGCCCTCTGCCACGGCGAGGGAAGTGGCAAAGGCTGGCCGGTCAGCCCTCCCCAGAAATGAGGTCAGAATCCAGAAGCCGAATAAGGTAGGAACCAGGCAGCTAAGCTTTCTGGGAGGTGATAAAAGCAAGGAGTCAGGAGACAGGAGAAGTAGAGAGGCCGGTTTGAAATGGACGAGGTCCCCATAGGAAATCACGGTAGGTCTCTAAGCAGAGGAGGGACAGCAGGAATATTCCGCCGATGAAAGATATTTCCAGTATCTTCTCTTGCTGCAGCTTAGAACAAGGAATGGGGCTGGGCGGACACACTGACCTATTTGTAGATCAAATTCAGATTTGGAAATAACAACAAGGGGGCTGGGTTATAACTTTTCTAACATGACATTTTATTCACATAACAAGAATGTTTTTAGTGTTATCCAATACCATTTAGTTATGTATTCATTTACTCGATAAATGATTATTAAACGTCTACGAAGTTCTCACCCTTCTGAGAGATACAGGAGAGGAAGAAATTGATAGTGTCGCCAACGCAAGTGTGCAAAAATGTGCTAAAAAGAAAGGGAAAATAAGGCGGAATTGACTTCCCACGGGGAAGGGCAGCTACTGTGTGATCCAAGCAAGCTGTGGCAGGAGAATCCTTGAGAGCTGGGCGGTCTGGACAGGGCAGGTGATGGGCAGTGGGACTGGCGCAAAGGGAATATTCCAGGCCCGCCGAGGAGAGTGGCAAAGACTCGAAGAAATGCATGATTAGAAGGTTTGAAGGACATGGGCTTCTCCGAGGTGGAGGGTTCGAGGGCTTTTCTGAAAACAAAGGGACATCCTTGTCGACTTCTGAGACCGAGTGCCTCATTCTACGTGGTCATTCAAGACGTCGAATCTGGTGGCAATATTCAAAGTGGGTCAGAGGTTGAGAGTTGAGGAGGGACAGGTCAGTGTGGGCCCTCTCCGGTGACCCAGAGTCGGAGAGACGGAACGGGGAGGCTGGGTCAGGCAGAGCCTGTCATGACAGTGGGGTTCCCATCGGCCCTTTCGGATAGTTCAAGGCCCACCCAGCCGTCCAAGTTACGCAAAGACTGAATCGAACACCCGTGCTCCTGCCAGGAAAGGGATACTTCTGGTGCCTAATGGGAGCCTAGAGAACAGAACAAAACCCCAGGACAGTGTGCCTCCCACCTGCAGCCCACATCCCGGCACCCGCCTGCCATCGTGGAAAAGGGGGGTTAATTTGCTGCAGATCGTCCAAGGCCGGGGCTTATATTATTCATTTTTCTTGGAAATGTCTGAGGTTCCATGATCCCTCTCTAATCCCATATGCCAGACTGAGCTTATAATTTCACAGGCACAGGGCTGGCTGTTTGGCCAACATCCACTTTAGGATCGAGGCCGTTCCGCCGCCCGGCCCGCCCTCCGGAGGCCAGCCTTCCCGCCTGGTGTCACCAGTTAGTCCCCGAAGCCTAGCTCTCTGTCGCTCATCACAGCACAGGAAAGCAAAACATAGGGTGTCTTTTATTTTTTCTCTTTTCTTTTCTTTTTTTTTTTAATTTGAAAACAACAAGAGAGTTTCTCTAACATCAAACTCAATTAAGTTTCCAGAATTGAGGAAAGTCCTAAGAATTTTTATTTTGTGATAAGTTATGAAAATTACATGCAGAGCGTCTCCACCACTTGGGTTTCTCTTTGTAGCCAGGGCCCTCTGTTTCATTTTCCTGGAGGGCTTATAATTTATTCTATTATCTCCTAATAGGTACCCAGGATTCCCTGCTATGAACCGAAGGTTTGTTGTCTTTCTGTATCTAATAACATTCGCGGAGTGAGGACCACTCTCTGCCACTGGGAACACAAGGTGTTTCTTTGGGTTTTGTTATCTTTCTTTTTTTAAAAAAATGTTGCAACATAAGCCACAGGTCTTTTTCGTGTTCGCGCTGATGATAAAGTGATGTCTGCAAAATGTACGAATGCATATTCTTCCAGAAGACCTCTAATTAACTCAGTGCCCCCCATGTCACTCCTGTCCCTGACTGTCCTGTAGTGTTGATGTAGTTTGTCGCCTCAACCCTATTTTTTAGCCACCGGTGACAGTGGGCATTATCTCTCAATGTCACATCTTGAGAATGCAGCCTGGCAGGGGAGAGCACGACGCTGGCCTTATAAGTGCTCTAAAAAGCTTACTTAATAACCACCGCAAGTAGATGTCTGAAAATCCAGCCATTTTCCCTCGGAACTGGTCCTGCACTCTCCCACCCACCCGCCTAATGGGGACCCACTCTTGTCCCAGTTACAGGAGCCTCCAGGCCTGCTGGACCCCGAGACTGCTCAGAGCATTTCTCTGTCCCCCTAAATACCACTCTTTCTCCTCCTGCTTTACCACATCAGGGGGTACCTGGGAACACAGTAGTCTGCAGCTGGATTTATTTCCAGGTGGAGAAACTGAGTTCTAGAAAAAGCATGGTCAACACTGGGGGTTCTTAGTGTGATTGTTTGCTGTTCTGTTCTTTTGACCCCCCTTCGCCCTGATTTTCTTTCGAAAAGCCACCTTTCTACACGTTTCCAGTATTTATGGTTCTGGAGAGGTCCATCCCACTCTTAGGCTACAGAGGCCAGCAAGCAATCCAAGTCCGGCCAGTTCTCTTTCCTGTTTTCGGTAATTGATTCAGGAGGTGGGTGTGTGACTCGAGCCAAATCAAAGTGTCATTCTCAGGATTCGTGCTAGAAGTCTTAGGAAAGAGGTACTGTCTTTCTATTGTGCTTGAAAGCTGAGAGATTGTAAGCGTGAAACTTCCTGTGGCCATTCTGTCACCAGAAGGGGAGAACCTTCCGGAGCACTAAGCCAAGAGACAAAGAGCAGAGGTGAAAGGTGGAGAGCCACAGTAAGCTGTATGACTCGGTAATCTGATGACTCCATTTAAGCCCCTAGCCCTAGCTGTGCCTGAAGTGAATTCTGCCTGAACTGTTCAGTTACGGTAGCCAACAAATTCGGTCAGCCATTTTGAACAAGGCTGCTGGCTCTCCTTGAAGAACCTTTCCTGAAGATGCTTCGGAACTTTGAGCCTACTCTTAATGGAGAGCCACCTGTTCTTAATGATATGCTAATGTCCAGGAATGGATGGATTCATCCTTCTTTTCCCAGAGATTAAGGTACAGCATAGAAATGCAGCTTTTATGAACTGTGGTAGCATTTCCAACCCGTCTTAATCAATGTCCTTAATCTCTTCTTTCCCAAACCTGACAAGGTAATGATGAAGTAGCAACGTTTACAGGTGGCTTACCCGTGTGAGGACTGACAGATAACGAAGGTCCAAATGTGACAAACAGCAACATAGGACCTAGCGGATGCACAAAACTGTGCCCGGTCCCCACACGGTGACGGTGGACACATTACACAGCAGCCAAGTGAGCAGTTATTCTCCAGAATAATTTCAGTCTTTCTTTAATTTGAAAGATGGAAGAAAGAGGAAAAATAAATCTACAAAATGAAAGACAGGGTAAAATGTCCCTGGTCAATGAGGGCCAGGGAAAAAGACTTCCCAAGGCAATGGTATTTCTATTCCATAGACCTGAAGACTAAGTCTCCCAGTTAACAGGACCTGAACAAAAATCATGAGCTTTGAAATCTGACTAACTTGCTAACCTGTATGTCAATCCCAAGGTTTATAATGTACTAGTTTGTGAAATCTCAGGGGAGCTTTTTTTTGCCTTGATTTCCTCCCCTGGAAATGAGAATGATCCTTCCTATCTCGTACGGCTGTTGAGAATATTCAATGAAATTATAAATCTGGGGCGCCTGGGTGGCTCAGTCGGTTAAGCGTCCGACTTCGTCTCAGGTCACGATCTCGCGGTCCGTGAGTTCGAGCCCCGCGTCGGACTCTGGGCTGATGGCTCAGAGCCTGGAGCCTGCTTCTGATTCTGTGTCTCGCTCTCTCTCTGCCCCTCCCCCATTCATGCTCTGTCTCTGTCTCAAAAATAAATAAACGTTAAAAAAAAAATTTAAAAAAAAAAAGAAATTCTAAATCTAAGTACTAGTCTATACACATAGTAAACGCTCGATAATTGGCAGCCATTATTAGTATCATTATTAGTAACAGTAATGGTAATAATAATAATCACCGAGGTGATAGAAGTTTGCTCACTTCTATTTAAATCTCGGGTGGCCTCCCGGCCTATAAGGCAGCACTAAGAATAATTACCGTAGATAGGCCTGGGCATGCCAGGTTCAGGGGAATGAGGAGCTGTAAGAAGGACACTTCGGTCAATTTTGTTGAGGCCAATACAGAGGCCTCGACTAAGCCAAATTTCTCCAGCACTTACAGGATTTTGTACACTAATCTCTGCTTCTTTTCAATTCAGTCCCATTGAAGATAATGCTTCCGGATCTCTTTCAACAGTTGAATTATGTAAACTTTGTCAAAGCCAGCACATCCTACTTACCGGTTCAGCCTCCCCAAACGGCGTCCAAAACGCCATGTTAACTTTGCAAAGGAGTCATTTTCAAAGGGTCTGCTAGAATAATACCCCACTTGGAAAATGTGGCATGAAATGCAAAGAACCCCGGAGATAAAAACTGGAGGAAAAAAGTCACCATTGTCACCGTACCGAAAATAAAGTCATGTCGGCGAGTGTAACCGTAACATTCACGTGCGCACGGTTACGGTTCCTTCAGACCCGGACGCCTGAGTTTTAAGTAGTTTTACGGTGCTGGATCCTCTTGAAACCCAACCCTGGATCCTATGACAGGCAAAGGGGGAACAGAGAGCGGGCCACGGTTCCCATCTTACTTAGGAGCTGAGGTGGGTATCTCTTCTTGCTGTTGTGTGGAGGGCTCTCTGTCCCCATCTCTTCCCCTCAGGGATGTCCTACAGTAATCAGCCTACCCCTACCCAGGGGAACCCATTCAGAGATGGGTGTGTGAAAAACTTCTGGTCAACAAGACTCAGGTTCAGGATTCTGTGGAACCTCGGGGCGAGAGAAACCCACCTGTCTCCACGGGGCCTGAAAGGAGGCTGTGCTCCCGTCGCTGCAAAGTCCTGCGTCTCCCGCTCATGGACCGTGAGCCTGATGCCAACACTCGCAGGAAGCAGAGCCAAGAAACCGGGAGAAACTGAGTCCCGAAAATCCTCTGTGAACCCGAATCCCGCTGTGCCTTAACGTGCCCCCTGGAGGTGCCAGTTTCTGTAAGCCGGGGGATTCATTTTTGTGTCGGCCAGTTTAGGCTAGGATGTTGCAATTTGCAAATTAATGTGACCGACTGATGTAGAGATTCAGCATCAAAAACAAACCAAATCGAATGCCTAAGTTTAAATTAGGTGTCAGCAAATCAGGAAAATTTCTATGATCACAGCTGAGATGAAGACCGAGGACAACAGCCTGTTGAACCTACAAATTTCTTTTTTTTTTTTTTCAACGTTTATTTATTTTTGGGACAGAGAGAGACAGAGCATGAATGGGGGAGGGACAGAGAGAGAGGGAGACACAGAATCGGAAACAGGCTCCAGGCTCTGAGCCATCAGCCCAGAGCCCGACGCGGGGCTCGAACTCACGGACCGTGAGATCGTGACCTGGCTGAAGTCGGACGCTTAACCGACTGCGCCACCCAGGCGCCCCGAACCTAGAAATTTCTGATCCATAGCCTCACAATTCGCCTTGAGATAAAATAATTAAACAAATAAAACAGCGGACTTACGCTGTGTGGCCATGGCTGCCCCGTTGGAGAGTTTCAACGGAGAAACTAGGGGAGGTATGCGGATCTAAGATCGTGGCTCTGGCCAGAAAATGGATCAGGGCTGTGAAATCTTCAGGAAATTAACTGAGGAGTCAGACGTTTTACATCTGTCCTGGTCAAGAAAAGCAGTGGGGTAACTTGCTAAATGTTGAATAGGGATGCTGACAACAACTGCATTATTTAGGGCTTCTGTGACTTCAAACAAGAGGCTTTCCCAAACTTGGGAAGGTGCCTCCAGGGCCAGGAATAAACGGGTGTGACTTTTATAACGCGCAAGCAGAAAGAACTCAGACAAACGAGGAATTGTAGTTTTATGAAATGGGGACTGTACAAAACAGATGCATTAGGAATTTGGAACCAGCTTGAGACAGTACATTGTTTGTTCAATTCCTGGTAGAGATCCTGCCCCCCAAATTATTTTTAATCGTATATGGCAACTTCTTTGCCAAAAAAAGAGCTTTGATGCAACTCTGCAGTGAAAATCACTTAAAGCAAGTGGAGTTCAGAAGAATCTTGGAACTCAGAAGCTTCCCTCCCAAACCGCAGTTAGTCCAATGCCCATTCTTGGTAGGGTGGGGTACCGGGTAATGGCAGCCCGAGAGCTGGGGCCGTGTCTGGGGCAAGAGGCAAAATGTGTCTTTACGTGGAGAACTTTGCATTAGGACTCCGCCGTTCTTCTGATTCATGCCTCCTCGGAGTCTCTGGCGCTCTTGAATTCTCTTTCAACTGGGTAAACATCAGGAACTATTCAAAAAACAGGACAGGATTAACTCAGCCCGGTACACATTCAAATACCAAACCTTGAGTCCCTTGGGCAAGACATTTGCCAACTGCAGGAAGGCGAGTGCTCTACCTGGGGAGCCAAAGGAATCTTTCCACACCTTTGTTCCTCCCCATGATGTGACTCATCTGGGTACCACTCGCTAAGCTGCGCTTAGAGCAGAAAAACACGTCCGGTACACTGAATCCTCGTTGAATGTGGCAAATGGGAGAAGGAGTCTGGCTCCGTGACGAGAAACACCATACCCAAAATGAAGTGGGCCGATCAGCCAAAGGCAGAGAGAATCAGCCCTAGAACAGTACCTGGGAGACAGCAGCTGCCTAGTAAGGCTGTGGTGAGTGAGTGAAGAAAAGCATAAGCAGATGAATAAATGAATGAGTGGATCACTAGACTGACCGCTTGGTTGTGCCACTTAAAAGGAAACCTGCACGAGAATAGCCAGCAGGTGTTTGGAAGTGGAACACGATCGCGGGTGGGCAGCGGGACAAATACCGCCCCATCCACGTTGCATGAGATGATGTGGGACTCGCTAAGGAGGACAGAATATAAAAGACGTATCGACGTGGCTTCTGCTCAAAATGCACGCCATCCGCTTGAGAAAAGACACACATTATGAAAACGAGAACTGACCGTGTACATGAGTTGTCTTCGTGAAATAAGGGCACAGGGCAAAAAAGCTTTCGAGCATTTATACAGGTTCTGGGGGCTGAAGGTCAGAGCAGGCTTCATGTAGAGACAGCATCGGTGTGGGTAGAATTTGTCTCTGTGGATACAAGCAGGAGCACGTTTGGTATGAATGCAATCAGGTAACATACTCGGAACCAGCCTGACACCTAAATATCCCTAGTCTGTTCACATTTCTCGCCCTCTTGGCCATGCTCCGACTTCCTGCTATCGTCTCTTGTCTGAATTGCAGCCTCCAGTTGGGTTTCCAGTCTCTTTATCTTGCTCTCTTCTGATCTACTATCCTCGAGGAAGCTAGAATGATCTTTTTAAAAGGGAAACCTTGGGCCACCTGGGTGGCTCAGTCGGTTAAGCGTCAGACTTTGGCTCAGGTCATGATCTCGCGCCCCGTGTCAGACTCTGTGAGGACAGCTTGCTCAGAGCCTGGGGACTGCTTCGGATTCTGTGTCTCCCTTTCTCCCTGCCCCTCCCCCCCCCCAAAAGTAAACATTAAAAAAAATTTTTTTAAATAAAAGGAAAATCTTAAGGGTTCCCTCACCACCACCACCCCTGCTTAAAACCTACCATGGTTCCTCACTGACCTTAGGGCAAAGTCTAACCCACTAGGTTTTCAAGTCCAACAGGATCTGGTCCCTGCTTTCTGCCTCCAGCCTTCACCTTCCCAGTCCCTGCCCAACCCCTCCCTGCCCTCCGTCTACAGAGCACTTCTCAGTTCCCAAGTGCACTCTGCAGTCTTGCCTCTAGGCTTTATACATGGCATTCCACCCACCAGGAAAACCTTTTCTATCTTTCATCTGGGCCACTCCAGTTCGTAGTCGGGTTTCAGCCTCGACATCATTTCCTCTGCAAAGCGTCTCTTGGCCTCAGATTCTGGGTCACATGTCCTGCCTACATCCTCTCATGGCACCTTTGCCTCTCATTGAATCAATGAATATCAGACAAATTGGGGTGGGATTGAGGGGTAGGTGGGCCTTGAACGATAGGCCAAAGACTCTGAAGTTTACCTGGAAAGCGCCTACCTATTAAACAATTTTGAACCCAAAGTGTGACAGACCAAGAGATGATGCCACTGATATTCCAAAGGAAAAAATAGATATAAGTGACTTATAGCAAAGGAAGACTGGAAAATGAAAGAAGACAAGTCAAAGACTTTCTTTCACAAAGAGAAAGCGTCTCCGAGAAGGAAGCATGAGACCAAGGCTACAGTCTAGGAACGCTTCTTACAGAATTTAAGATTGGCTTCAACCCAAAGCTGGTCTTCAGCCAAGCAAGACCATCCTCCCTTACTGCCATGTCATGAGCCCTGGCGCATGCCTCACACCGCATGGAGAAAAAGAGGGACACGAAGTGTCAAGGACCGTTTGCAAAAAACCCTCTCCACCTGAGGGGAGCCCCATTTCTTTGACTGGGGACACAGAAAGATAAAGTAGGGTAGAGGAGAGCCGAGTAGAGGAGATGGACCCTGTCCAGCTTGAGTCCATTCAAAGTGGTCCCAGCAAACAGACATGGTGGCCCTCAATCTACCACAACGGCAAAGCTGAGCTGGTTCTTCTTAACAAGATTTTAAGAAGAGAAAGGGAAAAGAAAAATGGCACCATTGTTCTATTATTATGTGTGTGGTGAGTGCCATGTAGGCAGTGGATGGACAAAAAGCCCAGCCAGTTCACAAGTACTGGAAAGGTCAAAACAGCCCGACCGGCTACCCTGAGTCGTCTTAGAATACGCTGGCCCGGGTGAGTCCTGAGCCTCACTCCGCATTCAGAGTCAAATATTGTTTGGATTATAATATTAAACTAGGACTAACATGACCCACACTGTTAAGATTATTAAAAGAGTGGAATATTGCACAACTGAACATTTTTCTTAGTCTTCAGAGCCTGAGGGTCATAATTTGTAGGGATCGCTGTGCTGGCGTGGGTACTGATTATTTACTAAGTGCTGACAGCTTCTTCAGTTCTGCACAAGATGGAAAAGAAGTCCCAGTGTCTCCTAAGGGAGTGGGAATATAAGTTAGGCAGGCAAAGAATCCAACATAACATAGACGAGGTGTGGCCAGAAAGTAATCACAGAGGATTTTTTTTTTTAAACAAACCAACAAAAGCCAGAGATAACTGTCCAAGAGAACCTTTCTACACATCTGTCACCTTGGGGCATGGTACAATTAGTTCAAAGACAGGTCTGTTGCTCAAACATTTTTGGCAGTCATCCTCAGACATTGAGACGCAGTGTGGTGTAGAAAAGGAGGCATAAACTTTAAATTCTGACCACGACCAGCTGCACCATCACAGGCAAGTTTCTCAACCTATAAACTCCTCAGCTTCTTCCTCTTATGAAATGGAGCTAAGACACCACACCACAGTTTTTCGAGGACCCGTGAGATAACGCGAAGGGTACCAGTGTTAGAGCGCTCGCCACCAGAGGCAACCATTACCTGTTGTGTCCTTTAAATCTGTCTGGTCTGGTTGATCACAGCGTTTGTTTGATCAGCAGCAGAATTACTCAGCTTGATTACTTCCTCAGTCAACCGACTTAGCTTCTGTGTTAGCTTCCTGGGACTGTTGTACAAAGTACCACACGCCGAGTGGGTTAAACAACAGAAATGTTTTCTCTCCTAGTTGTGGAGTCTAGAAGTCCAAAATCAAGGTCGTGGCAGGGCCGTGTCACTCTCTATAGTGTCTAGTCTTCCCTTCCTCTTCCTAGCTCTGGTGGTCCCTAGCAATCCTTGACATTTCTTGGCTTGTAGACACAGCACTTTGACCTTGTCCATCACACAGCATTCTCCCTGTATGTCTCTGTCTCTATGTCTCTTCTTTTCTCTCCTCTTTCTAAGGATACCAGTTATATAGGATATAGGACCCACCCTAAACTTGCCCTCATAATATGTCTGCATGTTCTTAGCTTCCAGGTGGATGTGAATTTGGGGGGTTCACTATTCAACCGGGAACAGTCCCCAAAATCACAGTACAAAAAACCCAAAGATCTGTACGTTCTTGAGGACATTCCAAGTAATCTGACACGGGTTTTATAAAAGGTAGCAAAAAAGAGGAGTTCCGGATGCATTACAGACAGTGGCAGCTGGCAGCTTTGTTGGAAAATACGGCTTGGCCACAACTGTGATTGATTTGAAGTCATCACATCTGACTCTGTGTATGTATCCTTATGATTTAAAAATTTTACTGAAACCCTCCCTCCCGTCCCTCCGTTAATGTAGAATGGAGGGTGTGCTCGTGCGTGCTTATGCCGATCACGTGACACTCATCACGTGGCACTAGAAGAGCTACTCCTTCAAAGAGTAGTCATCATCATCATCACCATCATCATGAAAGTGGCGTTCTTCCTCTAAATTGGATCTGGCCAAAAATAGATTCAAGCTGAACTACTCCCTTTCCAACCCCAGTCTCCAAGCTCTGTGTAGTTATACAGTTTGCACTTGTAGAAATAGCATAAATTTCTATAGATAGGCAGCACTTAGCTTCTTTTGAGGCAAACAGAAAGTCAAAGATGTTCTCCAGTCCCAGGTGAAACTCTTCCGTGGTACAAAGCAAATTCTGAAGGGAGACAGGTACTAGAAGACAGAAATGACGACAGAACTTGGGTTTTCAAAATGGTGGGGAATTTCCCTGTAGCCAGTGCAGCCAAATTAGCTCCTAACAAAGAAAACTAAGGACTTTGGGACTTGAGGCAGGCTCCAGGAGGCATGGGGTCCTGAGACTCTTCTGAAAAAGAAAGCCAACAGAAAGTTAGCACCAGCATAAATGCGGAGTAGTCCCCCTCAAGGAAGAACCAGAGAACCCCCCTGTAGAGAGTCAGGAAGCACACCGGGGTTGGAGGAGAGTTTTCAACCATCTGGTGTGCTGCTAGCCTGTGGTCTAGACCAAGCTCTGAGCTTCGAAGGACTGGGCTGCATGGAGGTGAGCAGACACGATGATCCCACGCTAAGATCTCTGCGTCTACTGTTTATGGCCATGTCTCTGTGCCATTATCAGAAGGCATAGATCTCAAAAGAAAGGAAGTCCTCATCTGCCCCTGGGTGGCCAGAAGTGTTATAATAATTGTCCAGATCAGCACATTTCCTGGCCTCCCCATGCTAAAATCTAGAGTTCAAGGAGACTTGTCAGAGGCCCTGGTGAAGCAGATAGGTATTCTCAGGGCAGCCACAAGGGACTATGGGACAGAATCAGGCCAGCCGAGTCCCAGCTTTCAGGAAAGCTTCAACCGAGGACAGGCTGATAGTCATGTTGGGGAATGCCCTGCTCGACCTTTGAGCCTTGCCATTTTAGCTATGGAATATTATAGAAACCTTTTCAACGCTTCTCTTCTTTTTAAAAAAATGTTTATTTATTTTTAGGGGGGGGTAGGGGGAGAATCCCATGCAGGCTCCGTGCTGTCAGCATGGAGCCCCACTTGGGGCTCGAACTCACAAACCATGAGATCATGACCTATGCCAAAATCAAGAGTCAGGTGCTCAACTGACTGAGCCATCCAGGTGCCCCTCAACTCTTCTCTCCTTTTTTTTTTTTTTTAGCATGTATGTATTTTTGAGAGAGACAGAGATAGAGCACGAACAGGGCAGGGGCTGAGAGAGAGGGAGACACAGAATATGAAGCAGAGTCCAGGCTCTGAGCTGTCCGCACAGAGCCCGACGTGGGGCTCAAACCCACAAACCGCCAAGATCATGACCTGAGCCAAAATCGGACGCTCAACCGACTGAGCCACCCAGGAACCCCTCAACTCTTCTCTCCTAATAAAGCATTCCTTTGATTCATGCTAGCCAGAGTTATTTATGAGTTGAAGAGTTGAAATCAGCCTCCCACGCAAGCAAGGGAACTATTGTCTCAACTTGCTGGCGGGAGCCCAAAGAAGTGTGTCACTCTCATAAAGTTCCCTGATGCCCTTCTGTCATAATGATCTGTGACCCCAGGCTCACTCTTGAAGAACTTATCTGAAGGAACTTAATCTGGGAAGCAAGGAGAAGTTTTAAAGACTGTAATGCCCGCAAGGAGCGTGGCAAGACTGAGGATTCTAAATTTGAACGCCTGCAGAGGCCAAGCAGGCGACCTCAATACGAGGAGTGGAGCCAGTTCACGAGAGCAGTGGGCACGGAGGGAACACCACGTCCAGGGACAGCAGGGCTCCCAGCTAGCCTGTTGGTGTCATACAGGAATATAAGCCCACAGCCGGTAAGTTTTTAAGAGAAATGTGGCATCTCCCAAACCCAGATGTGATCTGTCCATTTTGAACAGCCTTATTGCAATGTAACTGGCAGACGATACATGGCACAGATTCAAAATGTGCAATTTAGGAGGTTTATATACACGTTCACTTGTGAACCAGAGCTATAATCAAGATAATGAACACATCCACCACTCCCGAGAGTTCTTTTGTATCCCTTTATAATCCAGCCTTCTCACCCTCATCCCCATTCCGGGACAACCACAGATCTGCTTTCTGTTCCTTCAGATTCATTGGCATTTTCTAGAATTTTCCACAAATGGAATCGTATAGTATGTACTTTTTTGGGTCAGGTTTTTTGCATCCGGCATAATAATTTTGAGTCCCCTTCATGGCGTGTGGATCAATAACTCATTCCCTCTTACAGCCGGATAGTATTCTATTATATGCAAACGCCATAATTTGTTTATCCATTCGTCTGTTGATGGATACTGGGGTTGTTTCTAGTTTGGGGTTGAGGCTACTAGCACAAAGTTGCTTTCATGTTTTTGTGTAAGTCTTTGGACATATGCTTTTGTTTCTCTTGGATGAACACCTAGGAGCAGAACAGCTAGGTCGTACAATAGCTGACTATTTGTGTTAACACTTTGTATAGTCAGCCTTCTTAGTTTGAGTCGTTTTTGTAGATGTGCGTATCTCACCGTGGTTTTAACTTGCATTCCCCTAAAGACCAGTTCAGTTGGGCATCTTTCTATGCATTTATTTGCCGTCCTTACATCTTCTTTGGTGAACCGTCTATTTAAATCTTCTGCCTATTTTTATGGGGTTATTTTTGTATTGTTGAGTGCTGAGGGTTCTTTATTAATCTGTATATACGTCCTTCATCAGATTTGTGATTTTCAAATACTTCTTCCGGCCTGTGACTCCTCTTTCATTGTTCTAAGAGTGCCTTTCAAAACCATGAGTTTTCAATTTTGCTAAAGTCCAGCTTTTTTTTTTTTCCTTTCATGGGTCACCATTTTGGCGTTCCATCTGAAGAAAGTTCTGCCGACCCCGAGACTGCAAAGATATCCTCCTCTATTTTCTTGTCTTCCCACCCCTTTCAGGAGCTGGAGCTGATTATTTTATTATTTTTGTTTTGTTTTATTTTATTTACTTACTGTTATTTTGTATTATTTATTATTTTATGATTTATGATTTGTTATTAAGTTCTACGAAAGCTCTGTGTAGGTCAAACGAGACACATTTAGGGCTCCAGGTAGCCCGGGAGCCACCTGTTCACAGGTTTTTACTTGCCGCATGGCCCCTCCTGTCCCTAATTTTGTATCATGCAAGGCCGAGAAGGCCCTGGCTTCACTTTCCCATAGCACAGCATCTTTCACCAGCAACTCTGATGAATCTTGCTCAGAATCATCTCTTCCTTACACAGAAGATCAATGCCTTAAAAAAAAAAAAAAGACATATTGGGATGTCTGAATGCTTTTATTGAGTACTGAGAAGAGATGATGGCTTGGCTGTCCTGAGCTGGGGTCTGCTTGGAGCTCTGGCCGTCCGAGACTGACTTCCACTGGCACAGTGTGTTAGCCGTCTGTCACGTTGGCCAACGTGGTGGGCGTGATGGGGCCAAGAGGATGGGGCGGAGGGACACCAGACTCTTCTGTTTAAATATTGCCTTCAGGTAAGTAGGGTCAGTGCCAGTTGGGGCCTTTGATTCTTCAGCGCTATCTCAGAACTCAAAGAGAGGATTTCAAAAGCACCCGACTAATTATACATCCTTCCCTTCACACTGACTCCCCGGCGTGGTGTTTTTAATATACCGGGAGAGATAAAATTCTGGCCCTGGGCAGATGTTAAAAGCATTTTTTTGTTCTCAACAGAGTAACAGTATTCTTAGCCCCCTCTGGCATCGTTCTGGAAATCCACACATGACGCAGGAAATTAGTTGTCTCATGTCCAAACACCGTTCACAAGAACGGTTTTCAAAAATGGTAACCAGACACTTGTAAAATGCCCGGTGCCGCTCAGAATACATGGTGTGTACGAAGAGTGTAGAAGCTTGAGAATGTCACCTCCTCTGCCAGGCAACGTGTAGTGCTCTCAGAGCAGCAGGTGGCTTATCCTCCCTCTGAAGCCATTTCCCTGCTACTGTGTTCATTTCACAAAAAAGTACAGAAAATCCGGAGGGCTAACAAGAGGTGCAATGTCCCCAGACTTGCAGCGAGTCGACAGTGAAGTCCCGAGGACCCGAGAACGTCACGTACATCAGCCTCTTTGCATTTCTTTCTGCAGGGAGTGCTAGTCTTTGACCGGTTCATCATAGCCCAAAATGAAGTTGGTCCTTGCCATTCATCCAACGTGGGCAGGCTTGAAATCTAAATAAATGTAAACTGAGGAATAGCTAACCTAGCGAACTGCATTCGAGCAGGACCTGAAATAACCATCAAGGGATCTGTCGATTACCTTAAGGATTTCCTCCACTTCCCTCACAGAAAGAATCCTCAAAACACAGGAATTTGGGGCTTTTTCTTGCCCTAAAATATGTAGAGGGATGAGGGTTTGGCTAGAAAGAAATGGACTGCTTCTTATTTAGTAGAAAACACGTCACTTACCACAGTAAAAAGCAGTCATTCCATTGGAGGTTACTTCCATTGGTTCCGGGTGACTTGGTCCAAGGAGGAAAGCACCAGCCTTGAGTGTTCCAGACCCGGGCTTGAATAGCAGCCCTGTCGCTTGCCATCTGCATGGGCTTGACCAAGTGTCCGGACCTCTCTGAAACTCAGCACTGTCACACACAAACGGGGCTTCTGACAGGCAGCCCAGAGGGTTGCTGTGTAAATCCGACTACGCTTCAAGAGCCAAGCAAGGTCATGGCCGTCCCGCCTCTGTTCTCACAGCTCTGCAAACTCTGCCATACCCTCGCCACTGGGTTTCCTAATTGCTTATTCCGTCTTCTGACTTTGCCCAATATTCCATCAGGGCAAGGACCAGGTTTTGCTCGCTCACCTCTGCAGTATCCGCCTGACCCACCTCGTACAGAGGAAGCATTCAATACACGTTTCTTGAAAAGAAAGCAAAGAGGAAGGAAGAGGGAAAGAGGTTGGTTAGAATAGTGATTACATGATTAAAAGCGGAGACTTTGGAGTCAGACTGGATTTCAGATCCAAACCCTGTGACTCACTGGCTTTTCCCTCAATAGAGAAAAGATAACTATCTGCCTTGAAGAGTGGTAAGGGCTATGGGATTATTTCGCCAAGGGTTTAGCCGAGTGCTCAGCACACGGCAGGTGTTGAGTGCACGTTATTCCGTAGTATTCCATATAGTAGTATGTAATTATAGGTTATAGTATTATAGAGCTCAGCCGGACTCATCATAAATCTGATGGACACTTTGCAATTGTTTGGGTAACAGTTGCCGAGGTCCTTGCTGGAGGAAACTGGCATGGAAATTACCTTCTGCCATCACTCGAGATACGTTGTGGATAATCGGCACTCCCTTTATGCAGAAGAAGGTAGACTGCCACTGTCGTCTGCAAGCCTGATCCTCGTGGCGGGTGAAATTCTAACCTATCCAAGAGACATTTGAATGGCACGGGATGAAGGCTTTCAGGGGCCGACCAGATCCTGCCCTCCAGGAGCTGGGCAATTGCTAAATCACTATAAGGAAAGGCAGCACGTGGTCAAGGGCTCCCACCAAAGGCCAGACGATGGTCTGGACCCCGGGGAGTGAGGAAGGTAACCTGCTGATTGGGAGAATGGGCTGTGGGTGCAAACTGTGGTCCCACCATTTAGCAGCTGACAGAAGCTTCCTTTCCTCCTCTGCAGTGAGAGCACTTTGAGGATCCACCTTGCAGAATGGTGGTAAGCATTAAGTGATAATACTCATGGCAGGGTTGACATCTTCCCAGTAAGTTCTCAATAAATATCAGCCATTATTGTCACGGCTGTTACCCTTATCCGGCTAGCATTACTTTAACGGGATAAGAGTGATATTATTACAGGTATTAATATATAGCATAGTAACACTGCCAGCATTTTAAAACTAGTATATTATTCAGGTCTCTATATTATGTAGGTAATATTATAACATTAATTCGGATAAAAGAGTATCATAATACTATTTGTAACATGGTAAGTGCTTCCTGGAGAATTCAGCATTCAAGCTAAATCTCGAAGAATGGGTAGCATTGAAGCACTATTTGGCTCTTTGGAATGAAAACAGGTGTTTTTATCTGATGCTTGTCCAAGCCTCTACTGAGTTCCAAGTTTTGTATTCTGCAGTGTGTGAGACCACTTGAGAAAGGCTTTGTTACCCAAGGGTTCGCGGGGAGAGGCCTGGACCCCCGAATGGTCAGGGCTGGAGACGAAGGAATACACACGTTCAGCACAAGCTTCCCGGTCTGCCACCTCCCCATAGTTGGCCTGACTTAGCCGCCCTGACATCCCTCAAGAGCACAAAGGGAGGTGCTGATCGGAGCACTCAACACACTGTCAATATTCGCCTTCACAGTCAGTGTATTATTAGTATTTATGTTGAAAACAAATTCCCCTTTGGGACTCCAGCTCGACTCTATTGGCGCCTGGTGGATCCTTTAATATTTAAGTTCTGCCATCTTCAAAGATGTACATCAGAGTCTTTCCTGAGGCTGAGGACTGAATGTTCTCGCACCTGGGAATTTCCCTTGTGGCCAGAAAACATGAAGGGGGGGGGGGGATGCCTCATGCATAAAAGAAATGGTAAAGGGGAGAAGAGCCAAAGGGAAGGGAGGTATGTCTCAAGGTCTAAAAACCACACATAAAGACTGAAATTAGCCCACATCCATTCCCTTCCCTCCATTCCCATTAGAAGCTTATAGAACAGTGTGTGTGTGCATGTGTGTGTGTGTGTGTGTGTGTGTATACATGTGCGTGTGCACATGTGGGCATTAGGAAGAACACATAAATCAAAGCTGAAATTTGCATGGACTTCTCAGAAAATGTTTCATGAAATTTGTTTGTAAAACAAATCTAAGGCAGCTATTCTCAAGCTTTAATGAGCACAAGAACCACCCGGAGAGCTGTTGAAAATGTACGTTTCCACCCCCACCGAGCCTGACTCAGTGGGTCCAGAATGGAAGGCTGGAATCTGCATTTTTCGTAAGCACCCTATGTAATTCTGATGCAAATGGCCCTTGAACCACTCTGAAAAATGCTGGCCTAAGGTTTATGCTTTTCTCTCTTTACATTTTTTTTTTCTGTCCCTTGTATTTGGGGATGACTTTTAACTATTTTCCCCAGTTTTCTCCCTAAGCATAAAATTCCCCTCATTTGCACCGGTGGATTTCCAACCCCCTCCCCCAACCCATTTGGAAACTTCGTATTCTCTGAAAGCTGAAGTGACTCCTTACTGAGTAGGGCAGGGGCAGATGTAGTGGAGAATGCTGTATCCTGGACCTCAGCGGGACAGTGACAGAAACTATCAGAGAGGTTTCCTCATGAGGGATTACCCCACCAGGAGTAGTTTAAATGGAGGGAAGTCAGCTGAGCTGGGTCTCCTCTGAGACGCCCTTCCCTGTGAACTTGAAAGCTATGTGGTCAGCTTCTGCACGGACCATGTGGCTGTAGAAACAGCAGTGTGTGCCATGGGGAATCCGGGGCTCTGGCTTGCTACATGTAATCAGCTGTGTACAATTGCTGGGCGGACCACAGGGACCCGGGCAAGGGACCCAGTCAAGAGGCAGATAACCCGGGAGCCTCCCTAACATGCTCTCCTGGGATGTGCCCTTCGTTGGCTTCCGGCTGAGCGGCTCAAGCACCTATCCTGGAGGAAGAAACTTGGTGGCATGAATCACAATGTCCCTTGTGCTCTCTCTGCATTTGAAGATGAATAAATTCTGCTCGGGGATGAGGCGGTGGGAGGTGGAAGGAAGGACCCTGGGTAGCAGGAGGACACGGGGGCCCTCGGAAGGAGCACACCACAGACTGCAGGTGCGGGGAAGGAGAGATTCTGAACTTAGTGACTCTCCTCAGAAGAAATTTGAAGACCGAGAAGTGCTCTTCTCTGGGAAAGTTGTCACAAAACCGTTGAGGCAATGGTTAAGCCCCTAGCTCTGTGACCAAGTGGCTGAGCGCTGCTCTTTTAATGTCTCCGGATTTCGGTTTCCTCCCTCTGTGAAATAACAGTACTGGAACCAATGGTTTCTATGACCCCTTCCAGCTGTCACATCCCAAGAATGAATGTCTTTCCCGAGCTCTGCCCGACAAGTCTCTTAGAATTATCTTCAGTGATGATCTGTAGTAGCTGAAAAGTCAGTTGTCCATTACTGTATAACAAACTACACCAAAACTCGGGACCCTAACATAAAATAAAATAAAATAAAAACCATTTTATTTTGCTCGCCATTTTGTGGGTGAAGCATTGGGGAAGAGCGTGGCTGGGTGACTCATCTCTGATTCCAGCCGGGGCTGAGGATCCATTTCTAGGATTCTGGCATGACATCTTCAATCACCTGCCTGATGCCATAGTGCGCTGCTCACTGTCCGTCTCCCACCCTGCCTCCCTTTTGCCCCTCTCCCTCCACCTCTCTCTGTCTCCATACTTGGCACCTCATCCTCCAGGGCTCCCCGGGTGGCTTGTGCTTCTCACAGCATGGCAGCCTCAGGGTAGTCAGACTTCCCACGCGGACCCTCGGCCACATTCCCACGGGCGAAGTGCGAAACTGCTCGTCCTCTTGAGGGCGAGGCCCAGAGCTGACACGGTGTCACTTCCATCGGTTAAACATCACAACTCTTACTGACTTACACCTGGTTACTTACAACGAACTCTGTTGGTTAACTGTCACACCACTATTGGTTAACTCTGTTAGTTATCTCTGTTGGTTAAACAGCACAACTCTGTTGGTTAACTCTCTTGGTTAAACAGCACAACTCTGTTGGTTAACTCTGTTGGTTAACTCTATTGGCTAAACAGTCCAACACTATTGGTTAACTCTGTTGGCTAAGCATCACAACTCTGTTGGTTAACTGTTGGTTAAACATCACAGCTCTGTTGGTTAACTCTGTTGGTTAAGCACCACAACTTTACTGGTTAACTCCGTTGGTAAAGCAGCACAAGCCAACCCAGACGTGGGTGGAGGGCTAGACCTGCTGCTCAATGGGAAGAGTGTCAGAGAACTTCCGGCGATCCTTCACCTACCACAGTCAGCATTTAAATAGAAAATAAAAGTTAATTCCCAACATCATGAAATCTACTCAGCACCAATGATTCGAAAATAAAAGCATTTATTTGTTTCACAAGATTCTGAAGATGTAGCCTTCTTAAAACCAGAAGGCTGTTGTGGATATCCACAGAATGTTCTGGGGACTTTTCATACCCAGACGAGAAGCTGATCGCTGAGGAAGGTCAGAAGACATTGTATACTGACCAAAAGTCATTTTTAAATAGGAACTGATAGCTATTCAAAACAAACAAAGACTCATTTTAGTGTAATTGACTTTTATCTTCCAAAACATTGAGTCCTTGGCTCTTTCAGAAAGAACGGCCAGGGAAATGCTAAGAAGTATCCAGTAACTCTGTCTACAGACCATTGATACTGAGGGCCACTTCATGGGGCCTGGGCTAAGCTCAGTGCCCAGTGCTCTGCTTATGGTGCCCAGGGTGACGCAGATGCCACCCATGCAGCCTATATACAAACACATCTTTGTTGCTCCCGAGGCAGCAAATTCTTTACCATGAATAATCTACTGCAACAAACGCTCCCTTTAGTTCCTTCACAGTCTTGAGAGTATTTGGGCTACTGAGAGATGAGAAATCAGCACTCAACAGGATTTAAATGCTAGAAATGGTCCCTTTAAGCACAACTACAGAAAAGAAAGGGAACCACACCATTAGTCCTACAGGTACAGGAAGAGGAACAAGCGAATGAATTGGGGCCATTGATACAAAATGCCACAGCGGGGGCTCCTGGGTGGCTCGGTCAGTGAAGCGTCCTACTTGATTTCTGCTCAGGTCATGATCCCACCGTTGTGGGATCAAGTCCCGCGTCAGACTCTGCACTGAGTACGGAGTATTGTCCCTATGGGCACAATTTTTCTCCCAGGACACAGCGGGCAATATCTGGAGACAGTCTCGCGTCTGGTAGGTAGCGGCCAGAGGTGCTGACCATCCTACAATGCACAGGACAGCTCCCCAACGACAAAAATGACCCGGCCCAAAACATGCATAGTGCCGAGGTCAAGAAAATCTATCTTAGAGGTTCACAGCACCCCATTCCACGCAGAGGAAAGCAGGCCACTAGATTCAAGATTCTCAGTCACCTTCAGCCTCTTGGATGTTTCTACCACACAGCATCACTTCCCTCTCCTGCCCTCTAGCCCAGGGTTTTATCTGGGAGTGGGGTGAGCAGGGGGTAGGGACATGGACACTTCCCTACCTTGCTCCGCCTATCTCTCCCGTCCCCACGCCTCACTGGGGGTTCAATGGCGAACTTTCTGTGTGTCAGAAATTTCCCCCACGTGGTCAGCTCCTCCTTTTCAAGATGCCTTTTGCCCTGGGACCTCCTCTGGGGCCTCGATGCTGAAATAAGTGAGGGGAGAGAAACCAACTGCCCACTGGGCAAGATAAACTGAGAGGTAGTTCAGAAATACTCTATTGTACTTTTATGAATATTTATAAATATTATATAACCAGCTACTTTTCTTATGCCAGGCAGAGACTTGATAAAATGTGCATTGAATGGAATTGCTTACACCATAAAGAATTTATTACTACCCCAAAACCACAACACAGTTTCTTGGAGGGGCGTCCTCTTTCCTAGGTGGACTCCTTTCTAGCAGAGTTGGGCTCTTCTCAAAATTCCACTCTACACAAAAGCACATTCATAAAACCGGAGCGGAGGGCCCGGGATCTGACCTTCACCAGGTCTTGTGTGTACCTCTGGCCACCGCTTCCCTCCCTCGGGCCTGAGCGCCACCTGCAGCAGCTGAGGCCACCCAGAGCCCACCGAGGCAGAAGTTCCGGGTGACCCCTGCACAGGCTCCGGAGTGGGGCCCCTGAGGGGGGGGACGCTGGCTCACACCTGCTGGACGATAGGAGCAAGGCACGTTACTTCACCTCTCTGAGCCTCAGTTTCTTTAACTGCAAAATGGATCAGTGACAATATCGACCACGTAGGGGGTTTTAGACAGCTCGGGCTCCCATAACAAGACACCACAGACCGAGTGGCTTAAACAACAGAAATGTATTTTCCTGCAGCTCTGTAAGCTGGAATCCTGAAGTGAAGGTGCCAGCATGGCTGGTCTCTGATGAGAACTCTCTTCTTGTCTTGCAGGCAGACAGCCTCCTTCTTGCTGTGTCCTCCCCCGGCCTCTCCTCTGTGCATAAGCAGAGAAGAAACGCGCGTGAAAAAGAGAGAGAGAGAGGAGCACCTGGGTGGCTATCAGTTGAGTGTCCGACTCTTGATTTCAGCTCAGGTGTTGATCCCTGGGTCGTGGGATCTAACCCTCTGCTGGGCTCCGAGTTAAGGGTGGAGCCTGCTTGGGATTCTCTTTCTCCCTCTCTCCTTCTGCCTCTCCCCTGCTCATGCTCTCTCTCTTTTGATAAGATAAGATGATAAGAGAAGAGAAGAGAAGAGAAGAGAAGAGAAGAGAAGATGGGCTGGGATAAGATAAGATAAGATAATAAAGAGAGAGAGAAAATTTGTGTCTCCTTCTCCCTTTATAAGGACACCAAGCCCATTGGGTCAGGTCGCCACCCTTATGACTTCATTCATCTTAAATACCTCCTAAAGGCTCAATCTCCAAATATCCTCACGTCAGAGGTTAAGGCTTCAACGTAGGACATGAGGGGGGCAGAGAGACACAATTCGGTCCATAGCATAGGGTTTCTTGAAAGATTAAACGAGATCATTCCTGTAAAGCATTTGAACTAGTAAGCCCTCAATAATGTCCGCTATTATCGTTTCTGCTGCTGCTGTTAACCCAGAGCACACCATCTGACCGGGACCACCAGGTCTACTATTCGATGCCCACGTGGACAGTTGACTGAGCAGGGACTAGGGAAGGGAGACACGTTGCTGACAGGCAATGCCAGACCCACCAGGCGCTGGAAAGAGCCCACGGAAGGTCCCGTGTGTGGCAGGAAGGAAGAGGTACCTTGTGAAGGGAACCGGGTCACCACCACTGACAGAAAGCAGCACGCATCGATTTATTCTGCACACACAACAGCCGCCTCGTATTTAACAGCGACTACGTGCCGGCCACTGTATGTGCCTTCTCCCTGCTAACTCTCTCCCGGCCACCTCCGCGGATGGGGAGATGGAGATGCAGAGGAGTTAAGTGGCCTTGCCAAGGCTACACGGTTGTTAAGTGGCTAAAGCTTCACTTAATTCCGAGGCTGTTGGATCCCCAAAGTCACGCCCTTCCCTCCTGGGCGGAACTGTCTCGTGTGCAAGCTCAGTGCCTTATGCCTAGAGCTTAGGAGATATTATCCCTTCCCCAGAGATCATTTTTAATCAGAAAAAGGAGCTGGTCTCTAGCAACGTGTTGTCGCTGAAGCCAACGTGTAGCATCGGCCCTTGCGGCATTTTGAAGGGGCTGGAGATTTTATCTATTTGCCCTTAACCGTACCGAGCAGAGCGTCAATATATGAATTTGAGAGATAAAAGGATTAAGGACACTGTGTTGGTTGGCTCTAACTTGTTCCTGCTGAAGTGGGTCACTCCAAAATCCAGTGGATTAAAAGAGGAAGCACGTATCCTTGCTCACAGGCTGGGTATTGCTGGGCTCAGCTCCGCGGCTCAGTCAGTTGACTGTCCGACTCTTGGTTTCGGCTCGGGTCGTGAGGTCAAGCCCCGTGTCAGGCTCTGCACTGACAGTGTGGAGCCTGCTTAGGATTCTGTCTGTCTCTCTCTGTGTCTGTCCCTCCCCGATTCTCTCTCTCTCTCTCTCTGTCTTTCAAAATAAATAAATAAACATTTTTTTAAACAAAGAATTGAGGCCAATAATTCCATCTACCAAAGACATGTTCTGATTTGGGGGCTGGCTAACAGCCAGAGGGAATGGAGTGGTAAGGAGATCTAGAAAATCCCACCAGCTTTCAAAAGATTTGCCGTAAGAACTCTGCCTATGAATAAAACACCATAAATCTCCCTACGGTTCTTCAACCAAAATACCGAAAGACAAACGCTCCCGGCGTGCCACTTTCCTTTTCCTCTTCCTCAAGAAGGCTGCAACGCTGTAGGAAGCCAGAATATTAGGCGAACCCGGCGAGCGAGAGCGATCCCTCCAGTCTCAAGTTTCAAGCATCTACGAAAGTAGCTTTTGGCAAATGTCTGTGAAAAATGGGTCCCTCTGCCTTTGAATCTCTGAGTCCCCATTTGGTATTTTATCTACACCCCCGTAATCTACACACACACACAGACACCAGCCTAACTGCCCGACAAATAGGCACAAGCGTGCTAATGAAACAAGAGACGTAAATCTGAGAGGGGCGCGGCCGGATTTTATTGCAGAAAAGTCAGGGTAGGCCCCCAGGGGCGTCACGTCACTGGCTACAGCTGCTTTCACACTTCGTCGTGGGGGTTCGGCAGTTCCGAGAGGTGCGGTTCGTTTTGAACCAGAGACGTGGTTCCAGTGGAAAACTGGGCTGGTCTGTCTTTCCAATACAGATTCTCCCCTGGCATCAGCTTCCGTTTTCTCCCTTAGACAAGCTCCAGGGCACTCATTATTCCATTTCCAGGAAGCTAGGACACTGAACGAGCTCTTTCGAGGGGTCCACGCAGTGTCCGGGTAGCGTCCTGTTCCCAATCTGTTACGAGCCGTAGGAAAATCCTCCGTGTAGCGTAGCACACAGATCAATACCCACACGCCTTTTAGTGCCAGACTATGGGGCCCACAAAGCTGTGCGGCCCTGAACTGCAGTCGGCAAAGCTTACGATCTCCTGACGTCCGGGTGCTGTCGCTGGGCGGTGGAAGGTGACCAAGGAGGCGAACGGTATACACTCTCCGCCAGAAATTCGTTCATTAGGTTCAGAGCTTCGGCGACTTTACCTGCAGCGTAACTGGGGAGCTGGTGGGGGGGTGGGTTACGAGTTTGGGGCTTAGCTTCTAAAAACACAGATCGAAATCAGATAACATAACCGATTTAGAGCCCATTGCAATGCATTTTATCCTGTTCTTTTGCCAAAAAGCGCCTTATCTGAGCTTGCTTTCCTTTTTATTTTTCTTTCTAAGCCTCAGAAATATCTCATCTCGGGTCAGGAAAAAAAAAGCACAGACCAAGCAGGCTCAAAAAGAGGGCAGTGACCGCACTAGGTGCCCTCACTGCGCCGGAGAAGCGTGCGTCCAACTTCCGCCCGCTCTCAGCGCCGGACAGACTCAGTCCGGTGTGGCCCGGCCAGCCTCGCATTCGGGAATGGGGGGAGATTTTTTTTTCCCCATGAACATATGGACTGTGTTCATGTTTAGGAGGCAGTTAAGTTCAGAAAGGAAAAGAGAAAATGAAGTTAAGGTACACCACTTTTTACTCTATCAAAGCCGAGTTCCGTTTTGTGCGTGCGCTATTAATACACCGTCCCTGGGTATTTAAAAATAAATAGTCTTGGGGCGCCTGGGTGGCGCAGTCGGTTAAGCGTCCGACTTCAGCCAGGTCACGATCTCGCGGTCCGTGAGTTCGAGCCCTGCGTCAGGCTCTGGGCTGATGGCTCGGAGCCTGGAGCCTGTTTCAGATTCTGTGTCTCCCTCTCTCTCTGCCCCTCCCCGTTCATGCTCTGTCTCTCTCTGTCCCAAAAATAAATAAACATTGGAAAAAAAATTTTTTTTAATAAATAATCTTTTAAAGCGTAAATAAATAAGCCCTGGTGTCCGATGCGGCCATTCTTAAATTTGGGGTGCGTGAGAATCCCACTGGGAGTTGTTAAAAAACCCAAATTTCAATACAGCAGGCCCAGAGAACAACCCAGGAAACTCCTTTTGTTAAGCTTTATTTATTTATTTAGAGAGAGAGAGAGCAAGGGAGGGACAGAGAGGGAGAATCCCCAGCAGGCTCCGCACCGCCAGCACAGAGCCTGGCACGGGGCTCGAACCCACGAACCTTGAGATCATAAGCCGAGCCAAAGCCGAGAGTCAGACGTTTAACCAACCGAGCCACCCAGGCCTCCCCTCCCAGCTATTCTTTAAAGGGAACCAGGAGAGTTTACACCCTTCTCCGTGTGCATAAAGGTATATAGAGCCCAGAGGTGGAGAGTCTCAAATACCACTCTTATGCATGTACACCCTCTTCCGTAAGCTCAGAAGAATAAGAAAAATCATCTGTGCCTGCAGAACAGTTAGCCCAGAGGAGACTCAATCATGGCAAACGATACAAAATAAATAACCTTGCGCACACATATGTATGTTGCATGTGACACAGTTAGGAAACCACAACTTGATTTAGGAGATTTTTTTGGAACAGACCCATTAAGATGTAACTGGGGACTTGGATATAAGCAGCACAGTCCCCGCCCTCAAATACATTATTTTCCAGGAGTGGAGATCATGTTCCCCCCCAAAAGTCAGGACGTAAAGCAAAGGGGGAGACATGCACTCAATGAAGAGCATACAAGACCAGTGTAAATAGAAGAGAGGACCCCGAATCTCCCCACGGACAGAGGATAGGCGGGCATCAGGGAAACTTTGGTGACCATTTTGAGTTCGGTCCAAAGATCATGTGATTTTGACAGAAGACATGAAAACAAGCAAAAGTTCAGAGGCAAAACAGTTCGGGGTCACACTGGGGAGGGGGTCCCAGCAAGTGAGCAGGAAGCTATCGGTGATAGGTGAGGGAGAGGAGCCAGGTTGGTCCAGTTTGGGAAGGCTTTCCCTGCTGGGCCCACGTGTTCGGGCTTCATTCTGTAGGTAATAAAGGGCCACCCAGGTCCTTGGTCCCAAGAAGCTCCAATCCCTAATCCAATCCCTGTGGCTTTCAGAGTCCTTGGGCTGAGTCCGCAGGCACCCAGGCACATACTTTGTGCCTCACAAGTTCAGCTGCTGGGCTTTCTGGAAGGCCCATGGAATGCTGAGCCAGGTAACAGGTAACCGCATTTGCTTGTTTATAGGTCATATCGAGAGCACAGGAAGAAGGATTTCCAGCTTTACAAAAACGACACTATCCTATGCACCACGGAGCTGGGGGCATGGCTCTCACTAACCCCAGGAGCTTCTAGACTACACCTTCTTCACAGGGCCAGCCCTTGGCTATCAGGTCAGGGATGGGCAGAGCCAACAGACTGGCTCCATCTAAGCTATCCTCAGTCTTTGAAATTACTAAGTAATTGCTCAAGGAAAGCTATAAACATGAAAGGCAGCTTTCAAACAAGATGAAAGGTATAAACAGAAGATGGCACAATGAGGGACAGACATCCCTTGGACGAGGAGAGCCTGAGGATCAAACTAGCAGAAGGGACCTTTAATAAAAGTTTCACGTGCTGGGGAGCAGGTTCTGTATACCTGGGGCTGCATTTCTCAAACTGTGTTCCGTGAGACACCCCTGGGTTCCCTGAGGCAATATTAGGTGTTTCATGAGAACAACGCCATAGTATAAAAAATTAAAAACTTGGGAAATTTCAAAAAATTCCAGCGTCTCCAGTGAAGTTTCCAAATTCCCCTGCAGAGCATCACATTGCTTTGAGTACTAAAGACAAAAAAAATGTATTTGACTTTGGTCAACCCAGATTTTCCAAATAAACTTGTTTTATTTGGGGACCTATTTATTTATTTTTAATAGCATATCTGCTCCATTTCATGGGTACCTAGGTATTCTACAAGTACTTACCACGTAGCGGGTATTGTTCTAAACATTTTACAAAATCTTAGCCCACTCAATCCTCCTAATAGACCTTCGAGGTACATAGTATTGGTTTATTCTACAGATGAGAAAACTGAGGGATACGGGGGGCAGGGGAGACGAAGGTTAAGCTGCCCATGTCATCCAGGCCACAAGGCTCCCCAATTCAAGCTTTAAACATTTTTTTAACGTTTATTCATTTTTTGATAGAGAGAGAGCATGAGCAGAGCAGAGGCAGAGAGAGAGGGGGACACAGAATCCGAAGCAGGTTCCAGGCTCCGAGCCGACAGCCCAGAGCCCGACGCGGGGCTCGAACTCACGGACCGCGAGATCGTGACCCGAGCCGAAGTCGGACGCTCAACCGACTGAGCCCCCCGGGCGCCCCAGTTCCAACTTTTAAACCAGTACGGGGAACGCAGTGTGGAAGATACAATGTCCCAGAGGGCCGTCGTGAGAAAGGGCACGGAGGAGCTCCCTCCTCTACTTGTGCATCTCTGCTCTGGTTTAAACAAACGCTCGCTGTCACAATGGGCCAGAGGCAAAGGTGTAGGAGACACGTTAGCCCGCCCAGGCCTAAAGTGCCACCGGATGCTGCCAGATGGCTCCACACATCAAGGAACCGTGTGGACTCGGACATACGTTGAAGCCAGACTCAGGGTCATAAATCCCAGACTGGTCCCACGGACGGGACTTTTAGGAGCATCGTCCATGCCTCTCAGTTTACAGCCAAGTGAGGAACCTGGGCCTGAGAGAGGGGGCACCCTGCCCGAGGGCTGGGTTACAGCTGGGCTCCTGTTTCCTGGTCTAGGACTTCCTCCTACGTGTAACCCCATCGCTGCTGATTTTAAAGATTGAGAGCGGCTGACCCTGAGCCACTTGATGTCAGAAGCAACCACAAATCAGTCTCTACTGACACAGGGTGAGCACAGGATGCCTCAGCCCAAGAGCACGACCCGGCTGCCTCTTCACCCCCAACCTCTGCATCTGGTTTCCTTAAATGAGGGTGGGGGGTGGGAATCAAAAGAACCAGCATGCTTTTCTTAAGAGCAAAGTAGCTTGTACCGCATAGGATTCCCCACGGGTAAGACTCCAAAGCACAGGACAGGCTGAGATTTCTTAATGTCTCCAAAAGTCTCCTGCCGGCCACAGCAGGTAGACACGTCATGCCACGCTCGTTGGAGGAAGGGAGCGGCTGAGTCCACGAGAGGTAAGAGATGAGCCCCCTATAGAGCTGGCATGGGTGGGAAGACGAGGGAGCCACCCCCACAGCCGCAGGAGCTGCCAAAGTCCCGGTAAAGGAGCTCATGTCCTGCCCCCACACATGTCACTGTCACCGAGCCAGGCCTGCCAGGTCTAAGAACAGGAGCTCTTAGAAAAAGCTCCTGGCACCGTTCTCTGCCTCCCCTTCCAAGCCCTGAATCAGACCAGGCAGAGCCAGGGCAGGCCTGCCACTTAGCCCCGCAAGCCCTTCTTCTGCCCTGGACCAGACCCACCCCAGACCTCGCTGCTCGGTATGTAACGCGGATGGCTGCACACAATACGGCAGACGCGGCCGACTTGACATCTTCGGCTCTGAGCTGAGCTTTCGGGGCCGTGAGCTATGACCTGAGAAGATGGAAAATAAGCAAGCGTGGATGTGCGGAAGCGAGTAAGGAAGACGGGAGGGGAGAGCACACAGGCGGAACCCTATGCCCGACCAACTCAAAGCACAAAGCGTTCACGGCATACGAGGGAAACAAAAGTCTTAGAATATGGGGAAACGAGAAAGGTCGGTGTGAATTCGAAGAGCCTCGGTATCACAGCACGTGAAAGAAACTCCACTTTACGACATGTGGGCTCGTGCAACACACTCGCCAACAGGTAGAGGGAAGACAGAGTTAATCCATCCTTCAAGTCCCACCTCCCCCCGAAAAATCTTGCCTCATCTCCGCAATCCACACGGACCTCCCCTTTCTGTGCCGTGGCCTCCAAGTGCGTCGCTTATGTTTGTCTTGTCTCCATGGGTCAGGTCAGGGTGGAGACAGCAAGCGAGTGGACAGCCAAGGACTCAGACCTGGCTCCCAGTCTCGGTCGAGCCGCCAAGATCAGAACAGATGGTGGATGAGAAGTCCAGGTCTGCGAAAGAGAAAGAATGAGCCCTTCCTCTATGTTCAGAGCAGATAATCAGTTGAAAAATCTAAGGACACAAATACACCCTGAGGAATTAAACAGAAATCTAAGATGAAGACAGGAAAGATCCAGAGGCCAGCAGGTCAGAGAAGTTAAAGGAAGAGCACCAAGGAGCGGAAACACCAACCCCAGGGCTGACCCCGGGCAAATGCCCTTGTCCCTAGGCCCTTGTTTATGATCACACCTCCTACAACCAGTTAGTCATCCCTGGCCCAGAAGGAGACGGGCCCAGGGGTGGTTATGATATTTGGAAGGGGCGGTTGGGCAGTGTTGAAGAGGCAGTGAGCCACTGCCCTCCACTCTTGATCAGGACGCTTGAAAGATGCGAGGAATGGACGAACCCATCTCTTACATCCGCGGGACAACATCGGTGTCATAAACTCTTATCCCCTAGCGCTTCGCTGTATCGCGCGCCTGATCAAAGATGTCTTAAGAGATGAGTGATTCTAAAAAAACAGCCACTGTGGAAGGCAGTGTGGGGTTTCCTCAAAAAATTAAAAATAGAAATATCATACGATCAAGCGTTCTTCTACAAGGTACTTACCCAAAGAAAACGAAAACACTAAGTCAAACACTAATTCACCTCGTTGTTTACGGCAGCATCATTTGCAAGAGCCGAAATATGGAAGCAGCCCAAGCGTCCATGGACTGATGGATGGATAAAGAAGATGTGGTGTGTATATACAATGGAACACTGCTCAGCCGTGTCATTTGTGACACCATGGATGCATCTAGAGGGTATGACGCTAAGTGAAACAAGTCAGTCCGAGAAAGCGCTCTACGATTTCACTTACATGGGAATCTAAAAAGCAAAACCAACAAATAAACAAATAAAAAGTGGAATCAGACCTATAAACGCAGAGAACAAACGGATGGCCGCCAGAGGGGGGTGGGTTGGGGGGCGGGGCAAAATGGGGGGAGGGGACTGGGAAACACAGGCTTCCAGTTGTGGAAGGAATCGGTCACAGTCATGGGATCGGGAATATGGTCAATGGTAGTGTATGATGACAGATCATAGTACAAAGTGTTGCAGGATGACAGGTCCTAGCTGCACGTGTGAGCACAGCCCCACACAGACTGTTGAACCACCATGTTGTGCACCTGAAATTAATGTAACACGTGCGTCAACTACACTCAAACATTTTTTTTTAAAAAAAGAAAGAGGGGCGCCTGGGTGGCGCAGTCGGTTAAGCGTCCCACTTCAGCCAGGTCACGATCTCGCGGTCCGTGAGTTCGAGCCCCGCGTCGGGCTCTGGGCTGATGGCTCAGAGCCTGGAGCCTGTTTCTGATTCTGTGTCTCCCTCTCTCTCTGCCCCTCCCCCGTTCATGCTCTGTCTCTCTCTGTCCCAAAAATAAATAAACGTTCAAAAAAAAGAAAATTTTAAAAAAAATTTAAAAAAGAAAAAAAAAGAAAGAGACTCCAAGAGTGTGATAATCTTAATTAGCAAAATAAAGATCCAATGAGCAGCGAATCCTAACATTTTCTTCTTACTTATATCGTTCAGCCGGTGACTGTAATAAGCGTCTCTGTTGGGCCTTTCCTAGAAACTGAAGCTGGCTATTTAAAAAGCGACATAATCCATTTTGAAACAAACCCAAAAAGGCATGCAAATTAGTGTTTGGACTGTAATTACGGGAGAGCTCAGCCACTGGGGCCTTGTCTGGACCTTTTATGCAGCACATCCTCGTAACTCTAGTGCTTTCGAGTTTGGTCCAAGGGGAAAAGCCACGTACCCATTATCTCTGTTTGACCATCACCTATGGTTTCATACTCTGCTTGTAAAGCCTGATTTTATAAAATAGCTATTATAAGGGAATATGTCTGACATCAAAAATGTCCTATGAACAGCTTAGTGAAAAAAAACAACCCTAATGCTGCTACGATGAGAAACGATGTTTTCAAAGATACCATAGATGAATAGTTTATCAAAAAGAAAGAATGAGAGGAGCCTAGGTGGCTCGGTCGCTTAAGCACCCAACTTTGGCTCAGGTCATGATCTCTCTGCTCGTGAGTTCGAGACCCCCGTCGGGCTCTGCGCTGACAGTTTGGAGTCTGGAGCCTGCTTTTCTTTCTGTGTCTCATCTCTCTCTGCCCCTCCCCCACTTGCACTCTGTATCTTTCTCTCTCTCCCCCAAAAAAATAAACATAAAAAAAAACAAAGAATGAAATTCACTGAATGTCAAGTAGATCAAAGTACATTAAAAAAAAAAAACTTTAAGACAGAGAAATAACTGAAGATTGATTTTCAAGTAAAACAAGGCACGTGTTCGGTAGAGACAAATATTTCAGGCCAATATTGCAAGAGTACATATTTGTTTTTACGTAAATTTAATACCAGATGTGTGGTCTTATTGTCCATATGAAAGGGTTGACTGGGATTTTACCATTGTAACCCTGTGTCCTAAGAGTGAGATCGTCAGAAACAAGTTGAATCCAAAAAAAAAAAAAAAAAGGGAGACGTTAGTCATAATTATTCAAGCTCCCTTAGGACAATGAAGTCATTTCAGTCCTATGTGTAGCGGTCTGAATAAACTAGGCTATGCTGCAGTAACAAATACTTCCCTAAATCTCAGTGGTGTAACACTTACTATTTCTCAACCCCACAAAATCTCTGCCTATCCGGAGGTCCTTCTGTGAAGCTCAGGACTAAATCTGCTTGTACTTAATAGCTATGAAATCTGGGGCTCATAACTTCAAGGTCACCACGGCAGCGGAAAAGAAGACTCAAGGCAGCATGTCAGTTTCGTTTTTTATTTTATTTTATTGTTGTTTTTTTTTTTAAGTAATCCTTATGCCCAATGTGGGGCTTGAACTCACGCCCCTGAGATTGAGAGTTGACGGGTTCTACTGACTGAGCCAGCCGGGTGCCCCAGCGCCTCAGCTTTTAAATTCTTCAGGCGGATGTGGAAGGATGGGCTATTCGGTGAGAAGTCAGTGTCTCCCTGTCCCACCGCGTGACCCTAATCTGCTAGGAGACGTTGAAGGTTCATCCCAAAGTTTCTCCTTAGGGGGGTTTCTCCAGACACCCTGCGATTTGTCCGGTTCATTAATGCCTTCACAAAAGCTAGAAGCTGATTAGTTTATGCCCACAACAGATTACTCAGGAATCCCTTTACCTTCCCAAACGTTTGGGTCCCATCTCATTTCTCAAGAGCCTTCTCGGCAGACATCAATGTTTCTCATCTTGCGGAAGGATTGAGCTCCTATGTGCTGGCCGGCCGTCAGCTCCCGTGGCACCTACACATCTCCCAGCCCCGGGGACACCCACGTTAGGCATGCTTGAGACCTGTGTGTGCACCATTGTCCAAGGATTTTGTTTTTTCCGTGCAGAATTCGCTTTGTTACATTACTTTCCACGTCGGGACGTGGTCTTGCTTACGTTAGTTAGTTTGATGATTCTCTCTGGAAAGAATACCTGAACTGTGCGATTCTACCTCCACACCTAACAGCCTCAGTAAAATGAGGTTGCTAGGGCCACCGCCCTTCCTGAAACATGGGGGATTGGAAAATTGGAATACTGGAATATTCCTGGAAAGATGGAATATTCTGGGCTTCAGATCTTGTTTTTTCTTTTGTTTAAACTTTGCTCAAAAAACACCGGGTGTTGGATGGAAGGCAATTTGACAATAAATTTCATATTAAAAAGATAAAATAATATAAAATAAATTATATGGCTAATGAGCAGAAGAATAGAAATAAAGAAGAGTGGTTGGGAAATAAAATAAAATAAGCTTTGCTCAAAAAAAAATTTTTTTTTTTACCATGGAGAAATCCCCATATAATATTTTCCAACAGAGTTAGCCAAGAACATATCTTAAGTGGGAAGCATTACATGCGTTATTATTTAGCACTGTTACAGCACTTACACATGCATACAATTGCAATGCTTTTTACCCAGCCTTCTGACCTCACGCGTGTGGCACCGGAGGGGGTGTTCTGGGTTCCCTTCCAGCTCCCAAGCATTTCGATCACGCTGTGACCTTGACTGAGTCGCTCAACATTGCTCTGCTGGGTTTCCACAGAGAGGGGAGAGACGAACGGAGGTGACATGTATAAACACATGTGCTTTGAAGAAAGGGGGGGGGGGTGTTGTGTGAATTTAATAGTGAGGCGTGAGGCGTGAGTACTTGGCTAGGCACTTACATGATATATACCATTTATGGGAGACGTTAACTCCATCGTTGCGGTTTTAAAAAATGGGATTAGCAGATATTCCTCTGTTCTGCTGAGATACGTGTCACAAGAGTGGTCTTTGAACATAACTGCTTCCTTTACCCTCAACCCCCAGAATCCCTTATTCCACTTCTCAGTCTCTGCTCTTTTGCCAAAAAGTGATGGGTTTGTTTCAAGTCTGCTTAAACCCTCCGCCTTTGTGTCCGCTGACCATGCTGGAAAGTGTTCTTTTTTCATTTTAACCACGACTTAATTGTATTTATTTACATTGGGATGGCTTGGGCTGTGACTTTCCTTATCTCCGCTGGTCTTTATTTGTAATCTCTGGACGCATTACATTAGAAATGCACAGTTGAGCAACACTTTCCAGAAAAGAAAAGTTTGGGGACCTGCTTCCTGGAAATCTTCACAGACCCTTGGTGAGAAAAAGACTTTTCCATTAAAACTGATTAGTAAAATCAAGACCAGAAGATGCTTTTGGCAATGTTTTTCAATGTGCTTGGTAACATTTTATTTCAAAGGCTATTGATTAAGTTTTTATTGTTTTTGTATCCCAGTGATGCAGATTTAATACTGTATTTTTTAATTACATTTCTTTGTTAGATGAAGCCTGACGTTTCTTTTTTTTTTTTCCTCTAACACTTCATCATGTAACAGTTCTCGAAATAACTAGGATATAGCACTGACATCAAAATATTTGATTGATTCATAGGACTCAGTCAAAGAATGTGTCCACTGAGTAAAGAAAGCAACACATCATCTACCACTGTGTCCTTATGTGACAGAATTGACCAATAAAATGTGAACGTTAGCTTGGAACCACATCATGGAAAACACCGAGGACCATGACGACAAATTTGGAATGTGTTAAGTAGACGATGAAGACCCTTTGGCGGGTGTGAGTAAGAATATCATTTAACTAAATGACTATTAAATAAATAATATTTATTTATTACAATAACCTTGCCAGTGCGAAGAATGGATTGAAAACCAAATACGGGGGCGCCTGGGTGGCTCAGTCAGTTGAGCATCCGACCTGGCCTCAGGTCACGATCTCGCGGTCCGGGAGTTCGAGCCCCGCGTCAGACTCTGTGCTGACAGCTCGGAGCCTGGAGCCTGCTTCGGATTCTGTGTCTCCCTCTCTCTCTCAAAACCAAGTAAACATTAAAAGAGCTTTGTTTTGTTTAAAAAAAGAAAAACTCAAAAAACAATTTAAGTGAAAATGATACTGCTGGGTGATTCATGAACAAATGTGTGTCGTATGGATGGCAAAAGGCAACAGCCATACTTCTAAATCCTCTCCGCTCTCATGTTTCTTTTGAAGGCACACCCAGTCCGAATTTACTGGATTACTGACAGTGTCTGTCATGATTACCTATGACAACCTCTGAGGCCAGGAACCATGGGCTCAGTATCTGTATTTTTGATCAGCTAATGCTAAAGGAAAGGAAAGGCAACGGGAGATTTTAAAAAACTGGTTCCTCCCTTATCTCAATAGCCTCAAGACTGAACAAGGGCAGGGCATCAGTACATGAAAAGTGGGGTTACTGAAAACACTCTGACTCCCCTCCATAGACTCTGAGCATCGGTACCTTGATGACCAAAGAGCTATCTGAACATTTAAGACCTGCCGTGCCTCAGGACTGGCAGAGATGTTCCTTGGGGTTGATGTCTGGTTACAACAGAGCATTCTAGAGGGCTGAGCTTTAGAGATAAACTGGCATATATTAACTGATTTCTCTTTTTTTAAGTGTATTTTCTTAGTTTTGAAAGAAAGAGAGCATGAGCAGGGGAGGGGCAGAGAGAAAAGGAGAGAGAGAAAATCCCAAGTAGGCTCCGTGCTGTCAGCACAGAGCCCGACACGGGGCTCAAACTCATGAACCATGAGATTGGGCCCTGAGCCGAAATCAAGAGTCAGACGCTTAACTGACTGAGCCACCCAGGCGCCCCATATTAACTGATTTCGGTTTGAATCCGCGTGTCACTAGATTATCTTGGCATGACATTCATAAATAACAAGAACTTGACCGTTCATCCTCAAATAATTGCAGTGTCTGAGCCATCTTCTTGACCCATTGCTCAGGTGACCTATTTACCCAAAAAGATGGATTATCTTACTTCAGTGGACTGAGCCCACAGATATCTTAATAGTTTTTATGACTGTGTAGAAAGACTTTGTAACTAAACTCTATTTTTTACTCAGGCATTTGGCTGCGAAAGAAAGAAAGAAAGAAAGAAAGAGAAAGGTAAGGGATCTGTCTCTGTTCTCCAGCATGATTATTCAAACCAGGCTTTAAGAAAAGATACAGAGTGACGATCCCATTCCACTGTCTTCCCAACAAACACTCACTGAAAAACACCCAAGACACCGGAGAGATCAGAAAACAGAACATACACTCAAAGAGCTGAATGAATGTTCAAGGAAATAAAATACCACTTCTTTCCAGCTGATTCATCTCCGGATTGCCTCTCATTGGATCATCTTGGTTGCTCCTTAGCCATTCCTGACCTATCCCTGCTGTCAGGAGGATAAGATATCATGATTAGTCAAGTCCGGGCGTCATGCTTACCACGGGTCCAGGGAACAGGGCCAAACATAACTTGCTATTGTTGGATAGCATTGAAAGACAAAACAAGAGATGTTCACTACGGCATTAATGCACCTGGACATTTTATAGACCAAGTTGACATCAATGAAATGTAGCTTATTGGAATTACGAAAAACATGGTAGGAGGAAAGGCTGAGGTAAGATCACTCGAGACTTTTGAACAGGGCAATGCTGTTTGAGTTCACACGACACTCTAATCTCAAATATCCAACTCAAAATGCTTTTTCATGAAGAAGAAAGTTTATTCAATGCATGGAGGTTATGTGTTTACGGGAAAGCCATGTGTTTAGAGGATTCATATACAAACAGGCAAGGTTTTCTAAATATCCAGGAAGTTATGCGAAAATATAAAAGAAGGCTTGATCTTTCTGGTAAATTAATTCTGTTAGAGTAAGTTCACACGTTAGCTGGCATGAAAATAAGATGAATCTAAGTAAAGGGAGGCCTCGCATTTCTCTTACTGATTCATCCATTCATTTATTATATTCCTCCTCCTCCATGCAAGCCATTCAAGCCATCATGGCTTGGAATCCAAAGAGAAATATGGGTTTGGCCCCTTGCATTCAAGTATTACTATGGAATAACAGAAAAGTAATAGGTACATCGTCACAGAATTCCAGATCTGCATCAAGTAGTGAGCTAAGCAACATACATATTCTGCAAGGTGAATATTGTTGTCTCTTATTGAACTGAGGTTCAAAGGCTTAAAGAAAATACCTCCAAGAAACACAACTAGTAAATATCAGGGATGTAGAATTCAAAGCCTGTCTGTGTGTCTTTCACGCTACTGGACTGCCTTCCACATCGGTACTTGCTAATTGTATTGTTTCTAAAGTCAGTGACTAGAATCCCAATTTTTTTTTTAATTTTGTTAATGTTTATTTATTTTTGAGACAGGGAGAGACAGAGCATGAACAAGGGAGGAGCAGAGAGAGAGGGAGACACAGAATCTGAAACAGGCTCCAGGCTCTGAGCTGTCAGCACAGAGCCCGACGTGGGGCTCAAACTCACGGACCGCGAGATCATGACCTGAGCCGAAGTCGGACGCTTAACCGACCAAGCCACCCAGGCACCCCTAGAATCCCAATTTAAAAAGAGAGAGAGAAAGAGACAGAGAGAGAGAGAGATTCAATGCTGATGAAGTTATTTGTCAGGGATGAGTTTCTGATTTGCAAAAAGAAGTAACTGTTCTATATTTTGGGAACTTAAAAATCACACACACGGGCGCCTGGGTGGCTCAGTCAGTGAAGCATCCGACTTGGGCTCATGCCATGATCTCGCGGTTCGTGAGTTCAAGCCCCGCATTGGGCTCTGTGCTGACAGCCTGGAGCTTGGAGCCTGCTTTGAGTCCTGTGTCTCCCTCTCTCTTTCTCTGCCCCTCCCCTGCTCATGCTCTGCCTCTCTTTCACTCTCAAAAATAAATAAACTCTCAAAAAAATTTTTTTTAATCACTCACACACACAGAGAGAAGCAGAGACAGACAGAAAGAAAGAGAGAGAAAAAGAGAGACATAGCCCCACTGTATATTACTTACGTGCATGTAATTCTTATTCGTGTAAATAGTGTGGCTATTTAATTATTTACCGTTCATTATTTCGGATATGAATATAACTGAGTAGTCCTACGGCTTTATCCACGTGCATTTTGAATCAAAAAAGTGTGATCAGGGGCACCTGGGTGGCTCAGTCGGTTAAGCGCCCAACTTCAGCTCAGGTCACGATCTCACGGTCCGTGAGTTCGAGCCCTGCGTCGAGCTCTGGGCTGATGGTTTGGAGCCTGGAGCCTGCTTCCGATTCTGTGTCTCCCTCTCTCTCTGCCCCTCCCCTGTTCATGCTCTGTCTCTCTCTGTCTCAAAAATAAATAAACGGTAAAAAAAATTTTTTTTTTAAATGTGATCAGTGCAGCTCCAGAAAAGAATAAATGGCCCAAATGTTAAACACAGTATCTGAAACCTCCTGTTGCTTTGAACCTTAAGCCATCTTAGGGTATGGCTTAGAGCTGGGAACATAGCTAAGGAGACATCTGGTCACCCAGGGTGACACTTTTTCCTAAATACTTCACCTATATCAGCAGCCTCCCAAGTGACAATCTTGGGTTCTGATGTGGTTGAGCACAGCTACTTCTGAGGCTCATAAAAGAGGTAGTGAGCCTCTGACCAACTCTGCCTAATATGTATGGAGAGAGCCCCATAAAATTAGCCTACTCCAGGTTGTTTGCCCAGTAATGGGTATTTGACCTACCGCCACACTTCCCTAACGCCAGCGCGAGCAGGCTTTGAAGAACAAAGCAAACTGCACTTTGATTCCAAAGCTTGGTCTGATGCACTTTGACTAAAGCTCCAAATTTCAGGGAGCAGCTTCACCACAGAGATCTTCTCAAACAGCTCTTGAGTTGGCCATCATTCCACTAATGCAGGCATTATTTCCACCTACACGGAAAGCCCAAAGCCACTGTGGCCAGCTGGGACAAAGAAAGAGCTACACTCTACATACCGTGGAAGCCAACGGCTGAAGCCAATAACTCAAGGGTAGGGTGGCTTTCCTTACCCCTTTGTTCCACTCACCTTGAAAGTGATGCCCTTCAAATTTGACAATGCACCGCACATCGAAAGCCAGAACATCTCATATACCATTGACCCAGCAGTTCCCCTTAAATAAACTTATGCTAGAGAAATAACCAAAGATACACATCAAGGTTCAGTTACGAAGATGTTCAGATGGCATTATTTCATTCGTGAAAAATTGAAAGTATCATAGAAACGCACAAACAAGTGTGTTGGTGTCCTATCGCTATTGTAACGTATTACGACTGGTTCAGTGGCTGCAACAACATAAAATTCATGAGCTCACAGTTCAGTAAGTCCAGCGGGCTTGGCTGGCGCTCTGCCTCGAGTCGAAGTACCCGTGTGATTATATTGGGCCAGCTGACAAGCCAATAATCTCCCTATCTGCAAATTAGCGACCTGAATTCCTGAATTCAGGGATTCAACAGCCACAGATTCCAGGGATTAGGGCATATGGATCTTGGGGGGCCTACCTCAATAGATATCGGTTGAACAAAGCATGGAACATGCATGAACTCAAACAGAATACAAACAAAACTAAGGTGTTGGGAAATATTTAGTGGCATGGAAAAATGCTAAGTGAACTATCACACTGAAAACCATTAAAATAGGAGAAACACAGGGTCCCCAACTGTATGGATGGTTTCAGCCCATTTTTTGTGGAGTAAAAATAATCTATAGCTAAATATGTCTAAATAGCGATATGTATCTCTACATCTACTCATCTATTCACCATTGATCGGTCTATGTAGGTGGAAAGGTCTACTCAAGAATGTTGAGTGGTTATTTGAAGTTGAGGATTACTGGGGAGTTTCTTAGATTAAGATCTATTTTTTGAACCTATCTAAGTGATCCAGTATGCCATCTACTACACAAACACACACACACACACACACACACACACATAAAATTTTAAAAAATTAAACCTTTCTCTTGCGACTGTAGAGCCCTTTGGCCAGACAACTGACCCACCCAGAGCACCAAAGATTGTTTCTGCCAGTGATATTCTTATTCTCACGGGACCGAACTCAGTTCCCACATGGCAACCCCAATCCTTGGCAGCCCGCCCTAATTCTGAGAAAGCCAGTATCTTTAGCCCAGTGGTCCAGCAGCTATTAAACCAGGTTGCAAGAAAAGAACCTCAGCGACCTTCCACAGCTGCAAGAATATATATTGTTGTTTCGCATCCTCCCTGAGAAAGTTTCTGACATGGTGCAGCCTGAAGCATCCATGTGTCAGTGTTGGGTGTGGTTTAAATTTCAGATAGCTAAAAATAAGTCTTCCTCCTCCTTTGGGTTTTAAAGTGTAAGCAGATCTGGTTTTTGATGTGCAAAGCTTATAAATGAAACAACTTGCCGTCCCTGCCCAAAGACAGCGAATGCAACCCCAGAAAGAAGGGTCTCCCTTTAACAGTTTACCCTACGTTCCAAATGTGGTTTCTGTAAGAACACACTGTATACAAACTTTGTTCCTAAGGTTATTTCTGCCGGTGCCAAATGGACTTCAATTCACAAAAATCATGTGGTGCATTCCCATGTAACTTGGATGTTCTGTTCTAAAGAAAACAGAGGGTTTTTTAATGCCCTTCAGCAACTATTCCTGTTTATGGAAGATTCCCTTCCACCCTGGGGATCATACTTAGAATCAGTCTCCAAATGTGGGCTTAGTTCTTAGAAGACCTAGCCGGAAACTTTGACCCCTACCTAAAATTAGCTCGCAGACCATGTCCTAACAGTAGCGGATGGGCAGAGCATCTTATTGCACTATGGTTAAAGAGTGTGGGCTCTTCTACCAACATCCTGGGGTAACGAACTCCTTGGGTGCAAAGCTCGTCTCTGGCCTTTACTAGCCGTGTTCCCAGGGGCCCAGTTCTTTAGGCTCCGCGTGCCCCAATTTGTAAAATGAACTTTAATAATATCTTGGACATACGTGGAGTGCCTGGGTGGCTCAGTCGGTTAAGCGTCCGACTTCGGCTCAGGTCATGATCTCACGGTCCGTGAGTTCAAGCCCCGCGTCGGGCTCTGTGCTGACGGCTCAGAGCCTGCAGCCTGCTTCGGATTCGAACTCCCTCTCTCTCGCTGCTCTTCCCCTGCTCGTGCTCTGTCTCTGTCTCTGTCTCTGTCTCTCTCTCAAAAAGACACATTAAAAAATTAAAACAAAAATTATATTATGTTCCTTCTAGGACTGTTGTGAGGTTTAAATGAGTTAAACATATAAAGTGCTCAAAACACCGTCTGGTATATGCAAATAGTAACACCTGTCAGACAGCCATGTAAGGAGACGGCAGTTTTTTGAACACTATTGATCATTTATAAGAGAGAGAGAGAGAGAAGGAAAGAGGAAGGCAAGATGGCAGAAAGGAGGAGAGGGAGGGAAGGAGCTTCAAGAGAATCATGACCATTTACTCACAGTGCAAGAAGCTAAAATTCTGCTAACTAGCCAAGCACCCTGGTGCCTCAGGGCCTTTGAACTGGTTTCCCCCACACCCTGCCCCACCGGGTGCTTCCTCGCTGAAATGTCTGCACAGTCCATTCTCTTATCTTCTTCAGGACTTTGCAGTAATAAGAACTTCTCCGTGCAGCCCAACCTGATCATCCCATTTAAAATTCTACCACCGACCCCGGTCTGGCCCTCCCCCCACCTTTACCTGTTTGCTTTTCTTCTCCTGCGTTTTCACCGTCCTATATTATGTATTTATTGCATCTGCTGTTATGAATGTTCTGGAAAGGCAGAGAGTTTGTCTGTTCCCTCCTGCAACATTCTCAGCACTTTCAATAGTACCTGACTTGTAGCGGATGCTCTGTAAATATTTGTTCAGGGAGTGGATGGCCACCTACCTTCAAGAGTGGAGGCTTTGGGGGCGCCTGGGGGGGCTGGGTCGGTTGAGAGTCTGACTCTTAATTTTGGCTCGGGTCATGGTCTCACGGTTTCGCGGATTCCAGTCCCGCGTTGGGCTCTGTGCTGACCCTGCTTGGGATTCTCTCTGTCTCTGCCCCAACCTGCTCCCACTCTGCTTCTCTCAAAAATAAATAAATACACTTTTAAAAAGTTATTTAAAAAAAAAAGAAAAGAGTGGAGGTTTGGGGGATTTCAGATGTTGGACCCAGAGCCCCTGAGCAACCTGTTGAGAATCCCACTGGGAGCCCTCCATTGTGGGAGTCTCCCGGATGTCAGGTCCCCAGGGTAGGTCCTAAAGACAGCAAGCGAGGCAGGACCCGGGGCCGGATGTCAGAGGCTACCCTCCAGGCCCACAGCTGTCCCCGACTGGCGGGTGGGTTCAACAGTCCTGAAACCTGACATGACCCAAGCGATGGGTCAAGGCTCGTTTGGGTGTAAGAGGGCCATGTTTCTGTTCATAGGACGAGGAAACCAGCCAACGCATCAGCAATTGCCGAATGCCTGGGTGCTCCTACGTGTCTGCTTGCCCTCTATCCGAGCTTCTGGAAGCCTGGCTAGGGACGGCAAAGCCGGTTCCATTTTCCATTGACTTCTGGCCCCAGCGCCCGGGGGACTTACACAGAAAGATTGCTCCAAGAATCCCAAGAAATGTTAATGACTGTTTTGCATAATATCTCTCAAGAAACCCGCAACAGAACTTTCCCAGTATAGCCCAGTGACAGAGAAATTTAGAAACACATTTCTTTCGCGTTTCTCTTTGTTTAAAAACGACTGGATACGTTTTTCTGTCGGGGGGGGGGGGGGGGCAGGGGGGGGAATGTGTTTTGGCCTCTCTTCCTCTCCCTGACAGAAGTGAAATACTGGCTTATAAGCAAGAGTGTCAGAGAGGGGCATATAAAAATTACCCACGTCTTTGGGCGGAGAGAGCCAGCTTTGGGCTGCTGAGGAAATATTAGTATTTCCACTTCCTGCCTATGTTTTCTGGTCTGTTCTGGGAAACGGACAGCCAGCGGATCTGGATCTTATCTTCTCTCCTTATCTGCCCCTTGAGAGATGTAGATAAGATTCGGCTTGAGTCCCTGACTCGGGAGCCCTCCACAAGGTTTCTGTGAATTCATGGGTCAGGCATGCTTTTGGTTACTGCTTATTACAGTTCAGCCTAAGCAGCTATAATAATAAAATAGAGTGGCTCAAACAAGCTAGCTTATTCTCTCTCTCAAGTAGCGCTCCAGAGGCGGGCAGAGTGAGAAAGCTCCAGCCGCTCCAACGCACACGCCTGTGCTCAAGATGGCTGCCCCAGCTCCGGCCACCACACCTGCCTCCCAGGCTGTGGGACGAGGAGAGTGCCAAGCGGAGCCCGTGCCCACGACTTACAAAGGCACGCTGCGGGAGCGACACACAGCTTCTCTGCTCAGTCGCCTTGCCCGGAACGGGTCACACTGCAAAACTAGCTGCCGAAGGCATTTGGCTCTGGAGTCCTCAGCTGGCCTGTCACAGGCCTCAGTACAGGAAGGAAGTTCCAGGGGCGCCTGGGTGGCTCAGTAGGTTAAGCGTCCGACTTCAGCTCAGGTCATGATCTTACAGTTCGTGGGTTCAAGCCCTGCGTCAGGCTCTGTGAGCCTGGATCCTGCTTGGGAACCTGTGTCTCCCTCTCTCTCTGCCCCGTCCCTACTTGCGCTCTGTCTGTCTCTCTCTCTCTCAAAAGTGAATAAACGTTAAAAAACTAAAAGCAGAAAGAAATTCCATCCATAAAGTAAGGAAAAAGACAGATGATAGAGAACACCCACAGTCTGAACCACCGCGCCCTCTCCCCTCCCGGCCTGCCCCCCACCCCCGGGAGGAACAGGGGTCTCCCGTCTGTAGTGCAGCAGAGCACCTCTCTGCCCCCCGCCCACACACCCCCTTCCACCCAGGGATGGATCCCCACGGATGAACTGCAACTTAAAACTCCCCTTAGGACCAGGGGAGCTGGGAAAACGGCAGCCACTTGTCCAGAGCAATTACCAACGCTTCCTCTCCGCTGACTGAATACATTTCCTTGATTCGATCCTGCTTCTGCCCGCAGAGACCTTCCTCCTCCTGCATTATTCTCCCCCCGTCACGTCCGAAGCCAGTCTGGACGGGCAGGCCCCTCCCTGGTAGCGATTCGGCTTCTGCAGAGCACTTCCTGCTGGGGGCATATGTGGGGGATTAGGGTTTCAGGGACGGAAGAATTACGGGCTTCTGGCTATTTGGTTCCAGTCGATTCCATGTGTAGGTAACGACGGCCAAAGAGCTCATCCAGATAGAGCTGGTGTTTCTAACTGATCTTATAGTTACTCCTATTTGCATTTTCTCTCTCTTTTCTCTCTCCCCCTCCCTTTCTCCCTCCCTCCCTCTTTCTCTCTCCCTCTCTCTCTCCCCCCTCCTTCTCTTGCTCTCTATCTCCCTCTTTCTCTTTCCGTCTCTATCTCTCTCTCCCTCCCTCCCTCCCTCTCTCCCTATTTCTCTCTCCTCCCCTCCCTTTCTCCCTCCCTCCCTCCCTCTCTCTCTCTCTCCCTCTCTCTGATTAACTGTAGCTCCCTTGGGATCATCTGAAACAATCGTTTCGATGACAACAGTCTTTGAAGACAACAGTCTTAATCTCAGTCTTGCTTCTAAGTTAGCTCCCGCTATCTAGACCGGAAGTCTTAGTGGGAAATAGTGGGGGGGGGGAGTTCTTGGGGCTCTAACATTATCATCTGCTAAAGCAGCCCCTTTAGGAGATGAGCCACCTTTTGCAATTAGCCTGAAGTCATCAATCGAAGAGTGTCAAGAAGTTTCTAGAACACATCGGCATTCCAGTCTTCCCAACCAGCTTCACTCAAGTTTCTGGATCCAGCACCGTGCGCTGTGCCTTCACTGCAGACAGGTTTCCCAGATTTTTTGCCACGGTCCAACAAAAATCACCAGGTTTCCAGTCTGCAGTGTTTTTCTTCGCTCCCCGCTACCCGGCACCAAAGCCACTTATTTTTGGCTCGGGAACAGCAGCACCCCACGTTCGATGGCAAATTCTTGGTTAGGTAGGACAGAGCATAATCTGCTGTCACGATGAAACCCAACAGCTTAAACCGGACAGATATATTCCATTTTAGTGATTTTGAAACACAAGGTGGTTTTTTTTTTTTTGAAGCATCCTGAAATGGGACTGTGTCTTAGCATTGTGTCATAGCTTAATTGGTTATGCGTCTTCTTCTTCTCGGGTTAATATAAAATAACAGTGTTTGCAATTCACGACCTCTCAGACCGGATTTCTCTCTTGTACAACAGTCTAGACACCGGCCGCCTAGGACTGGTGGGACAACTTCATCCTCCTCAACATGCGAGCCCCGTGTTTGGGTCCAAGGTGGCTGGCTGCCTCATCATCTACGAGCCAGCAAGATATGGGGAAAGAGTCAGGGAAATGTCCGGTCGTTCCTTTTAAGAGCACAACCTAGAGGTAATCCATAGCACTTCTACCACATCCACTGGCCCTCGTAAGTCATGCCCCATCAAAGATGCCTTGGAAACATATTCTCTAGCCAGACAGCGACGTTCCCAGCTAAAACTCGGCAGCGTTCTTTGTAAGATGGGGAAAAGAAGGAACGAGTATTAGGAGACAGCTAACAGACTCCACCGTTCCTCTGCCTCCAGATTCCTGCTTCCTCAGCCAACGCATTGTCTTCCTGCCCATTATTTGACCACATGCAATCAGTCCCTTGACCCCCACCCCCTCAAATTCACTCACTCAGGCAGTTTGCATTTGCGCAGGTTGACTTACTGAAGCCATGGCTCCAGGAGGCAAGATTTCCATCCCAATCAACGGTAGACACAACGTCGAATCGAACGGCAGACGTCTCTGCTCTTGTGTTCCCGCCACCAACAGCCACGGTCCTGGGGCCTCTTCCGGCCTCCCTGTATTCTCTCACCTCACCCTCTCCACTCCCTTCTCCCCTATTTGCCAGCCCATAGTCAACATGACACAGGCTTTCTCTCTCTTCCCTGCCCTTCAGCCCTGTGAACCCACACCTTCGGAGCCTCGCTGTTATGACTGACAAGAACTTCTAAACAAACATAGATACCCTCCTTAGAAGGAACACTGATGGAGTCCACTGTAAAGGACTGTAAAGTCCACCATGATAATAATATTATCATGCTGCCTTCAGAACGCTGTCGGGGGACCTAGGGAAGGCTATGGAAATCAAGGCCACATGCCTAAAATTCCGCCGCGTGTCACCTGACAGAAATCTAACATGCAGAACGTGGAATTCAGCAAATCCGTAGAGCTGAGCATTGTCTTAAGACTTTGTGAGTCATTTTGAGGACACGTCCGTAAAACGATATTTATTGTCTGCCTTGTTGGCCCTCTAACAAAATAATCTTCTATATTTTGTCTACCACTTTCCTCGCTAAGGTCTTTAACGATACTGCCGCCATCGACACATCAATGAACCTATCTGCCCAGTTGTGAAATTTGTGTAGTTCCTCCTCCGAGGCCAGTAACGAGGCATCGATGAGCCCACAGCTTCAGAAGGCGGCCATTGACTTTCCCCGTGTCTTCCTAGAGCCTATAGTCTCTTTCCTGGTGCCAAGGTTGCTGCTGCTCGTGTCCTCTTTCTCCACATTTTATCTGAACTGAAAACACGTCTCTCGGAAGCTGCCATTAAAAGGCACAAGGTCCATCCCTGCTATCGGTGATTTCCATCCGGCGTTGCATGCCGGCTCACGACCACGCTTAGAAGTTCCGAGTGGGACAGCTCTCAGACCCTGCCAATGTCCTGGCACAGACGCGACGGGTTCTAGCGTGCCTCCCACAGTGATGTGGGGCTCTGGGGACCTGAGGGGCAGTGAGAGCCTGGTGGCTTCACTGCCCGTCTTCAAGTTTGGGTCAGTTCCTGTAACGGTTGAATCACCCCAGCAATGGCCCTTTTTAATAAAAGTTGTGCTTTCATGGAATTATATGTGAACGCCTCATATGGTCAAGAGAAAGAAGTCTGGCACGCCTATATTTAAATGCTGCTAGTAATTCCCGCTCAGTCTAACTCTGTCCAGATGTGGATACTCTGTGCCCATGTAAATGAGATGGCTTTCTTTCTTTTCGGCCTTGTCGAGAATCTGCACTCTGACTCACACAGAGAGAGAAAAAAAAAAAATGGAAAGAATGTGTGGGATCTACACACAAGACATGCTATTTTAATAGTCCGAGCTCCGCTGAAGGGAAAAATCCGTGCTTTTGTGCTGTAGACAACAGCATTTGCATTTCGAGGGGCTTAGACGCTATCGCTCAGTAAGCACCAGGGGATGGCCTTTCGTCCTGGATGTTGGCCGTTCCCAGAGTTGGCCTTCTGGTTTGGGTTCTGCGTACTCTTGACGAGGAGCCACATCTGTCCTCTGCCCCCAGCCCTGCTGCGGTGACTTTCAAAAAAGGAAGAATTATTTTGAGATAATGGGCCCTCTGTAGTGCCTACAGCATTTTCCATTCCTTCCCCCCTCTCTGTCAAGTAGCGAACGGCACTCGGGCAAATGTGGGCACCGAAAACCCCGAACACAAAAAGCAATTCACATTGCCCATCATGTTTTGTGCTCCACAGACGGTCTCATTTAAAACCCATCCCACTAAGGGGCCCAACTGACTAAATTGGGCTCTTCCCAAACGGACAAAATAAGGAAGGGAAGGGGGAAAAAAGGCCCCGCAACTCCTTTTGGCCGTTCTGGGCCATGTATTTGTTGCTCTTGGGGAAAGCTGCCTCTGTGGCGGCCAGAATTCAACCGCTGCCATTCCACCTTCACTCCAAACTCATCCTCCGTCCTCTGAGACAGCGGCGGGAAGAAGTCGGTCAAGGTGCCTGTGGGCCCCCTAAGTAGAGGCTCAGCCTCGTCACAGGATGGATGCCAGCGGCCCCTCGGCGCTGAAACGCGTCCCCCGGCCCCCAGTTCAGATTCTGCCCCAGTCACGGTCTTGCTCCGCATGTGACCTGCGTGCGTATTTACTCTGAGCTGAACGGGAGGCCGAGAAATGAAATTCAGGATAAACAGAATAAATCACCGCTGAGCCTGGCGTGTCACTGACCGTAAATGCCTTAGAACAATAAAACCGCTCGACGCCGACCGAGCTCTTACCGTTTACAAAGCGCCTTCTCGGTCAACGTCACGTTTGATCCCCGCAGCCCTTCCCGGAGGGAGGCAGGGCGCCTTCGCTCCCCGGGTTTGCCACACGAGAAAGGCCAAACATAGACAGGAACGCTAGCTCCCCAAGGCCTCGGGGCAGGTGCAGCGGCTCCGGCCACACCCCCTCGGTCAGCAAGCACATTCCCAGGCCCCGTGCGCTAGGCCCAGAGAACACCTCCGGCAAATGCTCTCGGGAAGATAAAGGACCCCAGAGGGACCCAGCGCTTGGCGACACGAGCAGGAACTCCCCAGCAGCCCCGTTCCGCGAGGGCACCGGCCCCGGGCTGCGGAGGCGAGCAGTGGCGCTGTTCCCCAGATGAGTCTGACCCCCTCTTTCCAGCCGGCCAGGGAACAGCCCTCCCACCTGGCTGGACAGAAGCCCTGGGAAACCGTGTGGCCTCGGGCAGGCCGGCAGCCTGCGTAGGAAGGAGAAAGTAAGAGATGCGTTTGTGACTTGCCCTCCCCCGCCCAGTGACCTCGAGCCTCCTTCTGAGGCTTGAGTCCCTCCACCAAAGAGAGGTCTGATGCGGACACTGTGGACTAGACGCCCTCCTGCTCAAAACAGAGCCGGGTCTCTCGTTGCTGCCCTTTGGATGCCGGAGGGGGCCCGGTCCCCCCACTCACAGAACGGCCCCCGAAGGCGGCCCTGCGTATCAAAATCCTTAAAAATGTTCGTGTTCTTGGGCCCAGAAATTCCACTTGGGGCAACTGTAGCTTCAGATGCGACTGGGGATAATATGGAGACGAATGAGGAGAAAGGCTACCGTCTTGCCAGGCTGCACTTATTCCTGGGGTTGGGGTAGGTCTGAGCAGGTTTGGAGCCCGCAAGAGAATCGGGGCTGAGCGGGGGTCACCACTGGGGTCGAGAAGGAGCCGGGCTTGTCGGGGACACTGGTGGGGAGGCACAGGAGCCCACGCCCGGGGCAGGTAGGGGGTACTGAGCGGCTGAAAAGCATCCTGGGATGCAGGAAACCAGGTGCATCGGGCTTGGAACAGAGACGCTGAGGCAGGAGACGGTTATCACCCAGCATTTGCCAGGACCCCGAGGCGTTTCTGAGGCCTCACAAGAGGCAGGGCTGGGAGCGGAAACCGAGTAATGTCACTGAACGGTGCCTTGGGAACTTCTGGGGGAAACAAGTCACGTGAACAAAAGGGCCGTTCTTCCTACCCTGCCTCAAGGCCCTGTAACAGCTGGGGCAGGAGAGGTCAGGCAGCCACCAGCCAAGAAATACTGTGCCTGGACCAGTAGGAGAGGTTGAATTCCTTCTCAAACCAGGCCGAGGGGCCGCCCGGACGGCCAAGGTGGCTAAGCATCAGCGGGGGGGAGGACTGTTTGTGAGCACAGACGAGTCAGCTTCCAGGGATGCAGAGAAAATCTCGGGGACATTAAGGGCAGGAGTCAGGGAATGGGGATTAAACCTCATAATCCACAGTACGACACGCCAAGTGTCTCACATAAGAGAGGGTTTGTAGGAGGGAAGACAGGGCCATCTCCAGAAATACTATGTAGGCATTAGAAATGGTGTGTTTGTACCATATTTAACTGTAAAAAACGACCGTGCCGTATGAAGTTTATTAAAAAGTTGGCAATGCATACACCTGCTATATCCTGTAGGTATTATACACGTAGACATGCAAATGCCCCAGACCTCACCAAATAATCGTCTTCATAACCATCGTCGTCATCGGCAAACCTGTCCCCGTCTCTCCAATCACAGTCTTCCCTATCTGGATACACTTAGCACCCAAAAGAACATCTGGCTCACGCAATGCACTTTATCAGATGAATTGAGAGCCATCAAAACCCAGAGCCTTGCCAGAATAATCTCCAGGAATTAGGCCCTCCCAAAGTATTCCCCCAGTAATTTGGGCGTGTCTGTAAAGGAATGTCTCATGTGTTCCCACCGTGGGTCGGGGCCAACATCCTCCCAACTTTTCCTCTGCTGGTTGCGCTTGGTCATGTCCTCTGACCCATGAATCGTCGCTGTCATTGCTGTCTACAGTCCAACGCTCTCATCTGCACCAAGGGCTCCCTTCCTACCCTTGAGACCAAAATACCACTGGCTTTGACTCAGAGCTTGGAGAAGCGTTCCTCTCTCCGATTCTGTGCCACACTTTGTCACTAGGGCTCAAACAGCTCTGCTCGGCCCAAAGACCGGCCGGTGTCTGTTGAGTGGTTCTGGAATTGGGACCCTCATCCCTCTGACCACACATGTTCCAATCCAAACAAAGGCTCAGCCAAGGGTGAGACCCCCTGCTGTTCACACCAGTTTTTCTGCTTTTCCCCATGGATCCAAACTCTCCCCTCCTCCACCACTGGGAAAACGGAACTGTGTGCAAACGGATTCCCAGGGAAAGGAGGGGCAGGGCCATGTTTTTAGCAACAACTGCATCTGGTCCTGAGCTCAGCCGGTCCAGGGTGCCTCAAGGTGATCGAGGGGGAACGTAACCAACAATTCTCTTTCCATCTACACCAGGTTCCAGACAAGCCAGAGAGGGCAGAGGAAGTCTCAACTATCTCCTTCACAGCTGCAAGACAGATCAGCAGCTAGTTCTCAGACACCGGGGCTTCCAACTTCGGGTAAAGGAACTTCCTCGTCTTGAGTTCCTGGTCAGCCAGATTTCACCACCTGGCCTCCCCAGATCTCCCACAAAGTTACCACTGAGCTTGCTGCGTGATTGAGAGCCAGGGGGACCACATGTCCTTGGCAGGAGCAAACTCCAATACTCAGAGAGAAGGGGGAGCTGGGCCCTTCATACCTAGGTGCTCCCCCAAACCTGCCAGTCGGGGAGCACTCCACCTCCCCAGGAGTCAAGCCAGGGGTGGCCTAAGAGTCTGCCAGTGTCACGGCCAGAGAGAGTTCCTCAACACGGAAAGAAACATCAAATATAGGAAATAAATTTCCCCCTGAGAGCAGAGATAAAGACAGAGGTACATGAAGGACAAGGACCCCAGGTCAACAGTTGCTCTTCCTGGGTGGTGAAATTATGGGTGATTTCTACCTTCTTCCACGAACACATAGAAAAGTGTGTGTGTGTGTGTGTGTGTGTGTGTGTCTGCGTGATTTCCCATATTTTCTAGGAGTATGAGATATACTTGAAACCCTACTGGAAACGAAAAGTAATTGCTCAGGATCCTATTTCAAATAAACAAACAGAAGAAGGAAACAGAGAGAAAATCTCACAACCATCTCAGCTCTTGCCTGGAAGACGCACGCACCATACACCCAATGGCAGTGCACATGCCCACCTCCGTCATGGAAACGAACTTTCGGCCTCAGGGTCCGGGAAGAAAGGAGCTCAGAAGGTTCCAGACTAAGGACTAGAAATCCAGCAAGAATACATCCGGTTGTGGCTCTCCAAAGACATGCTGAAGGTCCACTGGCCTCCTCCCACCAGTTACTGGTGATCTTGAAGAGGAGAAAAGGTGGGCAGGAAGATGATTCTCAGGCATGAGGCTGTGGGCTGCTGCGGGGGCAGGGGAAGAGGAGCCTGAAACAATATGTCAGAATCACAGAAGACCAGAGCTGGGAGAATCCTTGGGGGAGGAAGGAAATCCGAGGCTCATCCAGTTGAATGATTGGATGAGGATTCCCATTCCAGTGTTCTTCAGTAGCATCTGGGTATCTTCAACTTCCCCCCCCCCCTTTTTTTTTTGCAGTGAGAAATCATAAATGCCACGTTGCCAAGAGTGGAAGAATCGAAATTGCAAGAATCGACCTGTAAGAAAGTTGTCTGGCCTTAAGAACACCCCTCTTCCTAAACACAACCAGGTCCTGATGCAGTTCACAGGACCCAAGGAACAAGAAGTCACAGCTGTTTCCTGACGTGTGGCCCGTGGGGTTCTCCTTCCATGGGACAGAAGTAGGTATGGTATGGGGAAAGAGAGGCGGGGGAATAGCTTTGCTAAAAAGACCGGGTTAAGCAATGTTTTGAAGGATTTCTGGCTGCCCGTGGGTTTGTAAACTTGTGTACCAAATACCTTTGGCCACAGAAACTTTACTCACTTAATGTACAGATGTAATTTGAGTAAGAGAGGGGCACCACCTTAGGTAAATCCCATTATTTATTCAGAGCAACCACAGCGAGGTTATCCATGGCTATTGCTTACAGCACAGAACACTTGGAATTCCCTGAGACAGTCAAAAATTCTACTCGGCTAAGCGCCTGTACAGTAATCTCCTGTTTGGGAACCACGTGTCTGTTTATTTTCATTTTGCTAATTGTCTTGCTTCATCATTGGTAATAGAAAAATCTTTTTTTCTCTCTCTGTAAGAGATACAATAAAACGTCTTCCTAAAACTTCAGCACTGTTTTAACGATAAGTTTCTCTTTTGATGGACCATGGAACTATGCCAGATAAGGCCAAAAGGAAAATTAGTAGCAACCGACAGAAGATCCAAGGCAGGAAACAAATCAAACAGCCTCAGGTTGAACAATATCCGTTCGGTCACTTCTAAAAGATAGCACTGTAAGAAACAGCACTGAGCTGTTGATTTGGTGGGTTTTGTTGTCTTTATGTTTCAAAAAAATAGATTTCTTTGTCAAATTGCAGTTTGAAAAGGCATCTGTCACTGGGGTCAGCCATGGCACCTTTAGATAGAGAGAAGTAGATGGTAAATCAAATGCTATATAGATACGTAATCTTGTGGGCGGATCTGGCTACGATGGGCTGTTTTCTTAGCAGTTCCTAAATAACAACAAAGAAGTAGACTAAAAACTGATCTAAACTATCAAGAGGATCTGCAGAGCCAACAGGTAAGTCTAGAAACAAAGACAAGCCAAGGCCAAAGAGTTAAGACGTACGTATGACATAGACAACTTTGGTCAAGAATAAAGAGTGAATGCCGCTAAGGCCGCTTAATGACAAAATGCTTTTCTTTGTTTCAAACCTATTTCTAGGTATGGGAATCTTCATGATGAAGGAGACTGAAAATGTATTGATCGCAAGCTTCCTAATGCTCTTTCAAGTGATCTGAACTGTCAGAAGTGTCTCAGTCGTAACGAAGACAAGTTCAAACTTCCGACATGCAATCTTTGATATAAGATCCTTTTCTCCCTACAAGAAAATACCACAATCCCCGCCCCCGAACGAAATCACCAGCTAGTGGTCCTATAGACAGAACCCAAGGCCAGTGAGCCCAATGGCCACAAAGGGGAGTGATGTACGTGTTTGTGTGCAGGGAAGTGTGTAAACACACTTTCAACTCTGGCACGTCTGCAGAAGGGAGGAACACGTAACAAACTACTTCAACCTAGGTCTCTACCTCCAAACGCAGTTTCAAGATTTTTGTTTTGTGTTTCTTAACTTTTCATAGACATCGCTAAAAGCATATTGGCCGTGGAGGTCTACAAACCTTCTATTTCATAAACAGGAGGCCGTCTTAGCAAATCCGTTCTCAAGAGGCCATAATTAACGAAATATTTATCCTTGAAAATAGAAATGTCAAACGCAGCATAATTAATTAATTTCTGAAATTCCTCTCCCCTGCGGTGAAAATTAGTCTGCATTTGCTTCTTAGAAAGGGATTTGATCTTGCTGCTCTGGGGCTGGAGAGCCAGTGTTGCATAGGGGTGTAGACGTGATGACTCTTTAAAAGCTACAGGTTAGAAGGCACCTGGGGGGCTCAGTGGATTAAGCGACCAACTTTGGCTCAGGTCATGGTCCCACAGTCTGTGAGTTCGAGCCCCGTGTCGGGCTCTGTGCTGACAGCTGTGTCTCCCTCTCTCTCTGCCCCTCCCCCATTTGCACGCTTTCTCTCTCTCTCTCTGTTTCTCAAGAATAGATAAACATTAAAAAAATGTAAAAGCTACGGACTAGAATAAAATCTTGTAAAGGAGGAGACAACCAGGAAGAGGAAAAGAGGGGAGGGGAGATGGAGTCCAACGCATGTCCAACGAGTGTATCACCCCATTCCCCATTCAGGCCCTATTCCCAGATTCTAAATTCTAAATGAAAGCCTATGGGACGGCAGGTCAAGCAGGATATTGGCCTGGTAGGGAAGGCACATGTGCTGGAGAGGGGTCTGAGTTGTGCTCAGCTCCGGGCACCTGGACATTTGAAGCCAGTTAGCCATCGCTCAAATTCCTGATCCCGGTGGCCCTCTTTAGAGGAAGATAGGACCTTCGTGTGCAATGTCTTTGTGTGTCATGGGTCATAATCTCCTCCAACGGGCATCTTACTTGCTGGGATGTAGCGCCTTAAGCCTTGGCTCTCCGTTAAACTGCAGCATTAACATGACGTAAGGCTTTAGGGTACGTCCACACCAACAAGGACAAGTCGAGAGGCACAGGCACCGCGTTCACGTAACACAGACAGGTTTCCAAACAAAACATAAGCCATGCCCTTGCCTTTTTCTTTTTTTTTTTTTTTTTTTTTTTTTTTTCAACGTTTATTTATTTTTGGGACAGAGAGAGACAGAGCATGAACGGGGGAGGGGCAGAGAGAGAGGGAGACACAGAATCGGAAACAGGCTCCAGGCTCTGAGCCATCAGCCCAGAGCCTGACGCGGGGCTCGAACTCCCGGACCGCGAGATCGTGACCTGGCTGAAGTCGGACGCTTAACCGACTGCGCCACCCAGGCGCCCCAACCCTTGCCTTTTTCGAAAGCATTCCTCCTGAAGCACAGAGAAGTTGACCGTCTTTATCACGCTGCAAGACGTTTTCGTTTTGTTTGGTCCGTGTCCCCAGCGTGTTTTGTCTTAGGCTTCTGTTCACGTTCCCGCGTCTGTAAAGGACTGTGTCAGGCTGAGTCTCGATTTCCTCAGTCGCCCTGGCTCAAGATGAATTGCTGATTAGAGAAAAAGTAACGCTATCACCTGGATGCCTCGGTCTCTTCCTTGGCTCCAAGTGTGCTCTGTGCGTACGGCCAGCACTTCCCAGCGTTGGTCTGAAAAGCAGGCCTATCGTGCGTGAGGAGGGAAGGAGCTGAACTTGGAGCCAGAGACAGGAAGGGAGATGGCGGAGGGACGGAGCTGAAGGCATCCCGTCAAGGCAGTGTTGCAGGAGGAACCGGCCACGGCAGTCAGAGAGGTCCTCTCGTGTCATCAGAGGTTGACTGACAGAAGTGAAAAAAGTGGACGAAGAGTCAAGTGTGATGTTTGACTGTAAACTCTGTGGCTCTGGGTCCAAATAGGAAATCAGGCTACGTGTTTGAGATATACTTATGTACGTGTATATGTGTGTGTGTGTATACATGTGCATATATGTGTGTCTATATGTGTGTGCCAAACCCAAGAGGCTGCTATTTGACACGGGGACCACACCCCGCCGGCCAGTAGGCAGAGATGGCCCTGGGGATGCCATATGGATGCTCAGCACGTTCGCTGAGCACTCAGAGACCACTGCTGTTCTCCTCGCCATGACTATCGGGTTCTATAACTTTTCTCCAGCGACGGCTCTCTTCATACACACGTGCTGTGCTTTTCTTTAAAGACCAGCGTGTCAGCAGCATTCAAAGCTGGTTATTTTCCCTTTGGTGCAAAGCGTCATCCGTATTCCTGGAAACAACCCCCCTCCCACTCCAACCAAATGCAACCCTAGTCCCTGACACCATTCCATTCATTCACTCATTCACTTGAAAAGTGCTTACTGAGGGTTTATTCTGCACCAGGCACTGCCAACCTCTCCGGCATTTTCCATTCAGAGACTACCGTGTATCCTTTCTATACCAAACAGCTTGCTTGATTGCTTTCCTTTAAGATTTACTTTCAGGGCACTGGGTGGCCCAGTCAGTTGCATGTCCGACTCTCGATTTCAGCTCAGGTCATGATCCCAGGGTTGTGAGATCAAGCCCCGCATTGGCCTCTGTGCTGAGCATGGAGCCTGCTTAAGATTCTTTCTCTCCCTCTCCTTCTGCTTCTCTCTGCTGCATGCTCCCTCGCTCTAAAATAAATTTAAAAAAAAAAACAGAAAAAAAGACTTTCAGCTTCTTACATAAAACTGGAAATTTTTTTTAATTCCTTTAATGTTTACTTATTTTTGAGAGAGAAAGAGAGAAACAGAGTGTGAGCAAGGGAGGGGCAGAGAGAGAGGGAGACACAGGATCCGAAGCAGGCTCTGGGCTCCGAGCCGTCAGCACAGAGCCCGACGCGGGGCTCGAACTCACGAACCGTGAGATCATGACTTGAGCCGAACTCAGACGCCCAACTGACGGAGCCACCCAGGCGCCCCTGGAAATATATTTTTTAAAGTAGAAAATACCTCTATCCTGAAAGAATGAATACTATAATTGAAAAGGCAAGCTATATCATTTTTAAATAGGGGGAGAACACATTTTCAAGACCACGAAGAAATGGTACCTGCTAAGCTAGATCAAGCACCAGACCATGCATTGGTCAGGAGGCTCGGTCAGTCAGCTTCCGGCTCCTTCACTAAACCACTCAGACAAGTCTCTTGCCCCTCTAACCTTTAGTTTTCTCAGATACTAAAAAAATTTAAAGACAAAAATTTTTTAATTTTTTTATGCCATCTGATCTCAAAAATCTCTCCTTGTCTCCAACAACCCAGGTGGCTAAGGACGGATCCTCACCTACATACATAAACCCTGAAGGGGTTCAAGGTAAAAAAAAAAAAAAACAAAAAAAACAAAAGAGCAGCATGGGGTTGATTAGGGAGACTGTGTCTTGTCATGATTCGGAGCTCTGGCTGTGACGTCAGAGAAATCTAAATTTAAATCCCCGGTCTGGTATAAGCTTAATACCCTGAGGCCTTTGGCTGATCATTTCATCTCTTTGATCTTCAGTTATCTCACATGTAAGGTGGGTATAATGATGATATGTATCCGGTGGGACGATTCTGAAGATGAAACCACTCCTGTGAGGTCCTTAGCACAGTATGTGATGTGAAGGAGGTGCTAAATAATGAGGGTGATGGTGTCGATGATGATGGTAGTTTCAGGAAGGTCTTTGTGGAGTAAGCATGCCTTTCCAGTAAGGCGGAACTTCAAGTCTTGGGTGGAGGAAGTAACAGGATAGGTGGTGTGAATTAGAAGAAAACTGGCCAGATGGCAGCAGAGAAGCAATACAAGAGGAAAGCTAAGGGGTAGGGAAGAGAGGAATGCAGGTTGGTGGGTGGACAACTTTGTTGACTCGAATGGATGGGGAAGGGAAGGCTTGGTTTGGACGCGATGAAACAGTGCTTGAGTTCCGGCACCTGTGGAGGTGATGAGTTGGGAGACGGAAGGAAGGGAGGCCGGCCAGGTGCCTGCAGGACGGTCACCCCTGGATAAAGTGCGGAGGGCTGCATGACAGGGCAAGCAGTCAGGAGGCGGCAGCAGCCCTCTGGAGCTCCCCAGGGATCTCTTCGTGACCCTCCCCAAGAATTTCCTCTTGGTCTCCTACACACACATGCTTAATATTTCTTTCCACTCCAGTTAACGCTGGAGGAAGCACACAACCGTGCCCATGGGCATGAAGGCATGCGAGAAGCTGAGATCACATCCTGTCTACGGGTTCTGAGTCAGAGAATCCCGTAAGAGGATGTTGAGGGTTACTAAGCAGGCCTTGTCACTTTCAACCTGGCTGCAGTCAGAGATCTTGTTGGATAAGAACAGGACCCAAGCCCTCCGGGCATGGCAAGGTCTCCACAGCGCCATGTGGTTGCTATTACCGAGCCCAACAGTAAGCCGAGCTCTTGTACGGGCTGCGTCCATCCTGGCCTCCTTTCTAACCTGCACCCCTGTGCTGCCCCAATGTAGCTGTGGGAGGCAGCCGCTGTTTCCTGGAGACATCCCAGAGGTGGAGGGTGGAAAGAATTTTGCCTGATCACCGATCAAATTGACCAGAACCTTACGCCTAGGGTTAACACTGGTCACCCCTCGGCATGCTTCCCTGGGGCTTGGCGCATTCTGGAATATCGACTCTCCTCCATGACTTCCTGGATGGCAACCATCACCCTGGCCATGTCCCATGGCCCATATGACAGTGTTTCTGCCAGGAAAGGATGTGGTGGGGAGTTGGGTGTAAGCCTTCAAAGCGGCCCCTGTGGCCTTGTCCCCGTGGCCATAAGCAGGCGGAGGACTGAGGCAGTTGTGCAAATAGAGGGTGTGGCTTCCTCGAGGCCATTCCAGGAAGGGTCTCCCCAAACCCTTTCTTCCTTGGCATTGACTCCTGTATTCAGCAAGCGACTACTGGGTGCCGCTGCGTCAGCAATAGTTTCAGAGGCTCTGATGGATTCCCCGAAGATCCCTGACGATCCAAGTCAGTAGCTGTGTGGCACAGGGAAAAGAGAAGGCTTCCCAGAGACCTCCACGTGAGAACAGGATCCTGGACGAGGCGGAGGGTGGTCCCAGCAGTCCGGGCGGAGGAGGCAACGTGTGTCAGGGCCTAACCTCAGGAGGCCCGTTGGTTCGAGGGCGCAAGGGGGCTCCGCTGGTCATCCGGCCCAGCAAACACCGTGTTCCTGGTGAGTGGCGCCCCGTCCTTCCAAGTCCTGTCTCTGTCCTCCCTCCTCCCACCTGACGTCCCTGAGGGTATCTCCCACAGTCTGTCCCCCAACAGGAGGATCTCTTGGTTGGTAAGCGGCTTTCCCGCTCGGTCCACTGCTGGCCCAACTCTCCCTAAATCGCAGGCCTGAACTCTCAGCAGTAGAACTTCATCCCTAACAGCTGAAACCGAGACCCTATATCCTATGTAGGGACCTGGGAGCTGTGGTCCAACTTGGCAATATGCAAAATGGTGCCCTCAGAGCGAGAGGGTCTGTCGAGATGCCTGAGGGGCTGCCTCCGAGGGCAAGGTAGAGTCCAAGGGGGCCATCTTTCTTCCAGAGCGGCTCCACTCTGTTTCTGTCGTTAAGGGTACCTCCGTGCAAGGAACTGCAAGAGAAGGAGAGGGCCCAGAAATCCCTGAGCCATCCGCCAGCCTACTGTGCGCAGGTTGAGCACACAGCGTGTCGCCGGCACGCACAGTGCCCGTAACCCCAAAACGAGTACGACCCAGACCTTGGGCTCAAACGAAACACCAAACGAGAAGAAAGACCATAAACCTCTGCAATCTTCCGGGGGGGAGGCAGATACAGAAACAAGCGAGAACATTCAGAGCACAGCCAGTGCGGATTGTAACACTTGTGACCGTGCACAAGGTACTTAAACTCTGTGCTTTTGTTCCCTCGCCTGTAAAATAGGCGTGAGAACTGCACGTACCTTATCAGGCAGCTCGGAGGATGTAGTAAGTGAATACAGCTAAGCCTCCAGAATAGAGCATCACACGTGTGAACCCCCACTAACTGTTTAAAAAGAACGACCGTCAGGGGAGTGCGTTCGCGCCCGAGCCCTGCCCGTGCTCAGAACACGGAGCACCTCATTCTGTCCGGGGAGCCCCTTAAGGCCCAAGAAGGTGACACGTGATCTGGATCCCGAGGTCTCAGAGACAAGAGCAATAAAAGGGGCTTCAAGGTTGAGGAAACAAAAGCAGCAAAGTTCCCGCGCAGCGCATCTTCTGATCTGAGATCGCTCCGCAGCACGAGTCCCAGGGAGCCATCAAGGCCGAATGAAACCTAGCTGCCCATTTCGCAAAGCGTCTTGTAGCAAAACGTACAGAATTACAAGCTATGGACACAGCGACGGGTTAGTGAATGTTTCACCCACTGGAAGGAAACAGCGGCCCGATTGGGTAGCATTTGCTTGCTTGTGACATAAATACCCCGCCATCGCCATCGTTGATTTCTATCAGGGATGTCAGTGGCCTCAAAAACTTCCTGAAAATTTAACGGTAAATCAGTAGTTGGCTCTTAGAAGCCACTGCAAGCAGGCTCTGGCGCGCGGCGACATCACAGGCGCTCTGGGAAACTCAGGGCTCGGGTCCCCCTTGCTGGGGCCACAGGACCAGGGAGGGGACTGATCCTACCCCGGGGCCAAAATCTTGGGGTGCCCGAGACTTTCTACAGACTGAACTTCAGCGTCCAAGACCGGGATGAGAAAATCCAAGCACCGAATGGCTGGAGGTCTCCTAAATCAGACAGACCTGGTTACCTAGCTTCTCTGTGCCTCAGTTTTGTCTTCTGTAAAATGTGAGAACAACACACCCTCCCTCCCTGGCTGTGGTGAGAACCCAGGGAAATCCGCTGCGTCACAGAACCTGTATCACCCTAGAGCTCAAAACCCGTTAACCCTTTTTGTGAGGGGCGTCCTTTCTAGCACCTCATACTCCATCTTCCTTAGCTTACGCCTCCATCGATTCGACATTTATTTATTGCCTTTTGTATGTCAGTCCCGATGCTAAGTAGGTTCTGCGGATCCAAAAATGAATAGAGAAAACTATTTGCCCTCTAACCAAGAGAATTTAAGAAAACATTCCCTCCCCCCAACCACCCCCAGGGAATTTAAAAGAAAATACTTTTACCAATGATGCGACTCTCAGTGTTTTCAAAAATTGTATTTGTGACTAAAACGACCACATTTAAAATGCGACAATGACTCTCACTGGAGCCGTAGCCTATAAAATTAATACAGTAACATTAAAAATGATATCCAAATCGTTACAGTAGGTTTTTAAAAAGTATTGCTTCTCACGGCTAAAAGGTGTTTCATTTTCCAAATTAACATCATTGCTAATGAGATCGGCCAGTTTGCCAAAAGGAATCTGAATGTGATGCCAATCCATATTATTTATAACACGAAATTAAAAAAAAAAAATCTTAGTCTTCTTTAAGTCTGGGCCTCCTTAGACTAGGTTTCCTCTAGTTTCACTCTGACCCCAGCCACTGTGAGAAGATATAAAACTCTATGGGTTCCAGAATGTTCTGTCCTTGGAAGATCTCCATTTAGAGTTTTGGGCCAAATATCTCATTAATTCCCTTCTGACTGAGGCCCTTTGGGGTCAGCTGAACTTGGGGTCTGTGGGGATTACAGAAAAGGGATTGGGTGCAGAGTTCACACCCAGGCTGCGTGTTCCAGAAATTTGGGGTAAAGCCAGACTCTGCCATAGGGATTTTTTTTAAAGAAGGAGTTAGCTCAAGGAAGAGTTTCCCTAACAAAAGATTTCTGAAGTTAATATTGTTATTCTTTTATCAGCCACAATAATAGCTACCACTTAATAAGAAACGAGAATGTGCTGAGCACTTCACATACTTTATTTATAATCCCTGTAAATAACAATGCGGCAATGACTGCAAAGTTTTATAATTCCTGTTTCACCGACGACACAACCGAGGCTCAGAAGGTAAGTAATTTTTCCAGGGTCATGTTATAAGAGGCAGAGATGGCATTTTAAACCAAGATCTGTGTTTTTCCTCTTGTCCCTATACCTCTGCTTCGACATCCAACATTCCCACCATCCTCCCCCCACCCAAAAGCAGCAAGACTAGCCCTCAAGTATGTGTGTCTAGGCAGGAAATTGTTTGTCTAAACATATTTAGTGATTAGCACCTACACACCCGGCACTATATTAGGCACTGAGGAATTGTGAAGAATTATTGGTTTGGACTGATTTCTTGACTTGGGACAAATTTGCCTCCTAGTATCCTGCTCCGGCATTAGCCAATGACCTATTTCTCTAGCCACAGGACAAGATACAAAACTCAGAAGCTTCTTCTCTAAGGGAAGAGCTCTTAGGAAGAGCTTCAAGGAGAAATCTTGTTCAACCAAAACTCCCAATAATATTAATAGCTTATTTGAATGGCATAGATCCCATAGAGCACAATTCATGTCAGAGAGATAATTTTTAACCACGACTCAAGAAACTCGGGCCACGGTATGTGCCTTATATTTTTAAAGAAACACCAACCTTCCTCTACTTGACTTCACATCACAAAGATTGCCGTTGGACCTCCTGTGGAGAATACCGGGAGAACCTTCTCCAGGGTTGGCTATAAGTTCTGATATCGTGAGTAGGGCGGTTAAAGTGTGTTGTTCGGTAATTCTGAAGCGGAGGGTGAGGGGTAGAAGGGACCGGAATGAGAGTGGGGGAAAAGCAATGGCATTTAAAAAAAAATTTTTTTTAACGTTTATTTATTTTGGGGACAGAGAGAAACAGAGCATGAACGGGGGAGGGGCAGAGAGAGAGGGAGACACAGCATCGGAAACAGGTTCCAGGCTCCGAGCCATCAGCCCAGAGCCCGACTCGGGGCTGGAACTCACGGACCGCGAGATCGTGACCTGGCTGAAGGACGCTTAACCGACTGCGCCACCCAGGCGCCCCAACAACGGCATTTTTACAAAGCACATTCAATATTATAATCTGATGTGACATTTAGAAAGTGAAATGCACTGTTTTCATAATAAAACTTTGAAAGTTTTATGCTTGGCTACCTCTTTGCTAGTTGGGCACGAGCATCAAAATGCCAGGCAGAGAACTGCTGCTCCTTATACATGAGTTGAAAGGGGGGATACATCAGCTTCCTATGCCGCCATAATTCCACAGTCACGTCCCCAAATCTTTGTTCTGTCCGCAAAATCCTAAGGCATCATTTTAGTGACTGGATTTCAGACGCCTAGTCTAGTTTCGCTCGTCTCATTTTTCATCTTCCTCACTTAAAAGAAAAACAAACTATGGCTTTCTTCTCCCCAAGTGGCCTGGAAGGGAGAAATGTATGAATAAATTATGTCCTAATGGGTTGTTAGAGACACCCACGTATCCACCTAGGTTCCACTCCACTTGGAAAGCAGAAAGCATAGGGCCAACCCACTTCCTAAAGCAAGAATGTCTGGTAAGTCTACCTCTGGCCATAGGTCCTGGCCATCGAGTACCCTGGGTCAGTGTGCATGTGATGCCCCCCTGCCACTCTCCATCCTTCCATGGAGGAAGAGTTTCAATCGGCCAACTCATCATCTTTAAAACCTTATATTTGCCAGTTCTTTTAGAGCAGAGTCTCGGGGAGATTCAGATGCTTTGGTGGTTTAAAACTTGTTCATGAGAGTAATGGAAAAAATCAATAATGTACTAGAAAGAAAGGAGGGAGACAAGGAGACGGCAAGGGCCACGTGTCGGGCAAGGTATGTAAATCCATATTTCTGAAAGTCATGGGCAAAGAACAGGGTTTATACCAGCAAAAGCGTATTATAAGTGATCAGAAGTAAAGCCAGGACATCTCAGTGTAGGTAGGGAGCATTAGACCCAGGCCTTGCGTTCAGGGGGAATCAACATTCCACACTTTAACCAAACCGTTAATTTGTTAGATAAGCAACTTAGACAAATCATAATATTTGTGATTCCCTTTGACAATTTTGTGTTAATATTTTAACACATCAGGACCTCTGAGGGGTCCCGGTTGAGGCCATTGAGGTGGATGTTGGAAGTATAATGGTAACAAACAAATGCAGGCCATTCAGGATCCAAAGAGGAAGCAGGAAGAAGTTCCTGGCCCCAGAAGGAAAATGGCTCTTGGGAGACATGGTCCGCTGATACTTGCTTAAGCTTGGCTCACTCTCTTTCTCTCTCTCTCCCTCTCTCTTATGCATTTTACATATATTATGAATATGCCTTAGATTTCACTTGAAGAAATAGTTCCACTGCCGGGGAAAAAAAATGTAAATACTAGATGAAAGCCATTACAAGAAAACAACCTTCCCTTTGAGAACAATATTTAAGACTGGATAGAATATTGAAACAAAACATTCTATTGGAAGTATTAAAGAACAAAGAAAATAGTAAGGAAGTCCTGGGACTACATTTAGGAAAAGGCAGAGCCCAGGAGATAAGCCCAATATGAGAAGTTGCTTCATCCTTGGGGCATTCGCCAAGAGAAAGCAAAAGCTATAAATCTGAACTGCGATAGTGGTAGCTTTGTGGGAGAGATGGAAACAAGTCAAAGTGCAGGGCCTCCCTTGTACGCTGTCAGTGAGAATGTAAATTCCACCACAGAAAACAGTATAGAGTTTCTTTGAAAAGTTAAAAATAGAATTACCATTTGCTCTAACGATACCTCTAATGGATATATAGCCAAAGGAAATGAATTCACCATCTCAAAGAGATATGTGCACTCCCATGTTTATTGCAGCCTTTTTCATAATAGTCAAGATATGTAAATAACCTACAACATAATTTTGAACATAGAAAACGTAAAAGAAACTATTTAAATCATTAAAGTTAAGGGACACCTAGGGTGGCTCAGTTGATTGAGCATCCAACTTTGGTTCATGTCATGATCTCATGGTTCATGAGTTTGAGCCCTGCTTTGGGCTCTGGGCTGACAGCGTAGAGCCTGGAGTCTGCTTCAGATTCTGTGTCTTCCTCTCTCTGTCTGCCCTTCCCCCACCCTCATTCTCTCTCTCACTCTCTCTCTCTCTTTGTCTCTCTGTCTCTCTCTCTCTCTCAGAAATAAACAGTAAAAAAATTAAATCATTAAAATTAACAAGATACAAAATCAAGACACAAAAATCAATTGTGTTATTATAGTCTACCAATAAAAAAACTAAAAAATAAAAATTTTAAAAGATACCACTTACAACAGCATCAAAAACACCTATCTCCAAAGAATAAATCCAGCAAAAGATGCACAAGACTCCTATGAGAAAAACTAGAAATCCTTATTGAGAAGCCTTAAAGAAAAGAGATATACTATGTTCATGAATGGGAAAACTTAGTATGGCAAAAGATGTCAGCTCCCACATTACTCTAAAAGTCATTGTAATTCCAATCAAAATCTCACAAGTTATTTTTATGGTGTTTGACCAGCTGATTCTAAAATGTATATGGAAATGCAAAGGGAAAAGAAGAGCAAAAACACTCTTGAAGAAGGAAAACAAGGAGAGAATTTTCTCTAGCAGACACCAGGCCTGATTTTTAAAAAATTTTTTTTAAATGTTTATTCATTTCTAAGACAGAGAGAGAGAGAGACAGAGCACAAACAGGGGAGGGGCAGAGAGATACAGTGGAACACAGAATGTGAAGCAGGCTCCAGGCTCCAAGCTGTCAGCATAGAGCCCAATGTAGGGCTTGAACCCACGAGACGTGAGATCATGACCTGAGCCAAAGTCAGACGTTTAACCAACTGAGCCACCCAGGTGCCCCGACACCAAGCCTTATTTTAAAGCTATAGATTAAGACTGTGTAGTATTGGCCCGAGGATAGATAAATAAAGCAGTACGACTGAGAAACAGACACATGCATATATATGGATTTGGTGTGTGAGATGTGACACGGCAGACCAGTGAGGAGAGATGGTCTTTCAATAAATTATAGTAGGACAATTGGGTATTCATGGAAGAAAATGCCAATGGACCCCTAACTTACCCCATATGTAAAAACCAACTCTTGGAGGATTAAAGAGCTAAACGTGGAAGGCAAAACTAGAAAACTCTTAGAGGAAAATAGAAGAGACCTTCATGATCTGCAGGCAGAGAATGATGAGAAAAGCAATATCCATGCTGGAAATGATTGATAAATTTGCATTAAAATTAAGAATTTAGGTTTAGCATAAGACATCATATTGCAAGTGAAAAGACCAACCTACAGATAGAGAGAAATTATTTGAAAGACCTAAACTCTAGAATAGGTAAGGAATATCTACAAATCAAGTGTAAAAAGATAGAAAACCAAAATACAAAATGAGCAAAAGACAATTATAGACACGTCAGAGTGAATCCAAATGACCAGAAACCATGTGGGAAAGTGTCCAACATCATTGCTAAGCAGAGAAATGAAAATCAAAACACAGCAGACTACCGCTACATACACATACATCAGAGTGGCGAAAGATTCAAAGGTCTGCCAAAGACAAACTTTGGCTGAAATGTGACACGAGTGAAAAGCAAGACACTCACTTTGGAAAATAGTTTGATATTATAGACACGTCCCCGTGACCTAGCAATCCCATGGCAGGGCATGTGCCCTAGACTAGAGAGACGTGTGCACTTGCACCAGGATGGGGTAAAGAATGTTTGTTTATATAGCATGGTTGTAATAACCAAAAAGGGGCAATCTGCATGTGTATTGGCAATGTAATGCACACGTCAACGGTGATAGGTTACTACACGGGGAGACTAAAGAAAAATGATAAGGAGCAAACAATGACTGCAGACAACACTATGAATCTTACAAACACACTGACACAGAATGACATCTGTAATATGATCCTATCTATACAAGGAAAATTCTAGAGATGCCCATCTTCTTTAACTTTTAGTATATGTGCTGCCGAAGCGAGCACAGAACCTTCTTTAACTTTTAAAAAATGTTTTATTTCTTTTTGAGCGAGAGAGACACAGACCGTGAGTGGGGGAGGGGCAGAGAGAGAGAGAGAGAGAGAGAGAGAGACAGAATCCAAAGGAGGCTCCAGGCTCTGAGCTGTCAGCACAGATCCTGACATGGGGCTCGAACCCACCAACCGTGAGATCATGACTTGAGCCGAAGTCGGGTGCTTAACCAACTGAGCCACCCAGGTGCCCCTTAGAGATGCCCACTTGACAGTCAAATTACACAGAAGATCAGGCATTGATCACACGAAATTGAGGGTGTTACTTCCCTCTGGGAGCAAGGGAGAGAGCTATAACTCTGAAGGAAACGCGGGACACTTCTGGAATGCTGTTTCTTGGCCGGGGTGGTGAAACCTGGGTATTTATTTGCTTTACAATTATTTGCATTATTGTATATCTGTTTTATGCTCTTTCTTGTACATGTGTTATGTTTCATAATTTCATAATTTTTATAAGATTAAGAAAGAAAAAAAGAAAGGGGGGCTCAATCGGTTAAGTGTCCGACTTTGGCTCAGGTCATGATCTCACAGTTAGTGGGTTCGGGCCCCATGTTGAGCTCTGTGTTGACAGCTCAGAGCCTGGAGCCTGTTTCAGATTCTGTGTTTCCCTCTCTCTCTGCCTCTTCCCCACTCGTGCTCTCTCTCTCTCTCTTTCTCTCAAAAATAAACAAACATTAAAAAATTTTAAACGATTAAAGACAGGAGAGAAAAGAAAAGAAAAGAAAAGAAAAGAAAAGAAAAGAAAAGAAAATCATCAGACCAAATAATGGCCAAGATCTCTTCCATCATAGAATGCTTGGTTCTTGTTGTGTTGTTTTGTTTATCATCCGGAGTCCAAAGCAGAAAGCTGTTGCCAGGTTAAGAAGAGAACATATGGGAGGTGGGGGGACTTTGGGCCCGTCTGTCAGACCATTCGCTCTTTCAGAGTCAACACATACACCTGCTATCTCCACCGACAAGACTCCACTGTGTAGGCCTCAGATCCCCAAGAGAGGCTGAAACTTCCCGAGAATCAGCCTCCTCCCAGATTGCCCCCTTGGCTCTGCAGGGAAAGAGAGACGAATAGTTCAGTCTTTAGGGACAAGGTATGCATGTGTTCCCTCTGGGAGACAACATAGAGGCCAGAGGCCAGGCCTGGCCCAAGCTAGACCCTAAGGTCAGCCGAACATTCCTGTTTTCGAGAAAGAAAACAAAACAGCAGAGCATATCAGTAACAGAGACTCTCTTACCAAAATTCTGCAGAATGACCCTCTAGGAATAAACCAGCTAGTCGAAGCCGCACACCCAAAATCTTCAGCCCTTCTTGGGACAGGCAGTGTTATCTTTCTTCTAACAGAAAGTTTAGCACGGCGCAAATTTAAGTATATGCCGAAAGCCTTGGTCCCGACGGTGGTCCCTCCATCCCTGAGGAAGTAGAATGGCTTAGGGAGAACACTGGAAAGGCACGGGTCACACCTCGGAAGACACTTGTGAGGACAGCCATACACGACTCATGTGCATACTGTAAGGACGTCCACTTTTACAGAACCGTGTGTTAAGTGCAGGGGCAACACTACAGGGGCAGTAAGTCAATGACATCTTCACCCAAGAGGCAACGTATGCTTGGTGATCCAGGACTGTGTGAGGACGGCAGGCAGGTCAGCTGTTTGGATGGAAAGTCATAAACTTCCTTTTCCAGGTTCATTGAGGTGTCATTGACATCTAACACTGTATTCATTTTAGGTGCAGCATGGTGATTTGATACATGTGTGCATCGCACAGTGATTTCCACCATACTGTGTGGTTCCCATCCATCCCCTTACATAGGCGATTACAGGCAATTTTCGTCCTTGTGATGGAAACTTGCAAGGTCTACTCTCTTAGCAACTCTCAAATATACAATGCGGTTGTGTCAACTTCAGTCCCCATGTGTAAGTCACGTCCTCGGGACTTACTTACGTCATAACTGGAAGTTTGTACCTTTCGACCCGCTTCCCGCATTTCCCCCACCCCCTCCCCACACCCTGCCTCTGGCACCCACGTAGCTGTTCTCTGTGGCCCTGAGTCCACGGTTGGTAGAGTCCACATACAAGTGGGATCACGTGGTAGTCAACGTTCTGTGTCTGACTTATTTCATGTAGCCTAATGCCCCCAAAGGTCCATCCATGCTGTTGCAAATGGCAGGCTTTCTCTCTCTTCTGTAGCTGAATAACGTTCCATTGCGTACTCGTGTTTGTAGACTTTAAAAACCTCAAATCTAATGTCTTTGAATTCTCTGGCAGATGCTGTCAAAAGTCCCATGGGCAGAGTTCTCTCTGATGATGTCAGTTCAACACCAAAACACCCCACCAAACAGGTCTCCGTAGTAGTGGCCGCTATTTCTGTTGTTGCTCTACTGAATTTACAGTGAATCTGAGCTGTCGACTTAAGGTGGATGTGCATCTTTTCCAACTGTCAGGTTTTAAAGCCTGCACTTTAAAATTTTACAGAGACGAGAGTACCCTTTAAAAAACCCTACTTTATCCATACATCGCAGCATACATTGTGTTGTACATATACAAAAAAACAAAAACAAAAACAAAAACAAAAAACTTGGGCGTATTAAAGGGCCACCGAGCTAGGTTAAAGACAAATAAAAAAGGAAGTCTCAAGGAAGATGTCTGGGCACTCAGATAATTCTGGCTTTAATATGATTATCAAACTTCTGGAGGGAATGGGAGGTACTTGAGGACTTTCCCAGGGTTCCAGCTTGTTTACATGGTCTGTTTCACTCTATTTTACCCTTACCATTTCTGCCTTCCATTATTTGTTATTGCAAATTCATCTTCCGAGCGGGGGGTGGATTCCTAAGGCAGCATGTAAATGATGCTCGTATAGCGATGCTAAATACTTTCTTCAAGTACATGGTAAAGAAGGTGAAAGGGTCATCTCAGTAATTTGTCCCATACCATTTCCACTGACTGATGGCTAGCTTGGTCCTGTTACTGGTCTGCTTCTAGAAAGACATGCCGAGGCCCTGAAAGAAAATCAGAGAGACCCTTTTTAAGGCACCAGCTAAATATCACATTTCCTTGACTCATGGAATTGTATCAATTTAGGGACTGAGGGGCTTCAAAATCACGGAAGTCCCAGCCAACAGGGGGTGAAGCATGTGTGACAAAGCAAAAACAAAAACAAAAACAAAAACAAGAAGCTGACAAGTAGGCCTGTGTCGGTCTCAGCTCTGCTACCGAGAAAACCACTGTATCTCCCTGTGGTCCAAACTCTCCTACTTGTGAGCGAAGGCTTCCGCTCTATCCTTCAAAGTTGTCCCTTCAAACCTGGGCCTCAACAGCCTTGGCCAAATCACTTAGTCTTTCTGTGTTTCAATTTCCCTATCTACAAATGGAGGATGATAATAGTTTCTATCCCAAAGGATGTTGTAAAGATTAAAAGTTGTCAAAAATTAAATGAGTAATTATATACATATGCACTATATCTATCTATCTATCTATCTATCTTTCCAAGCTTAGAATGGCGCCTGGCATTTGATAAGCACTCAGTAAAATTAGCTTCCATAATAATTTCATCATTGTTATTATTAGGCTATGACTCATTTCCCCTACGACATGAGATCCAAAAGTTCAGCCCAAGAAAGTATATCAGAAGTTACACAGAGGTTACCGTTAATTCAACATTTTGTGACCCTGTGATGACCATGGATACCTAGGCTGACCCAGATGCCCCCCAAATACACACACACACACACACACACACACACACACACATACACACACACAAACACACTCCACAATGTAGCTGGTGAGCACTTTGCCCACAAGTGAACCTTTTCATCTGTCACTTCTCAAAAGCAGGTAGACAAGCCAATGATAATATTTGCTACTTTCTCTGCCCTAGTTCATCTTATTTTGATGATATAAAGAGGCACTGGGAAGCAACTTAATTAAGAACAATTTCAACTTTGCAAATGGACAAAGGGTTTCCCGTGTAATCTTTTAGACCTCATGACAATGAACGCAGACAGGGACAGGACTACAGCCTGGGCTGTCCAAGCATTCTCGAAATATCCTCATCAGGGAGTCAGATAAGATGGTCACCAACGTCCCTTGGAATCCTAGAGTGTTAGAATCCCATGGCTAATAATACATTTAAAATTCAGGAAGTTGGGGACCCTGGGTGGCTCAGTCAGTTAAGTGTCTGACTTGGGCTCAGGTCATGATCTCACAGTGTGTGCGTTTAAGCCTCCCATCAGGCTCTGCACTGACAGCTCAGAGCCTGGAGCCTGCTTCGGATTCTGTGTCTCCCTCTCTCTCTCTCTGCCCCTTCCCTGCTCATGCTCTGTCTCTCTCAAAAATAAATAAACATTAAAAAAAAGCTGGTAGTGAGAGAGAAGTTCCACAAGCCACCGTCTTGGCCCTGATTTCAGTGCATTCCTCTGGTGAATTTTCTTCGTAACACTGACTTGCACTCACTTTCCCGAGATGGTTTGAAGCTTTGTTTTCAACTTGCTCTGATAAAGCCACGCGTCTGCTTCTTCAAAGAAGTCTGACAAATTCGTGCCATCTCCTCCTACAGAAAGGACCTCATGGTTTGGTGGGGGTTTGTTTCTTTTCCTTTTTTCTTTTTCTTTCTTTCTTTTTTTTTTTTTTTTTTTAGAATCCCCAGTTTTTTCAGATTACAATTACCAGCTACCCTGGACCTTCTCCATTTTAATTCCAACCCCCATTTAAAGAAGGGGGGGGGGCATAATGGATGATATTTAATCCTTCCAATTAACATTTTGCAAGAGCAATCGCTTTGTGTCTCCGGTCCGTGCGGGGCCGGGGGAATAATCAAGGGCCACGTTACATCAGACGGTGGCTAAAAGGAACCACTTAGAGCCATGTCACTGGGGACAGTCCCTGCAAAACCAGAATGTCTAGTCACTTTGACCTACAGCGAAAAGTATCAAGTAACTAGGACAAGAGCGAGCGCAAACAACTGACCGAGGCTTTGAACCCCAACGCAGCCGCGGGGTACGCGGGGCTGCGTTCAAACCTCCCCATTAAAGAAGCAGACTGGGAAAAGAGGGAAGTGGAGCATTTTTTTCCTTTTCCTTTTTAGCTTTCCTTATTTATTTACTGACTTATCTTTCTCAGAAGGACCTGAGGACGCGGGCGATGAGCGAGACAGGAGGCTGGGGCCCGTTTGCAGAACTCCCGACTTACAAGATCAGCAGACTCTTTGCTCCCTGAGGAAGGGGAAGCCACTCCTTCACCTCCTGAACCGCCGCTACGGGCCGCTACGGGCAGACAGACTCACGACAACCCAGCGGACGAGGCCCTATTTTCCGCCAGTGCGTTCGCAGTTTGCAAAGAGAAAATGATGTCATTTGAATGGGCAGGAGAGAATTCCTGGTCAGCAACCAGGCGGCCTTCCAGCCTCCCGTCGGAACCACTGTGCTCACTAAAGAGCAGTCGACAACTCGGGGCTCGCCCAGCTGGTCTGGGTAGATGAGATTATCAGGTCGATCAAGACAGTGATGAAGAGGGGCGCCTGGGTGGCTCAGTCTGTTGGGCGGCTGACTTCGGCTCAGGTCATGATCTCGCACTCTGTGAGTTCGAGCCCCGCGTCGGGCTCTGTGCTGACAGCTCAGGGCCTGGAGCCTGCTTCGGATTCTGTGTCTCCCTCTCCCGCTCATGCTCTCTCTCTCTCTCTCTCTCTCTCTCTCTCTCTCTGTCAAAAATAAATAAACATTTAAAAAAATTTTAAAAAAAAGACAGTGATGAAGAAAAATCATAGAAGAGCTACTGTTTCTGTTGCCATCCCTGTTGGCAGTTCCTGCACTAAGCGCTTTGCACGTATTTAGGTTATTTAGGTTATTTAATAGTCTCCACAAGGCTGGGAAGTGCTTCAATCCATATCTCTGTTTTTCTTTTCTTTTTTTTTTTTATGTTTATTTCTTTTTGAGAGACAGAGAGAGAGAGAGACAGAGCGTGAGCAGGGGAGGGGCAGAGAGAGAGAGACACACACACAGAATCGGAAGCAGGCTCCAGGCTCCGAGCCGTCAGCACAGAGCCCGACGTGGGTCTTGAACTCCCAAACCACGAGATCATGACCTGAGCCGAAGTCAGACATTTAACCAACTGAGCCCCCCGGGGCGCCCCTCTGCATTTTTTCAAATAAAGAACGGAGGCTTAGCAGTATTTGGAAAATGAGTTCAAGTTCACAAAACTAGAAAGCTGCTGTGTCTGATTAACCACACACCCACTGGGTTCCTCCTCGGCAGCTCTCTGCCCAGACTTGATTCTTTTATCCACTCTCAACATGAATGCACCAACATGTCCTTGCTTATAGGGCACAAAAGTAAGGATCTAATAACATCCCCCATTTATTTGAAAACTTGATTTCAAAAATTAACGCTCATTTGGCCCCCGCCACACCCGATAGGGGAGCTAAGGCAGGATTATTTATTTGGTTTTGAAAGTGCCTTAGAAATTGTATCCGGTGACTAAGCATTCCCAACGATTAAACTTTCAGAAGTTTCTTTTACAGCAATAATCGTCAAAGCGGAGTAAGTCAACAACGCTTGCCCATTAGTGGAAGGAAGGTAGACATGATGTTTGTTTGCCGCGAGAGTGTGGGCCGGGGAAGTGCGTTATGAAACCACGGAGACAAGAGTCTCACCCCAAGTACCACCCCAAGTAGCTCAGCGACCTGGACCCAGTGAATGTTTCTGGGTGTTTTCTCTGCCTCGTCTCTGCAGGCTTTTGAACACTAGCTCCAAATACAGTAAGCACTTCAGGGAGACAGAGCCATTTGGGAAGCGGACATTTTCCCTACCTCCTCACTCTCCCACTTTTGAGTCTTCTAAGCCATTACTGAGAATCAGTAATGGCATAAAAATGCAGGCTCCGGGGCATCTGGGTGGCTCAGTCGGTCGAGGGTTCGACCTCAGCTCAGGTCATGATCTCACGGTTCGTGAGTTCGAGCCCCACGTCAGTCTTGCTGCTGACACAGGGGAACTGCTTCGGATCCTCTGTCCTACCCCCCGCCCCACCCCTCCCCTACTCGTGCACGCATGCTCTCTCTCTCTTCCTCTCTCCAAAATGAATAAACATTTAAAAAACTATTTTAAAAATGCAGTCTCCGTAGGCACCCAGAGCTGTGATCATTTCCCTGCTTCTCTACTTAGTAGCTGTGGCAAGTTACTTCACCAGTCTGAGCCTCAACATTTTCATCTGATAAATGGGGATATTGGTTGAGAAAACTGAATCGAGTAATGCATAGTACGTGCTTGGGATAGTTTTTAATATTTATTAAGCACTGAAGGACACCAGCCTCATTCTATCAGCGATTGGCTTTAATATTTGATAGAAGTATGTGAATAAGGCATAACTGGTGACATATAATGTTCTGAGATGCTCCAAAATCCTTGATAAAATTTCATACCCATGGTCACGGTGGGTCCCATACCATCAGGTTTTGGAATGCGTTTTCAGGTAGGAAACAACAGGCTGGGGATATTCTTGCACTTTACTGGGTCAAAAATTTCTCATTTCAGGGTTCCCCAGGGGTTTGTTCTTTGAATGACCTTGCTTAACTTTGCCACAGATGACCAAAAAAGCATATCTTAAAATGCCTGCGAATAACACAAAGAGTCTCCAGGCAGTGAAATACCAATCAGGACGACAGAGCTAAACATCAGGCAGACTTGAGAGAGACCTGGTTCCAAGCTCTGTTTCTTAGGTCAAGTGAACCTGAGTTTGAATCCTGCCACTTCTCAGATGCATGAAATGGGGCAAATCACATAATCAGTCCATGCTGCCATTTCCTTGCTCATACAATGGGAACGCTAGGAGTACCTGCTTCGTAGGTGGTAGAGAGGAGGCCCATAAAGTCTCAGTGCTGGCCCAGGACATAGTAACTGACTGATAAATGTTAGCCAAGGATGGCGCTAGTGATAGCATTGATGAGCGGGGCATAACGATGATGGTGATGGTGACAGTGATGGTGATGATGGTGATGGTGACGGTGACAGTGATGGTGATTATAATAAAGGTGTTAGTGATGGTCGCAATGGAGCAGATGTGGTGATGACGTTGACAGCGACGGTGGTGGTAGTGGAGCCATACCTAGATGGGTTTCATCATGTAAGATGTAAATTACAGGAAGAAACACACAAGTTCTAGCCATAGAGTAATGGAGTCCCAACCACTGTTGTGATGTACAAAAGAACATTGGTCTTGAGATAAGTGGGAAAAGCAGTTGGACACAAGACTGCCTTTGGACACCAGATACAGCCCAGAGTACAGCATTTGCCCCTAGACAGCGTGTGCCTTCTCTCTCTGTAAGGGCTGTAAGTCTAAACGCCTCCAGTGGCCAGGCAGGAAATGCGAGTGAGTCACGTGGACATGGTAGGGTGTGATGGGGGCAGGGCAAACAGGAGAGGGTCACCTTCTCTTCCCAAGAGTAGCTGCTACTGAGCTCTAGTAAGCCAACGCCAAGAGCCAGTGCAGACCCAATAGTGCCAGATTTTCCAGTTTTCAATAAAAGCTAGGAATTGAAAACTTTATGTGAAATCCATAAAGACAGAGAGAACTCACCCACAAGTCTGATCGATCGAAACTTTTTATCCACATGAAGCAGTTTCCACCACCCCTTGGGCTCTTGGTCTCCAGAATTTCTGGAATAACTTCATAGCCTCTCTTTGAACACCTGACTTCCTGATTTTACTTCTTATTTGCTCTGGTTTCACCAGGATCCCAATTTCTGGTTTCCTACCTTTGTTTACCTCCTGCCCACTCGACACTGCTTTCTTTTCTTGAGGCCTTGGCTTGACCTTATTGATCTGGATTATGCAAATGATTCCTCCCAGCTAAGAGTGCCCAAACTCTTTCCCCAGACTCACATGAATATTATCAACTATTTTCAGACAATGTCAACTCGACATAGCCCTTTCCATAAAAAGACTTTCCCGAGTAATGCATCCACTTGCATCGTTTCCACTACCCTCTATAAGCAGATGGCTTTCAGATCCATACAGCCGGCTCGCATCCATCACCTGGACTCCAGATTCATAGAGCCAATTCATTATTTGGCATCTCCATGTGGATGTCATACGGACACCTAGAACTCGAGAGGCGCAAATTGTGACTCCTCACCTTTCCACCAAAGCTGGCTCCCTCTCTTACAGCCCCTATCTCTGTGAAAGCTCCCAGACTCTACGTCCCCACCAGCCACCATGCCATGTGACGGCTGAGTCATCCCACACTACGTCCTGCTCTCTCACATCATGCAATGTACCACTCAGCCCTTTAGGCTTGATCTCCGTGACACTGACCCCAACCTCCCCTTTCCCTTTCCACAAATTCATCGTGTCTTCTCAGGAAGAGTGCTTGGTCTCCATAGTGATTTCGCTAACTCTGATATTGCCCCCCCCACCTCCGTTCTCCACTCTGAGCCAGACTAAGCCTCGACAACACAAGTCTTGAGAACGTTACTCTCTGCGAAGAGTCTTCAGTAAGTCCACCTGATCTGCAGGACGAAGTAGAAACTCCTCTGCATATGTAGACAGCTCCGTATGAGATGAGCCTTTGAGGTGAAACTGTCCTGGTTTGCTTGGGTTATTTCCTCAAGGCTTCACTTCAGAATGTGCGGAACTCTCTAAACACCCGTTGTTATATGCACTTTATATGTAAAAGAGCCCTTTTAAAACTCACCCAATTCTCTGAAGCTGTGGCTATTATTATTATTCCCATCTTACAGATAAGAAACCTGGAGCCCAAGTCAGGTAACCAATTTGTCTAAGTCACACAGCTTGGAGTGGCAGAGTCAGGATTTGAACCAGGCTGTAGAATCTGGGGTCAACCTCAACACTGTACATCTTCCCTGAGAGCTCTCTGCCAGCAATGCCATCTCCCTGACAAACACCTTCTTGCATTTCCAACCCAACTCAAGAAACACCTCTTCCAAGGATCTCTTTTGCACTGCTGGTGGGAATGCAAACTGGTGCATTCCAAAAAATAGTATGGAGGGTCCTCAAAAAATTAAAAATAGAACTACCCTATGACCCAGCAATTGCACTACTAGGCATTTATCCATGGGATACAGGTGTGCTGTTTCGAAGGGGCACATGCACCCCAATGTTTATAGCTGCACTATTGACAATAGTCAAAGTATGGAAAGAGCCCAAGTGTCCATTGGTGGATGAATGGACAAAGAAGATGTGGTATAGATATACAATGGAGTACTACTCGGCAATCAAAAAGAACGAACTCTTGCCATTTGCAACTACGTGGATGGAACTGGAGGGTATTATGCTAAACGAAAGACAAATATCATATGGCTTCACTCGTATGAAGACTGTAAGATACTAAACAGATAAATATAAGGGAAGGGAAGCAAAAAGACTATAAAAACAGGGAGCAGAACAAAACATGAGACTCTTAAATATAGAGAACAAACAGAGGGTTGCTGGAGGGGGTGGGGGGATGGGCTAAATGGGTAAGAGCACTAAGGAATCTACTCCTGAAATCATTGTTGCACTATAGGCTAACTTGGATGTAAATTAAACAATAAATTAATTAATTTTTAAAAAGAGCAGAACATTTTTAAAAAAGAGTATGAAAAATAAAGAATCCTGAGAGACAGAAAGGAAGGAAGGAGATAGTAGGTATGTGACAGGTAGAATCCTGGATTGGAGGGAGAAAATAACTATCAGATTCAGTTATCAAGACAAATGGCAAAATCTGAACTTGTATAGAGGATTAGATCGTATTGAATCAATGTTAAATTTCCTTATTTCACACTCGTACTCTGGTTAAAGCTGGTTCCTGTTCTTAGGAAACACACAGTGAAATAACAAGGAGCATAAAGAAATAGAATGTTTGGAAAAGAAAAAAATGAAAGGAAGAAAGAAAGAAAGAAAGAGGAAGGAAGGAGGGAGGGAGGGAAGGGAAGGGAAGGGAAGGGAAGGGAAGGGAAGGGAAGGAGAGGAGAGGAGAGGAGAGGAGAGGAGAGGAGAGGAAAGGAAAGACCTCTTCCATGAAGCCTGTTCTGACTTCCAAATTGGAATGGACCCCTCCTGACCTTGTGCCCCTTCTGTTTCTCATTCTATTTGTATGCTTTTCTCCCCTACCAGACCGTAAATCCCCAAGTGGGGCTATGGTTTATTATTCTTTGCACCCCAATGCCTAGCACAGTGTCAAGCCCAAAATAGAATAGGTACTTAATAAACATTTGGGGAATAAGGTAGAATGAATGAGTGAATGAAATCTCAGTAAAACCATGGTCATCATAAGAAGAACACTGATACTCAAGGCCCCTGTTTCTGCCCTTGAAGAAAAACATAAAACTGGAAAAGGTCCACTCTATGAAATCTGGAGGGTGAGGGGTGAGGATTCAATCTTTAGGCTCCTGGAGGATGTGAAGAGGTGAGCAAGTACCCATTCACAAAATAACAAAGCATTAAAACGCAGATCTACCCTCGAAGCCCAAAAGTATCGCCCAGGGTAACAGTAAAATCAAGCACTGCTTCCACGGGAATCCAAGAGCTAATGCAAGCTGGAAAACACAAATAGGCTTTCTAATGGTTGAAAATAATTCACTCATGGCTGACCCAAGTCCCATTTATGCTTTCATTTAATGCTACAGATAATGCAGGAGCACCTATTCATAGGCGTGGGGCCAAAGTACGAACGTGAACCATATTGGTCCTGCCCCGAAGGAGCTTACAGTCTGATGGGAAGACTGATGCATGCAATGATTTATTCAGTGTATCTCAGGCCATCGATGGGAAGGAATAGCTTTTGTGCTGTTTTGTTTCCCGTATGACACAGACTGATGTTTTTGGAAAGTATGATCAAAAGAAGCTACTAGAAAAATGGAAATTAAGAAACATACACAAAATACAAACCCTGGATTTTATAATTATAGGAGTCAACAGATTTAAAAATACTGTCAAATTGCTGTAACTATTTCTAAACACTTACCCTCAATTTCTCCTTTTTTTTTAACTTATTTAATGTTTATTTATTCTTGAGAGAGACAGAGAGAGAGACAGAGAATAAGCAGTGGAGGGGCAGAGAGAGAGACAGAGAGGGAGACACAGAATCCAAAGCAGGCTCCAGGCTCTGAGCTGTCAGCACAGACCCTGAAGCGGGGCTCGAACTCACGAGCCGTGAGATCATGACCTGAGCTGAAGTCGGACGCTCAACCGACTGAGCCACCCAGGCGCCCCCATTAATTTCTGTATTATCTTATCCTGGAGGGGTAATTGGCCGGCAGGACCCACAGGCCACATTTGGATCAGTGCTGATAGGTACCACAACAAGTCGGCTGAATTAACAGAGACAATCAGGGGAGAGCAGGACAAGAAGTTTTTAAGGAAAGAAATTATTTCGGAACCAAGCCCACTCGCTTGCTTTATTTTCCCCAGACCTTACCAACCCCTCAGACTAGAGGACTTTTTTTCTCTTCCTCTCTGGGACCTGTTTTCTAAAAACAAAAGCAGCCCACATTTGCTACCTCCTCGCCATGCCAGAACTACTTCCTAGCCTGGAAGAGGAAAGTAGCGCTTACTTTTTCAAACTTCTCCTATAATATGTGCATCTCGCGATGAGAGGTAGTGTTTTAGCTCTCCTTCCCCGTTAGATTTTAAGCTTCGCCAAGGGTGAGAGCTGTACCTTATTTGCCTTAATGCCCCTACAGCACCTGCTATAAAAGCTTTAACCATAGTAAGTACTCAATACCTGTGGGCTGAATAACTGACAAGAAAATGAATAGCGAATAAATAAGTAAACCAGCCAGTACTCAGTGCCATCAAAACGTATCAGTGAGATGGGCTCTGTTTTCACTATGTACTAGGTTAATGCTTCCCTTTGGACTTGAGCTGCTGGAATCACTTAATTTTTCTATGCTTGGGCCACATGTGAATTCCACCCAACATCAAATGAGTGCTGGATTAAACGGACCGGGATCGGCATGTGCGGTAGATGTGAATTCCCCCAGGCAGGTGGCAGGTCTGGAGACCAGAAGACTCGACACCCCAGGGCCGAATGTTCTCAAAAAAGAGCCTATGTCCTACGCCCGGAGAAAAATGACACATACTTTGCCCCCCACAAGGAAACAGCTCAAGTGCAGAGACCCAGAGGTATCTGGATCGAGCCACCAATTTTGAGCCTGTCCTTTCTCTCGTATTTTCCACTCTTCTTTTAATTATGGTATCCAACTCCCCCCACCCATCACAAGAGCAAAATGGAGAACTCAGTGGTATTGCGAAAATATTTCTAACCTAAAGAGGCAAAAGGACAAAACGGTTGCAGCTTCCAAGATGCTTCTAGTTTCTCAGAAGCTCTCGCTGCCCTTGAAGCTGGGTTCGTGGAGCAGCCAGGACTCCTGGGATTCTGCAAGCAGCCAGTTATCTGGTGAGTGATCAGTAGGCTCCTGGGAGGAGGCCCAGCTGGGATTCCTTCCAACCCGTGTCTGCACCACCTGTAACTCTGCAACACATATGCTTTCCAGAAGATTGTCCCAAGCCTGAGGGGATGGGGAGGGTTGCCATTCCAGAAAGAACCAGCAGCCAGCTTTGGCAGAGAAGGGCGTCCTTGTGCAATGGGAAGGAGTCAGGGCTTCCAAGTGAGGGCACTTCGCCAGCCCTGGTATGCAGATCCAGGATCCGTGCCCACTGAGCCTGCCCCAACTTGCCCGCAAGAGAGAGGCCAGGGGAAGCCGGGAAAGGTGTCTGTCCCCCGCCTCCTTCCAGGTCCAGTCAGCTCTGGGCTCCTTTGAAGTCCTGGGCCGGAAGGCATGGCCAGTCCTGGTGCCGAGGTTTCTTCAGTGAGCCTCTGGGATTTGGTTCTTTCTCTCTCTCTGGAAGGTAGACCAACACAAATCAGAAAGCACAGGCTTTGGCCTCAGATAAACCTCGATTCAGATTCTGCCTGGGCCATGCACTGGGTTTACAACCCCCCCCAAAAGTTATTCAACTTCTCTGAAACGTGGAGTTCTTATCTCTGAAATGGCATTAACTTCATGCAGAATTTCTCAGTCTCAGCCCTGGTGACATTTTGGGCTGAATAGTTTTTTTTTTGGGGGGGGGGGGGCGGGGTCTTTCTGTCCTGTGCGTTATAGAAGGTTTAACAGGGCTCCTGGCCTACCTACTAGAGGCCAGTAGCGTCGCCCCTCCCAGCTGTGACAACCAAAAATGGTTCCAGGCCCTAGCTAATGCCCCTTGCGGGGAGCCAAATCGCCCCCAGCGGGGGACCACTGACCTACTCAGGATTGTTGTTTTATACATATTATTGCAAATATAGAGTCTGGTGCCTAAGAATGAATGAATGAGTGAGTGAATGGCTGAAAAGCACTCAAGAATTATTAAGTCCTTTAACAGATGTCACCACTGCCCCGCCCACATCCCTCAGCACACTCATGGCTGCGTCCCACGAACACCTGGGACTCTGGCCACAGGAGAAGGGTTAGCCTAGCAACAGGGCAGATTGGGAGCTGATGCCCTCGGAAGCAGCCCTTACCCACTGATGGCTGAGGTTCTGGTGGGTCGACACCTCAGCGTCCTGGCCCCTCAGCCAGGAGAGTTAAGACGTGTGCTCTGACTGCCACCCCAAATTCCCCGGGGACATCGGATGCCACCGCCACAGGGGTCGCGGCCGGGTGGCACACACCCCCACCTTCCCTTGCTTGCTCCCTCGCGGGTATTTCCAGGAATCACTTCCCAAACGCTTGGCACAGCTGTCTCCAGCTTTCATGTGTTTCTGTCTTTTAGTCACTTAATATATAAAAACTGTGACTTTTATTACTATAAATGTCCTCCCTAGCATGCTGACTCACCAGGCTTCTCATTTGTATTTACCCAGGTCATAGTGTTTTGAGTTTT